>NC_042987.1:31747001-32114501 GCF_901001165.1 Salmo trutta
CAGCAGCTTTTCAGTATGTTTTGTTATTTCTGTATAACAAAAAATTGACAACGAAGTTGGCTCTTTTACAATGGCGGTCAATGGGAAGTAATGTTTGTTTTCCCCATTTTTTGGTTGTGGTCGAGGGGAATTCCTTCTTAGGACATGAATATCGACTTGGACTATGGGGACACCTGAATAACTATTTTAGGTTCTAGATAGCACCTTTTATTCGAAGAGTGTCGCACTGCTTTGCTGATAGCTACTTTATTGAGGAAAAATGTACTTACTATGACTTTGATAGGTGGTTGTCTCAACCAAGCTATCTTAAGATGAATGCACTCACTGTAAGTCGCTCTGGACAAGAGCGTCTACAAAATGATTCAAATTAAAATGTAAATATAGAATTAATTGGTCAAAATGTTAGTTAATATAAACAATTATTACAAGTGAAAAAATACACAGCATACACATTCAAAAATGCTAAATCCCTATTACAGTAGGCCTAAGCCTGTTTTGTTTTTTGTTCCTTTTTGATTCACACAGTTCCTCTACGACAAGAAAATGTACTTCCTCTTTCTTCATCTTTCTTCTATCCTCAATGATTAAATAAGCCCACTTACTGTATATCAGCCCATAGCATGAAAAACTGGAGTAAGATATTCAAGAGCGGAGACCCTGAGAGTGTGGATGGGAACTCCTCTTCGAAGAGGATCTCCTCAAACAATTACCCAGCAGAGCTAACACCTCAGAGAACCTTTGAGGATAACCTTTCACATGATGCAAACTCCACTGCCCACTCATCCATCACTCCTCCACATGTACAAGGAGAGGGTGATGGTGGGGACGAGGGGACCCTAAAGGGCAGGTTGAGAACCCTCCTCCCCCAATCATGGGGCAGTATTCTCCACAAATTGGGGAAAGGTGATGCTGACTCTGATCTGAGCTCCAATGGGGTCAAGATTGTGCCCAATGGGACTAGGGTGAGTCCACCTGTCAGCCCAATAATAGAGAGGAGGTACTGGGACACTAAGGACTCACTGGGGACCTCCAGCAAGAGTTCCCGTAGGCCCTTGTTGAGGGACAGTCCCATAGACAATGACCAACTACATTATCTTCCAGAGGAATCAGAGTTGACCAGTATCCATCCAGCTGAGTACTATGCGGAGAAGGTGGAAGTCTACAAACTTAAGTACTCCTATATGAAATCCTGGCCTGGGTTACTTAGACTCCTGGCTGGGTTTGAGCTTCTCTTTGGGGGTATGGTCCTTGCCTGTGTCTGTGCCTACATCTATAAGGACAGTGAGTGGTCAAACGCCTATGGACTGTATAACAATAGTTATGGCACGTCGGGGTACTCCTATAATGGACCCATGACTCCATTCGTGATGGCGGTGGTTGGGGTGACGTGGATTGTAACCATCCTCCTACTGGTGATAGGGCTGACCATGTACTACCGTACCATTCTCCTGGACTCCCCCTGGTGGCCACTCACAGAAGGCATCATCAACGTCGCCCTGTTCCTCCTCTACATGGCGGCTGGAATCGTGTACCTGAATGACCTCAAACGTGGGGGGTTGTGTTACATGACCATTGGCATTAACCCCATAATGTCCAGCCTATGTCGGGTTGACGGAGGACAGATGGCTGGCACGGCTTTCATCTTCATCAACATGCTGCTGTACCTCATCAGCTTCCTGGTGTGTCTGAAGATGTGGAGGCATGAGGCCACCCGCAGGGAGAGGGAGTTCTTTGAGAACCAGGTAGGTGGTTGACTCATGGCATTTCCCATTGGCAATAGAATGGGCAATAGAATGGGCACTCTTGAGAGGCACATTGGTTTAAGGCACTGCATCTCAGTGCTAGAGGTGTCACTACAGACCCTGGTTCGATTCCAGGCTGTATCACAACCATCCGTGATTGAAAGTTCCATAGGGCGGTGCACAATTTCCCCAGCGTCGTCCTTTTTAGGGTTTGGCCGGGGTAGGCCGTCATTGTAAATAAGAATTTGTTCATAATTAGCTGACTTGCCTCGTTAAATGAAAAAATTTAATAAAAAAAATTGTCATCTGGAAGTTGTTATGGGAATGGTGCCAGATCAAGCAGTTCTTAGAGGAATGAGTAGAACAATGCCATAGACCTCAAAACAACAGCAGCAAAACAACCCATGTGGATGACACCATTGTTTCATATAGTCCTGCAGCTCAAGTCTATAACTGTTAATAAATTGAGTCCATCTTATCAGTTCTTACAACAACCACCTACGGGTAAAAAGCCACAGAGCTAATGTATTTGATGTCAGATAAACAAGGGCGGAAGTCGAGGAGTAGCCAATGTAGCCAAGTAAGCTTAGTTTTTTAATTGAAGACAACATATAGGAAAATTATGATTCTCTACCATATGTGTTTCATCTCTGTAGGAAGACGCAATACATATGATTGATAAAGTTGAACAATACAGTTAAATATATACAGTACCAGTCAAAAGTTTGGACACACCTACTCATTCAAGGGTTTTTCTTTATTTTCTACATTGTAGAATAATAGTGAAGACATCAAAGCTATAAAATAACACATATGGAATCATGTAGTAACCAAAATATATTTTAGATTTTAGATTCTTCAAAGTAGCCACCCTTTTCCTTGATGACAGCTTTGCCTTGATGACAGCTTTGCCTTGATGACAGCTTTGCACATGCTTGGCATTCTCTCAACCAGCTTCACCTGGAATGCTTTTCCAACAGTCTTCAAGGAGTTCCTACATATACTGAGCACTTGTTGGCTGCTTTTCCTTCACTCTGTGGTCCAACTCATCCCAAACCATCTCAATTGGGTTGAGGTCGGGTGATTATGGAGGCCAGGTCATCTGATGCAGCACTCCATCACTCTCCTTCTTGGTCAAATTGCCCTTACACAGCCTGGAGGTGTGTTGGGTCATTGTCCTGGTGAAAAACAAAAGATAGTCCCACTGATCGCAAAACAGATGGGATGGCGTATCGCTGCAGAATGCTGTGGTAGCCATGCTGGTTAAGCGTGCCTTGAATTCTAAATAAATCACAGACAGTGTCAACAGCAAAGCACCCCCACACCATCACACCT
Organism: Salmo trutta; assembly: GCF_901001165.1. Lineage (NCBI taxonomy): Eukaryota > Metazoa > Chordata > Actinopteri > Salmoniformes > Salmonidae > Salmo > Salmo trutta. The sequence continues at coordinate 31,750,079 of NC_042987.1, forward strand.
CCTCCTCCATGCTTCACAGTGGGAACCACACATGCGGAGATCATCCGTTCACCTACTCTGCGTCTCACAAAGACACGGCGGTTGGAACCAAAAATCTCAAATTTGGACTCATCAGACCAAAGAACAGATTTCCACCGGTCTAATGTCCACTGCTCATGTTTCTTGGCCCAAGCAAGCCTCTTTTTCTTATTGGTGTCCTTCAGTAGTTGTTAATTTGCAGCAATTCGACAATGAAGGCCTGATTCACGCAGTCTCCTCTGAACAGTTTATGTTGAGATGTGTCTGTTACTTGAACTCTGTGAGGTGCAATTAATTGCTGATTTCTAAGGCTGGTAACTCTAAGGAACAATTTGTTTTATTTAACCCTTATTTTAACCCTTATTTTAAGGGTTAAGTTGACTGAAAACACATTCTCATTTACAGCAACAGCATGGGGAATAGTTACAGGGGAGAGGATGAATTAGCCAATTGTAAACTGGGGATGATTAAGTGGCCATGAAGGTATGAGGGCCAGATTGGGAATTTTGCCAGGACACCAGGGTTCACACCACTACTCTTACGATAAGTGCCATGGGATCTTTAGTGACCACAGAGAGTCAGGAAACCTGTTGAACGTCCCATCCGAAAGACAGCAATATCCACAATCACTGCCCTGGGGAATTGGGATATTTTATTTAGACCAAAGGAAAGGGTGCCTCCTACTGGCTCTCCAACACCACTTCCAGCAGCATCTGGTCTCCCATCCAGGACCAACCCTGCTTGGCTTTAGAAGCAAGCCAGCAGTGGGATGCAGGGTGGTATGCTGCTGCTGGCTAGCTTATCCTCTGCACCAGAGGTAACTCTGGGTCTTCCATTCCTCATGAGAGCCAGTTTCATCATAGCGCTTGATGGTTTTTGTGACTGCACTTGAAGAAACTTTCAAAGTTCTTGAAATGTTCCGCATTGACTGACCTTCATGTCTGAAAGTAATGATGGATTGTCGTTTCTCTTTGCTTATTTGAGCTCTTCTTGCCATAATATGGACTTGGTCTTTTTACCAAATAGGGCTATCTTCTGTATACCACCCCTACCTTGTCACAACACAACTGATTGGCTCAAACGCATTAAGAAGGAAAGAAATTCCACAAATTAACTTTTAACAAGGCACACCTGTTAATTGAAATGCATTCCAGGTGACTACCACATGAAGCTGGTTGAGAGAATGCCAAGAGTGTGCAAAGCTGTCATCAAGGCAAAGGGTGGCTACTTTGACGAATCTCAAATAGGAAACATATTTTGATTTGTTTAACACTTTTTTGGTTACTACACGATTCCCTATGTGTTATTTCATAGTTTTAACGTCTTCACTATTATTATACAATGTAGAAAATAGTAAAAATAAAGAAAAACCCTGGAATGAGCAGGTGTGTCCAAACTTTTGACTGGTACTGTACATAACTTCACACAGTTGCAATCATCATATGAGGAAACATGAGGCAGGTTGTTTTCACCCTTTCAGCACAGTGTACATGTGTCATTGGATGCTTTGGTATCTAATATACTTTGAGTTGTTGCATGATACATAATTCTTCAACTTTGGCTTCAGGAGCATCTGAGGTCCATCTCTGTTGCCCAGACCAAACCTCCTAATCCCCAGACCAAGAGGATTGTGTTTGAGGATGAGATGGGCAGGCCAGTAAGGGCGAACAAACGCCTGCACATCACAGATTCCCATCAGGAGGAGCCAGGCAGCCGGAACAGAGCCAACCTCACAGGGTATGCCCAGAAGCCCAGAGTCATCGCAGACTATATAATGTGAGTGAGAGGATTTGCCTAATATCCTGACACTAATTTTGTGTAAGGATGTGAGGCTCTCGTGCTGAGGTACACATGGAGCAACAGGAAGTGCTCATATTTGGTTAAATTGCACTAGGTGTAATAGTGATATGTAGTAAGACATTATCTAACATAGCCTTGTGTCTTACCCTATCCCTTCAGTAAATATCCAGAAATCTTCTCTATGGAAGAAAGGGAAAAATACAAAGCTGTTTTTAACGACCAGTATCAGGAGTACAAGGACCTTCACAAAGATATCAGTACCACCTTCATGAAGTTCAGAGAGCTGGATGCCATGATGGGAAAACTCCTCAAAGATGGCAATAGTCATGAGGTGAGTGATTTCATCTAACTCTGCAAATCTGGGCTTGAGCCTCGAGGGTGTTTTCGATCTCACTATGATACAATACACCTTTCCTTTTTTCTGGAACTACGCTTGAACTGAATATATTTTTGTTATCTCATTGTCACTGTCACTGAGCAATGAGGCTAAAAATAGCATGTGACATCTGCATAATATTATTTTTAAACATGAATATCTTTCATCCTTTTAACCAATTTAATTGTGGGTGTTTGTTCTGTCCATTATGTAGGAGCAGAAGAGAATCCAGCGGATTTTGAAGAAGTATGAGCAAAACAAAAGTGTATGTGGCGAATGGAGACCCCTAACATTCCTCTCACGTTTCCTCACTCACGCTGAAACTATTCCAAAAATCATTCAGCAATCATTTTAACGTTCAACTGAGATGTAGTAGAATTGATACTGTTGTGTAAACAACCAGGTAATATTTGCTTTTTCAATAAAGCTGCCCATTCATGTGAATAATATTGCTGCTACTTTGAAACGGGGCCTCTAGATTTCTCATTTAACACCGCTTACATTCCAAAAACAATCAGTCTGTGGGGAAATATGTGAAGTGATGGAGCTGCAGTCAACACGATGTGTGTTTCTTTTTGACTTCACAGGACCCTGCCTTCCTGGAGAAGAAGGGACGCTGTGACTATCTGAAAGCTAAATTAAGCCACATCAAGAACAGGATCCGCAATTTCGACCAGGACAGCTTGGCAAAGGGTCGGACCTGAAGAAATAGCACACAGAGGGAACAAAAGATCCATCATTATTCTGTTCCTGTCACGCCTTTGATTGTTTCGTTATTTAAGCACCATTTGTTTTTTTGGTGTGTTGTTTATTTGGATTTCAGTAAATGTCTGTACAAATCAGTAACTGTGTGTTGTTCCATTATAGCCTACAACATGTTTTGTGCTACTGTAAAGATTACTTGTCCAGAAATATTGTGAGTGAGTTTCAGTCATGGAGTGAATGAACTCGTAAACCAACCCAGAGCGCGACTGTGTACCTTTGGACTTTTGTGGACAATGCTAACAGGGTCAATTCACATTTCATTGACTAGCATTGCATTTGTAGGGCTATACATATACACTACATAACATGGAGAGTTTTTTTGTATTTTCTTTATATGAATTTTTAAATATGAAATGATAAAAGGGCAGTAGGGAATCAACAATCCACTTGAATCTATAACACAGTAATGACATATGCAATACTTGCGTTTTTTTAACAATCCATAAGAATACAAAAAAACATTTGTTTTAGTAACTTATATATATATATATATATTTATAACAATCTATTCCTGTCAAGAGTTATGCAGGTAAGCCTATACAGCAGATGTATATTCTTCCAGATGTGTTGTATCTCTCCTCTACCTTTATATTAGTGATCTGGAAAAACGCGATAAGCGACATACAGTTTAAGGTAGGCTCTCTCTCTCTCTCCAGTCTCCACATTTTGAAGGAGAGCGCGATAGTTTTTGAAAAGTCTACTGTGTTGAGACCTTGCGCACCGCCATGCGCATTGGAGCAGCCAAGAGAACAGGCAGTGCACACCTTTTAATAGTTTCAGGAGATGTAGCCTACATGCGCGAAAAAGCTTCGAAAAGTAGGCCTATATTCGAAGTGCTAATAGCTGTAATGCTAAACTTTTTTTTTGCACAATGACCGTTTTTCAATAACATTAGCCTACAGACGTTTCAGGTAAGTGAACGTTATCAGTTGGTACTACAATTATGTTTGACAGGCTGTGTTGGTGACACGGAATTTGGAATGTAATGTAATGACTCCATCTGATAAACCCTGGAAAATTAAAGTAGCATATAGGATAAAATTCTTTGTTTTTTGTTTGTGTGAGCAGAAAAGCTGCTAAACGTTTAAGGGTTGCGTTTTTTTAGTCTTTCTCTTGTTAATTTATATTATTTCACCGTTATTTATACAGGTAAGTAAATTAAGAACAAATTGTTATTTATTTACAATGACGACCTGTCTAACACATTAATAAACAACACATCAACAAACAACAATTACACTACATATCTATTACACATAATTTACACAGTACATGAAAAGCAAACACAAAAAGAAACATAATCCTATAAAACGAACACATTCTTCAGTAAAAAGGCCCTCTAACATCAGCCTGAATCGCTCTAGAATAGGGATGGGCAATTTGTGCCCGCATATCCTTTCCCCCAAAAAACTTTTTTTGTAGAAATTGCACCTTGTGTATTCTACTATTCAACTCTCAACAGTCTCAACTGTACAATTACACAAGGTGCCATTTCGAATGTTTGATGTGCATCAGCAGGTTATCTCTTGTTATGTCAGTCTGACTGCACTTAATTAGCCTATGTCAGCTGACCTTCAAATATATATATAAAAAATAGTTTTGTATCCTTTATTTTGTACTTTTTAACACTTTTTCGTGATATCCAATTGGTAGTAACAGTCTTATCCCATCACTGAAATGGTGGCCCCCACATCCATCTGTAGACCATCCCTGCCCTAAAGGTACCAAATCCACCAACTTTAAGGCCTTTTGGAGATCATTCCACACAAGAGGCACAAAAAAACTAGACCTTCATGTTTATATTTATAGGCCTGCATGTTTGTTGGTTGGGCAAATATTCTTGTGCTTTTACTGTGGTGTGCAGGCCTATTTTTAGAATTGTATGCAAAAACATTTTTAAATTAGTTTTCACCATTAGTAATAATAATTTCATACAGGATATGGACTGTGGCCAGTGAATATAGCAGTATCGTGTATTTTGGATGACTGAAGCCTTGAACTTGCTTGCTTTGATGCCTGTCAGCCTTTCATGAGTTCAGCTCTTGAATTATTTACTGTATCCTGCCTATCAGAGACCACAGATGTGTGTTCTAACTTTACTATCCTTTTGAGTTCCAAAAGTTCTCACAAGGATAGTAAAACAAGGAACATTTGACAAGTGGAGTCATTTCACTGTCCCCAAAAGAAAAATGCTATTTTAGGCTTAGGGGTTAGGTTTAGGGTTAGAGTTAGAATTAGGGTTAGAGTTAGAATTAGGGTTAGGAGTTAGGATTAGGTTAATGGTTAGGGTTAGGGGTTTGGGTTTAAGATTAGGGTTAAGGTTAGGGAAAATAGTAGTTTGAATGGGAATAAATGTTTTGGTCCCCACTTGGATAGTAAAACCAACGTGTGCGTGTGTGTATGTGCGTGTGTGTGTGTGTGTGTAGACCTAAACATAGCTCAGGTTAGAGTGGTGACAGTCAGATGTAACCGTGAGGGCATAGTCACTATCATCATTACATGCCTTATATTGCACCCTCCCCTTGTATATTCATCACATGCGGACAGGACACATGACACCTGGACTTAAGCAGCTGAGAGGTAGAGAGCACAGTGGAAAACACCACGCATCACTGCACACACTGCTGCTGCTGGCTGTCTAAATTATTGAGGTCCACTGGGTTGAGTTGCAGTGGACTGATGAGTTGTGCTGTTCACTGAGGGAGAGGGAGCGTTGTTGGCAACAAAACTAATGAGAATACCGTCGGTTGGGCAAACACACAGAGAGAAGAGAGACACTCCAAATCTATCCAATGTGTCGTTCCAATGCGATGTAAAGGCACGTGATGTCATTTGATATCATGATATGATTTATATAATTTGCTATAAGATGTGATTTGTTATGATAGTACATTAGTATGACATATTAAAATGTATGTCTTGTTTTGCAGGCTTCCCTTCTCTCTGAATCATGTATGAGCCGCGGCACTATGACAACCCACCCATCTATAGTCCTCCCTACACTGCTACCTCCAATGGATTCTACACCCACAGAACTGTGCACTCCCCAAGGAGCAACTTTGACCCCTACCCTCCTCCCCCTGACTCATTCTATATGGAAGATAGGCCTCAACACTTCTACAAATGGTTCTCTGCTCCTGGGCTTGTCAAAACCATGGAAGGAGCGACAGTCATCTTCTGTTTCCTCATTTTTGCCTGTGTAGCCTCCACGTTGGTCTGGGACATGCACGGAGCAGGAATAGGAATGGGGGGCTATGGAACAGGGTCTATGGGGGTTGGCAGTGGCACTGGTGGCTATTACGGAGGCAGCTATGGCTATTCCAGCTCCTACATGACCCCCTATTCGGCCAAGTCGGCCATGATATCCATGGCGGCCATTAACTTCCTGGTTTCTCTGGGCTTCCTTGTGGGGAGTTTTTCTCGGTCGCCTGCTATGCGCGGTCGGAGGTTTTACCTGACAGTGTTAGTCTGTGACGTTGTCCTGGCGGTGCTGCAGGGCATCATTGACATTGTGTTCGTGATCGGTGTCAACCCCATGTCACAGAGCTCTCAGAGCATGCTCTATAACCCCATGCTTATGATGTGCCAGAACATGCAGGGAAGCCCCAGTCTAAGTGGGAGTGTGGGAGCGGGGTTCCCTGGGGGTTTCCCCATGTACAACCAGTATCTCCAACACTACTGCTACATGGACCCTGAAGAGGTGGGTCAAAGCTTTACTTCAATGCCCTTCGTAATTATTGGAACAGTGAAGCATTTTTTATTCTTATGGCTCTATACTCCAAAAGTTTGGATTTGAAATCAAACAATGACTATGAGGTTAAAGTGCAGACTGAAGAAAAATGCTTCACTGTCCCAATAATTACGGAGAGCACTGTACATCTTTACTATATAAACTTTAACAGTTTACTACTACAGTACATGCTATGAAATACTTTTGACCCCTTTTTGTTTTCTCAGTTGGATAGCTGTTGTAATAAATGGCAATCATTGTGGCTAATCATATTACATTTAATTATAGATACTCTTTCATTCACCTAAAGAAATTAATCATATGTAGTGATGAGAACACATTTAATTTACCCTCTATTTCAGGCTGTGGCGTTAGTGCTTGGGTTGTTAGTAGTGGTGATGCTGTGTGTAGCTGCATACTACGCCTACAAAACCCGCAGTAAGATCTGGCGCCACGGCAAACCCAACATTATCTGGGACCGACCTCTGCTCAGACCACCTGAACGAAATGATGTACAGGACTGGGTAAGTGGAGCATTTGATTTCTTGCGGTACAAAAATGGACAGGAATTCACTGCAGTAGTCCTATCCTACTCACGTTGGCCAAGAACATCCATAATGTGGTTGGTTACATCACAAACAGTTCACATGTTTGACCCAGTGCGTTACAATGAATTCCTTTGTGTCCCAACCTGTCACCTGGATAACTAGATCGATAGCAAAGGTGGACGTCACTGTTGGGGGACAGCTTAAAGGTGATATAAGCTCTCAAGGTTGTTGTTGGAAGACTAAACATTGTGTTGTGGTGTGGTGATATTTAAGCAATAACACCCGAGGAGGTGTTGCGTCGTGCCTATGAACAGCCCTTAGCCGTGGTATATTGGCCATAGAAACCCCCGAGGTGCCTTATTGCTATTATAAACTGGTTACCAACATAATTAGGTCAGTAAAAATAACGGTTTTGTCATACCTGTGGTATACGGTCTGATGTACCACGGCTGTCAGCCAATCAACATTCAGGGCTCAAACCACCCAGTTTATAAAAGCTCTCAACATAGTGGTTGGAAGAATAAACATGGCATTGTGGTGTGATCATTAGGTGGCTGTGGTCACAGATTATCCATTATATTGACCAAATACTCAAGTGGCCTCTCTAACAATGAAAACAAATGTCTTAAAAAAATGGAAGGCAGTTGGGAGGAGGCAAGGTCAGGTTGGACCATTCTAGCCAATGAGAGGGGGTGTATGTGTGTAAACACCAGGCACAACACTAAAAACGAAGTGCTTTGTAACACTAAAACTAGTGGCAACTGAGCTGCTACCACCTTAAAGGAGATGAAACGTTAACTTTGCTGGAGTATTGAAACACATGGTTCTGAGGGTATTGAGACAGATTTAAGGTGGACTGAAACATTCATCCTGAGGTGATCTGAAACATGACGGTGTGATGTAACACCACATAATCAAGAGTTGTGCAACACCTTGCCAGAGATTGGGAGCGCTAACTAGAGCCCTGCACAGGCATGAATTTTACGCCTGAGTCCTTCCCATGCCTGTGACGTTCAGGCTCAACCCTACCCAGGCCCGATTGCTTCTGCCAAATTTAAGGCCCTGTCCGAAGACCTGAAATCCTCTTTGTCTGTCACTCTATCACTCCCTGCGCTCAGGCAGCTCGCTCTGCGCTCAGGCAGCTCGCTCTGCGCTCAGGCAGCTCGCTCTGCGCTCAGGCAGCTCGCTCTGCGCTCAGGCAGCTCGCTCTGCATGCACTCTGCTCATGGCGGCTCTGTGTATACATAGCAATGGCTCCACTTGGGCTGCTCTGCCAGAGATATTAGAGAAAGGAGGAGATAGGAATCCCATTTGGCAATGAATGGAGGAATGTATAACGCCCAGCAGACCGTCGAACAATTGCGTTCACGTTGTCATAATCCCTTCTCAAAGTTAGGGTATGAGTCGAGAAACGTGCCTATTTTCCTTGAAAGTACCATAACCCTCCCGTTGTCCTCCCATTCTGCCTACTCCCCGTGTCCCCGGCGGGTCACCCTGTCCCGTCTCGGCCTAAGGCCCAGAGGGCACAAGTGTGACAGTAGGCGTGCGAACAGCCTTTGCAGATGTATTTCTTACACCTGCAGCACACCGTGTGTGTCTTGGCGTCCTTCTTGGGCGGGCAGAGCTGACACCTCTTCCTCTTACTCGCAGGGTGGCGGCCGGGCCAGCGGCGTCCGGGCCAGCGGCGTCCGGGCCAGCGGCGTTCTCCCGGAGGAGCCGCGTCGCGGTCAAAACTCTGCAGGACTTTGACAAGCGCGGACACGGCTTCGGTGCGGGGGAGACGCTGCCTTCTTTGTATCAAGGGCTTGACAAGCGCCTTTCCCAGCTGCTCCAGGAACACTCTCCTCTTGTTCCGCTTCCGAGGCATCCAATCGGGCTTGATCTCTCGCCATATGACAAAGGCGTTGTAGGAGGACACGTCGAGGCTGTTGTGGAAGATGACCAGGGGCCAGCGGGCAGTCATCCGTCTGCAGCTGTAGGTGCCGGCCACCTTGTCTAGGTTGTCCACGCCGCCCTTGTTGCGGTTGTAGTCTAGGATGAGGGCCGGCTTCCGGTCTCGGCGATCGCTAACGTCGGCCTCCGTGTGCAGCGTGCTCAGGAGTAGCACATTCTTATTTCTCTTTGCCAGGTAGGACACCAGAGTGGCGGTGGGCGTGAAGGCGAACCTGGAGGACGAGACCTGTCTGCCTTTTGACTGGAGCAGAGCGGGAGGGAGCTCGGGCTTGTTCTTTCGCACCGTGCCGACCATGGTCAGGTTCCTCTCGAGGAGCCGCTGGCCGAGTTCGTAGGAGGTGAAGAAATTGTCGCAGGTGACGTTGTGACCACCGGGCAGCCCCTGCGTGAGATCGAGGACGACGCGGGCGCCCTGGTTCTTCTCGGGGGCTCCGCCGGCCGCCTTACCGGTGTAGACTTGCATCTTCCAAGCGTAGCTGGACTTGGCGTCGCAGGCCACCCACGACTTGATGCCGTATTTGGCCGGCTTGCTGGGGATGTACTGTCGGAAAGGACAGCGCCCTTTTGGGAGAGGGAGAGGAAGGAGATTAGCGGCGGCGGCGGCGTCACTGATGCTGACGCTGACGCTACCCCTCTATACTACCGCTGGCTCATCATTTGGGGCGAACGGCGTTTATGTTACACGCTGCCGCTGCCGATGCTACTGCTGACGCTACCTCTCTATACTACACGTACACAGATACACAGATACATAGACAGTACCTCTGAACGGGACCAGTTGTTGGTCCACCGTCAAGTCAGACCCCAGGTTGAGAGGAAGGAGATTAGCAGCGTCATGCTGCTGATGCTACTGCTGATGCTACTACTGCTGCTACTGCTGCTGCTACTGCTGCTGCTGATGCTGATGCTACTGCTGCTGCTGATGATGATGCTACTGCTGCTGATGCCGCTACCTCTCTATACTACTGCTGGCTCATCATTGGGGGCGCACGGCGTTTATGTTACACGCTGACGCTACCTCTCTATAGTACACGTACGTACGTACGTACGTACGCACAGATACGCACAGATACGCACAGACGGTACCTCTGAACGGGACCAGTTGTTCGTCCACCGTCAAGTCGGACCCCGGGTTGTAGAGGGCCGGCAGCCGCTCCTCCCACAGGTCCCAGACCTCTCTTATGGCCGCCAGTCTGTCGGCGGCGAGTCTCGCGGGTCTCGACCGGCGGTCGTTGAATCGCAGCAGCCTCGAGTACTTGTGAAAGACCTTGAGCGGCATGGTGGCTCGGAACACGGTCCTGCCGCTCTCCGCGTCCCACAGGCTGGCCGCGGCCTCGCCCCGGGACCTGTAGACGCCCGCTAGGATTAGCAGCCCTAGGTAGGCGCGCAGGTCGACTGAGTCCATGGGTCGCCAGCCGTCACCGTATTTTCTCACCCCCTGCAGATTCGTCATGTCCACAATGATCCTTTCTATCGCCGGCGTGACAAACAGCCGGAAGGTGGACTCGATGTCGAGCGCGCGCGGCGTAGGCCGTAGGGCCAGGCGTCGCAGCGGGGCCGGGGTGGCGGACGGCGCAGGGCAGGTCCGGGCCGCAATAGGCCGCGGAGGACCATTTGATTTTGCCGTTTTTTGACAGCAACGTCTCCCTTTGGGCTTGGCCGGCTGCCGCCGCCGTGTCCTCTGGCTCTGGCTCTCTGTCTCGCTCTCGGGTAGCGGCCATGTCTCCCTCTCGCTCTCCCTCTCGCTCTTCCTCCTCCTCCTCCGAAGAAGAGGAGCACGACCGCAAGGCCGAGTCGTCCGCGTCATGTTCGGGGTCGTATTTCTCGCCGTCTTCATCTTCCGAAACGTCCTCCTCTTCGGAATCGCAAAAGTCTTCTTCGTCTTCTCGGTCGACACTGGAGGCTATCTGTTCCAGGACCTGAGCCGCGCTGAAACCGGGACCACGGCGAGGCGTCGGCGGCGGCCTCACGCTCGGCGGGGTTGTATTCCTCGCCGTCGTCCTCATCGTCGTCTTCTTCTTCTTCTTCCTGACAATATTAGTAGCCTCTCTACGGCCGGCCGACTGCACGCTGACGCACCGCGCCCGGCCTGGGGGGTCGCTCTGACCCGGCCAACGGCAGGGGGGGTTACAACATACGCATTGCTAACACTTCCCCCGGGGTCTCTCTGACCCGGCCTGGACGCGGGGGGGAACGGCTCCTAACACATGGCCGAGCCGGGGGGTTGCTCTGACCCGGCCTGGACAACTGCAGAGGGGGTTATAACATAAGCATTGCTAACACATGGCCGAGCCGGGGGGTCGCTCTGACCCGGCCTGGACAACTGCAGAGGGGGTTATAACACACGCATTGCTAACACATGGCCGAGCCAGGGGGTCTCTCTGACCCGGCCTGGACGCGGGGGAACGGCTCCTAACACATGGCCGAGCCAGGGGGTCTCTCTGACCCGGCCTGGACGCGGGGGAACAGCTCCTAACACATGGCCGAGCCAGCGGGTCGCTCTGACCCGGCCGAGACAACGGGAGGGTTAATGTCACGATGCCAAAGCTAGACAATATTACAGATAGCAAGTTAATTATCTCACATCTTGGAAAATATTTGTAATATTGTACTTTTTGTTGACGAAATTCATGCTAATGTTGGGTTTTTGACCTAGCGCCCAATTGACTCATTCAAATAAAATGAAATCAAATCAAATGTAATTTATCACATGTGCCTGAATACTGTGAAATGCTTAGCGACAAGCCCTTAACCAACAATGTAGTTCACTCCTTGAAGGAGAGCTCTCCTATCCCAGAATGCACCTTGCGGCCCATTGACGTAGCATGGGCAACGTACACAATGGGCGTTAATGCGATTACAATGGAGTTTCCCCATCTCCTCAAAAGTATTTCTGGCTCTGCTCAATGAAGGAAGAGACATAAGAGTCCAGTGAGCTGTTAGCTACTTTTGATCAGTCTAAACTCTAAAGTCAAAGGAACATCTCTCCTGTTTTATATTTGACAAGGTCTAATTACTTCCGACACCATGATCTTAGTCAGATATGACTGTACTGCTCAGCAGAGTACGTGCAAATGGCTCAGCTTCAAAATGTTACTGATAAATTTAGTGATACCCGAGCCCTGCCGTACCCTAGTTATTGAGGGAAAAACAGGCCCTTCCCGGCCCTAACCCGATGTATAACGTTGGCGCCCGTTGGGCTCAGATCAGGTAGCAGAGTTTCCTCTCTCTAAAGCTCCTAAACACTATGATGGTGTTCTGAATCCTGTCTAGTGCAGAATTAGATCTTTTCTTCTGGAGTTTCCAAGTACTGTAAATGGGAGTCCCTCTTATTGTACACTGAGTATACAAAACATTAGGAACACCTGCCATTTCCATGACAGACTGGCCAGGTGAATCCAGATGATAGTTATGACCCCTTAGTGATGTCACTTGTTAATCCTTCAGAGTCTATTGACACAAACGTCAATGCGTCAATCTCCATCAAAATCTGTCAGTTTAAGATAGAGATATCAGTTTGTTTGCGTGGGCTGCATTTCTATTCACCGCATCTGCCTATGTCGGCCTTCCACATCTGCAGTGGATGGTGGCCGAGCTAAAGTGGTGTTTGTCAGACCATGAGAAATCCTGAAAATCGGAATTCTCACAAACGTCTGTAGTGTCCAAACGGTTTGGCCTACAACAGGGATCATCAACTGCAAATTGTCCACAACAAGCACAAACAGATATAACGTTTGACTAAAACAATCATTTCAAATCTTGCTCACATTTGTTTACGATCACGTGTCTCTCTATTATGTGTGAGAATACTTGGGAACAGATTTCTTAAATTAAAATCACTTGGAGCTGATTTCCTGGTGTTTTCACAGTCTTTTATGTCACAAAAAGTTTATTTATTATATTTTTTTTGCTCAGAAAGATTGGTGGCCGAATAAGTTGGGGAACCCTGGCCTACAAACTTCTCCACTCTATGGAAAGGGGAGACTCTTACGAACACAATGGTGCTCTCCCTTGTATCACAGGTCTTGTCTGAATGGAACCCAGTGTCACAGGACTCGTCTGAATATAACCCATACAAACGAATGGATGTATGGAGGTAGTTTTGTGCCAACAAAAATAAGGGGTTAAATATGTGTCCACAAAAAAATAAAACATTTCTTGAGCTTTCTTATATCTCCTTGATATAGGACAGACACTTCAAAACCTTATGATTTATTTTTTGACTGTCTTTTTTGGCATTTATGAATGCATTATTCAGTGCATTTCTAGGGGCTAGTAGTAAAGGCCAAATTCAATCATTTCAAATGATTATTTTATACCTAAAGGGGTCATAACATTCAAAATCAAATAGCTAAACGAACGATGGTATGACCATCTTAAAACAACTCCATATGTACTTTTAAAGGTTAAATCCACGTAAGTCAGTATAGATGAGGGGAGGAGACAGGTTAAATAATAATTTTTAAGATGAGACATGGATTGTGTATGTGTGCCATTCAGAGGGTGAACAGACAAAGGTAGTAGAATGGTAGTAGGTGCCAGGCGCACCGGTTTGTGTTAAGAACTGCAACGCTGCTGGGTTTTTCACACTCAACAGTTTCCCGTATGTATCAAGAATGGTCCACCACCCTTAGGACATCCAACCAACTTGACAGATGTAGGATCTTAATTTCATCATTTTTGTTGCTGAGAATTTTCCTGCACAGCAGAAAAGGCTAACTTTTAGTGTATTCTATGTTTAAAAAGGCTTCTAAAGTTTGTAATTTACACTTTAAAATGTCAGACTTGATTTGCCCTAATGAAATATATCAAACTCTACAAAACAATGTCTTAATTATAATCCACAAAATAATTCACATTTGCTGTTGCTGCAGGATTATTTTCCTGCTGTAGCAAACTGGCTCAAATTAAGATCCTACACCTGTAGAGTCCATTCCCCGATGAAATGAGGACGTTCTGGAGGGCAAAAAAAGCACTTGTAAAAAAACTTCAGCCCAGGGCTCAATGCGATCCACCAGTCATCCATTATGCTAATATCCTGACCTGAGTCTTTAAATTCAGATGATGTTACATGGTATGGAAGGTTGTTCAGATTAATTGAGTCACAGTACAGTTGAGTTAGATGATATGATTGACAGTTGACAGTTCAGCTGGCATTAGTCTTTGATGTTGGTCTTGATTGGCCAGCCGGTGGGTAACGTTGTGTGTGTATATATATACACATACATGTGTCTGATTTTCTGCAGGGAGACAGAAATAGCAAAAAAATAACAAGTAATAATGATAGTGTATGAATGTAAAATGAGGTTATCACATGCTATAATAGTAATAAATTGCAATATGAATACAATTATTAAACAGAATAACATGCATAAAGCAAATACTTGATTAAGCTATGCAAATATAGCAACAAGATAACAATATGAATGTCAAAAGTGGGATGAAATAACACGTGGTGTAGTAGGCCAAAGCTAGAGCAGGCTAACATAGCAGTGGCTGTTAAGTGTAGCATATAGCATGTGGGGTATACATCAAACAGTAGATAAAACTCATGAAGCTAGTAAGCAAACAAGCCAGCGGTATTATCTCAAAAGCTGGCCTTCATTTGCATATAAAACAAGTGCACGAAAGGTGCAAACAATGACGTGTCAATTAACTACATGTAGAATCAAGAAAACTGATCAATGAAACAAAATGTCTGTTTAACTTGGACAATTAGCATCCAAACTGCTACACAAAATAAATGTTCTTGGAGCTCTCCGTTGGAGTTTGTGAAGGACCCGAATACAGGGAAGGTGCCTGCAAACTTGCCTGTTTTTATACTTGACCGTAGAGTTTTGAATGCCCTCCCTCCACCGCTATGCTTCAGACTGGGGGAATTCTGAACACTACAGAAGCACGATGTTTGAAGTTCACATTTTGCCTTTAATCTAAACATTCATCTTCTGATATGAAGGTATGAAAAAATAAAGGTGGAATTTCACCAAAAAACATTCTCCTTAGGCCCTATTCAGACTTGAGATAAGTTGATTTAACGTGCACTTTAAAAAAGTAAAGTTTTTATTGAGTCCATGTTAAGCCTGAATCAGGCCCCATGTGATCAGTGTAACAAAGGTGGTTCAGCACAACAGTTTCCTTCTGAAGACTGGCTGAGTGGCCTAGGGTGGTGTTTTGACAAGCAGGGGACCTGGGTTCACATCCACTTTCTCACATGAATACCAGCGATGAAGGCTCACTTTATACATGTCATTTTACTTTTAGATGTGTGTATTGTTAGATATTACTGCACTATTGGAGCTAGGAACACAAGCATTTCGCTACACCTGCAATAACATCTGCTAAATATGTTAATGAAACCAAGAAAATTTTATTTGACCTTGTTACTTCCGCTATAACTTACATAGCCCTAAACATTTTGATTGTACAATTATTTATAATCTCACAAAGGTCCCTGGAAACTGTAGCCTATAATCAGTGCCAAAGTCTACCCTAGGAAAGTATTCAATTCCCAGTGTCTTCTTTAAATGTTTTATTAAAATATTGACAGAAAATTCTATCAAAATGTATAATCAATATTTATGCTATAAACCATACGCAATTTAAAAACATTTTATTATATGAAACACAGTCTGCCAAAACATTTACATGCACTGAAACACCAACAATTGTTTTCAAAACACAATTATTCATACTAAAGAACCACTTTGGGTGGCTCCGAGTACTTGTTTTGAAATACAGTACATTTAGAAAGTATTCAGACCCCTTTACTTTTTCCACATATTGGTAGGTCACAGCCTTATTCTAAAATTGATTAAACAGTTTTTCCCCCCTCATCAATCTACACACAATAACGCATAATGACGAAGCAAAAGCAGGTTTAGATTTCTTTAGCAAATTTATTGAAATAAAAAATATGAAAAATCTGAAGTATTCAGACCCTTTACTCAGTAAAGGACATTCAGAGACTTGTTCCAAAGCCACTCCTGCATTGTCTTGGCTGTGTGTTTAGGGTCGTTGTCCTGTTGGAAGGTGAACCTTCGCCCCAGTCTGAGGTCCTGAGCACTCTGGAGCAGGTTTTCATCAAAGATCTGTTCTTCGCTCCGTTCATCTTTCCTTTGATCCTGATTAGTCTCCCAGTCCCTGAGACTGAAAAACATCCCCACTGCATGATGCTGCCACCACCATACTTCACCGTAAGGATGGTGACAGATTTTTTCCAGACGTGACGCTTGGCATTCAGCGGGCTGTCATGTGTCTTCTAATGAGGAGTGGATCCATCTGGCCACTCTACCACAAAGGCCTGATTAGTGGAGTGCTGCAGATATGGTTGTCCTTCTGGAAGGTTCTCCCATCTCCACAGAGGAACTGGAGCTCTGTCAGAGTGACCATCGGGGTCTTGATCACCTCCCTGACCAAGTACCTTCTCCCCTGATTGCTCAGTTTGGCCGGGCAGCCAGCTCTAGGAAGAGTCTTGGTCGTTCCAAACTTCTTCCATGTAAGAATGATGGAGGCCACTGTGTTCTTGGGGACCTTCAATGCTGCAGAAATGTTTTGGTACCCTTCCCCAGATTTGTGCCTCGACACAATCCTGTCTCGGAGCTCTACGGACAATTCCTTCGACCTCATGGTTTGGTTTTTGCTCTGACATGCACTGTCAGCTGTGGAACTTTATATAGACAGGTGTGTGCCTTTCCAAATCATTTACAATCAATTGAATTTACCACAGATTTACCACAGGACTCCAATCAAGTTGTAGAACCAACTCAAGGATGATCAATGGAAACAGGATGCACCTGCGCTCAATTTCGAGTCTTTTAGCAAAGGGTCTGAATATTTATGTAAATAAGGAATTTCAGTTTTTTTATTTGTAATAAATGTGCAAAATGTCTAAAACCTATTTTTGCTTTGTCTTTATGGGGTATTGTGTGTAGATTGGTGAGGAAAACAAATAATTTAATCAGTTTTAGAATAAGGCTGTAACGTAACAAAATGTGGAAAAAGTGAATGGGTTTACATTCAAACTGTCAAACCCTGATCTGTTTCACCTGTCCCTGTGATTGTCTCCACCCCCTCCAGGTGTTGCTTATCTTCCCTGGTGTATTTATCCCTGTGTTTCCTGTCTCTCTGTGCCAGTTTGTCTTGTATGTCTTTCAAGTCAACCAGCGTGTTTTTCCGTACTCCAGCTTCTATTCTCTTTTTGGTAGTCCTCCCGGTTTTGACCCTTGCCTGTTTTCGGGACTCCATACACACCTGCCTGACCATTCTGCCTGCCCTGACCTCGAGCCTGCCTGCTACTCTGTATCTCCTGAACTGGTTTTGACCTTTTGCCTGTCCACGACCATTCTCTTGCCTACCCCTTTTGGATTGATTAATAAATATCAAAGACAAACCATCTGCCTCCCGTGTCTGCATCTGGGTCTCGCCTTGTGCCCTGATGCAAACACCAGATCTCACCTTAGGTGCACTACTTTTCATGGTTTTACTGTACAATGATGGTGTTTTGAGTATTTCTATTTTAACAGTGAATGGTTTCCACTAGTTGACACGAAGGGTTTTTTGTCTTTGTCGCTGTGGTAACTAATGATGACCAGGCACAACACCGATATAACGTTTTTTTCTCAAAATTGCTGGGATGTCACGTGTACTACTTATATCAGGTCATTCGTAACAACCTAATCATTAAGACATTTCTATTTGATCAAATAAGCCATTCAATGTTTTGTTTACCAAATTCCACACTCTCTCATTGACCTCCATATAAAAACTCCACCTGCTGGAGAACAGATTTGGGGCCCAGTTATCCGCTTCGCCACTTCCTCTCTGCTGTAGTTTATAGAGTAACATTACCTCTTCTCACTGGCTGTCAGGTGCTTGTTTAAGGCACACCTGGTTTCACTCAGACTGATCATTAGCCAGCCAGGTGATAACAGGCATTGTGAGGACCCAGATAAGGTCCTATTATCACGACTGTGTATTTACTCAAAATGGTTTCGGCCAATCCAGGCCCTGAGTTGTTTAAGCAGGTATATGGCACACATTGGCCATTTGGACATGTTTTTTTAGTTTATCACAAAGCAATTAGACAGCTTGTAAAACATGAATCCAAAAATAAACATGACTTAGCAAATAAATATACACTGCTCAAAAAAATAAAGGGAACACTTAAACAACACATCCTAGATCTGAATGAAATAAATTATCTTATTAAATACTTTTTACTTTACATAGTTGAATGTGCTGACAACAAAATCACACAAAAATAATCAATGGAAATCCAATTTATCAACCCATGGAGGTCTGGATTTGGAGTCACACTCAAAATTAAAGTGGAAAACCACACTACAGGCTGATCCAACTTTGATGTAATGTCCTTAAAACAAGTCAAAATGAGGCTCAGTAGTGTGTGTGGCCTCCACGTGCCTGTATGACCTCCCTACAACGCCTGGGCATGCTCCTGATGAGGTGGCAGATGGTCTCCTGACGGATCTCCTGCCAGACCTGGACTAAAGCATCTGCCAGCTCCTGGACAGTCTGTGGTGCAACGTGGCGTTGGTGGATGGAGCGAGACATGATGTCCCAGATGTGCTCAATTGGATTCAGGTCTGGGGAACGGGCGGGCCAGTCCATAGCATCAATGCCTTCCTCTTGCAGGAACTGCTGACACACTCCAGCCACATGAGGTCTAGCATTGTCTTGCATTAGGAGGAACCCAGGGCCAACCGCACCAGCATATGGTCTCACAAGGGGTCTGAGGATCTCATCTCGGTACATAATGGCAGTCAGGCTACCTCTGGCGAGCACATGGAGGGCTGTGCGGCCCCCCAAAGAAATGTCACCCCACACCATGACTGACCCACCGCCAAACCGGTCATGCTGGAGGATGTTGCAGGCAGCAGAACGTTCTCCACGGCGTCTCCAGACTCTGTCACGTCTGTCACGTGCTCAGTGTGAACCTGCTTTCATCTGTGAAGAGCACAGGGCGCCAGTGGCGAATTTGCCAATCTTGGTGTTCTCTGGCAAATGCCAAACGTCCTGCACGGTGTTGGGCTGTAAGCACAACCCCCACCTGTGGACGTCGGGCCCTCATACCACCCTCATGGAGTCTGTTTCTGACTGTTTGAGCAGACACATGCACATTTGTGGCCTGCTGGAGGTTATTTTGCAGGGCTCTGGCAGTGCTCCTCCTGCTCCTCCTTGCACAAAGGCGGAGGTAGCGGTCCTGCTGCTGGGTTGTTGCCCTCCTACGGCCTCCTCCACGTCTCCTGATGTACTGGCCTGTCTCCTGGTAGCGCCTCCATGCTCTGGACACTACGCTGACAGACACAGCAAACCTTCTTCCCACAGCTCGCATTGATGTGACATCCTGGATGAGCTGCACTACCTGAGCCACTTGTGTGGGTTGTAGACTCCGTCTCATGCTACCACTAGAGTGAAAGCACTGCCAGAATTCAAAAGTGACCAAAACATCAGCCAGGAAGCATAGGAACTGAGAAGTGGTCTTTGGTCCCCACCTGCAGAACCACTCCTTTATTGGGGGTGTCTTGCTAATTGCCTATAATTTCCACCTGTTGTCTATTCCATTTGCACAACAGCATGTGAAATGTATTGTCAAACAGTGTTGCTTCCTAAGTGGACAGTTTGATTTCACAGAAGTGTGATTGACTTGGAGTTACATTGTGTTGTTTAAGTGTTCCCTTTATTTTTTTGAGCAGTATATTTGTTTTCCCTTATTCAGAAATGATATTTCCTAGCACAAACAATTCACAAAAATATTATAACCTCGTAATAGAGCATACAGTAGTATTGACTTCCTGTGAGGAGCTGGTTTCATACATGACCTGTCTGGGTCCCTGGAGAGTTCATTACGTTGAATTATTATAGACAGTGAGAATATCAGTGCGATCAGAGCACTGATAGTGATAGACTCTTCACTCTGGTACCCACATGTAATTCATTTACTCCGTAGTAGCCCCACTTCCTCCATTTTCTCTGGTAGAATGTATTACATCCCGTGCTATAGATCTCAAACTGTTAGAAAACGTATTCGCAATCAATTATTCCACAGTGGCCTATATCTTATCCCAGGTATCTGTTAGCTTCTTGTGTGGTGCTAACCCGATGCACCTTCATTGCAATGAGCTGCTTGCCTTGCAGGGAAGCATATATAATGCAAATGTCATGTATAATGTATTAAAGCATTGAGTTGCCTTGGTGTTGCTGCAAACCTCTACAGTATACGCTTCTTAATCAGTCTGTCTGCAAGGCGCAATAGTACCGCTTCATTTCACAGAAATGGTGTCGGTGAAAATAAGCTTCTTTTTTTGTTCATTTTAGTTTTAAAAAATGAATTAGCCCCATATTGAAAGAACATTGTGGTTATATTAAAATAAACCATATTAATGTAAAAAATGTTACTACTACTTGCTGACTGTGCAGGGATTTCGCTAGACAGTGCCTTTGAGGTTTTACACGTATTCCAGCTGGGAACAGTAATGGCGTGCAGCCCATCTGATCCATGTCACAGACTTCTAGTCTCGACAGACTTTTCAGTCTATCTGCTCCTAATGATGTTGTAGATCATTGCTGGAAGTGCTTGATGTTGGGTTATGCCATCCGAGGACAACTATGGTGTGTATTATGAATACATTTGCAGCCTTTATGAATGCATTAAAGGTTTTCTATATAAGAGCCTTGACCATCAGCTGTTATGACTGCTTATAACAATTCTTATAAGGCACTGTCTATAATGCTACGCTGGTGGTTCAAAAAAGGGTTCCCAGAAAGTCCTGTTGTATTTGTTAGCTAGTCTTTTTGGGGTTCACACAAAACATGAAACGTGACACAATACAGATCATTAATAGACAAGAACAGCTCAAGGACAGAACTACATCAATTGAATAAACACTAAATGACCAAAAGTATGTGGACACCTGCTCGTCGAAAATCTCATTCCAAAATCATGGGCATTAATATGGAGTTGGTCCCACCTTTGCTGCTACAACAGCCTACACTCTTCTGGGAAGTCTTTCCCATAGATGTTGGAACATTGCTGCAGGGACTTGCTTCCATTCAGCCACAAGAGCATTAGTGATGTCGGGCACTGAATTTTTGTAATTTAAAAAAAATAAATGATGTTGGGAGATTTCCCTTCACTGGAACTAAGGGGCGTAGACCGAACCATGAAAAACAGCCCCAGACCACTATTCTTCTTTCACCAAACTTTACAGTTGGCACTATGCATTCGGGCAGGTAGCATTCTACTGGCACCCGCCAAACCCAGATTTGTCCGTCGGACTGCCAGATGGTGAAGCGTGATTCATCACTCTAGAGAACATGTTTCCACTGTTCCAGAGTCCAATGGCGGCAAGCTTTACACCACTCCAGCCGACAATTTACATTGCGTATGGTGATCTTAGGCTTGTGTGCGGCTGTTCTGCCATGGAAACCCATTTCATGAAGCTCCCAACGAATACTTATTGTGCTAGCGTTGCTTCCAGAGGCAGTTTGGAAGTCGGTAGTGAGTGTTGCAACTGAGGACAGATGATTTTTATGCCCTACGCACTTCAGCCAGGGGCGAAAATCTGATATCAACTTTGGAGGGGACAATTACATGAAATTTTCTCAAGAGCAATTCCTGAGGGGGACACCAAAAGTAGTGCTGTAACACATAGCCTACATTGTAATATGGTAAATGTATATTGAGGAACCAAAGAAATAAGGTGTTTGCCGTACTCCTAACTACCGGTACCCAAAACTACACAACTAATCACAACAGCAATACCATTGCCTTTAACAAATCTTAGTTCAGTCACCAGTTTAAGTTGAGAGTGGGGGTATCCATGGCATTTTCCAATTATGTTCCTATTTTACAAGTCCAAAAAATTGAGAACCTTTCATAATGTTGCCAAACAAAGACTCAACAAACTTACCTGAGACTCCCGGTCTCTGCCAGTCTGTCCCTGCATATCTGTCCCCAACTCTGCTGTCTGTGTGCCATCTGTTGCCTGCTCTGCCTAATGACATCATTGTGAAACATTTCCATTAGAATTTAATTTCTTTCTTATGAACATTTTATCAACTAGTCTTTGAGATATTAGGCTACTAGGGTTCTTACTATGCGTTTTGGTGTATTGAAAAATACTCTGATGTCCGTCTTTTATTTTTCTGCCATTTTTCTACCTGGCTGGCTGGCTACACACACAGTGTGTAGGTTATTTACAGTAGGAGATGGGCCTCTATCATCTTCAATCATTCTATTTGGGCTTCGATCTAAAAGGTAGCTAGCAAATGTGAAACGGATTAAAATGACAAGAGTTGACAGCTGTATGAGTTCACCATTTACACAACATATGCTGCAACCTTTTGTAATTTTAATAGTTTGTTTCATATTGACTGGCTTCCAACAATAGCTGAATTTGAAAAGCTAGCGAGCACCAATTCAGTTTCAGTGGGGTTTGCTATAATCTTTGCTACCCGGGTTAAATAAAGGTGAAATAAAATAAATAAATAAAAGTTCCCTTGCGACAATTTAGCTTTTGCAACGAGACCATTAAATATATTTAAGACAATGGTAGAAGAGAGTGTAGTTCTGTTCAGTTTGGATTTCAGTTTATCGCTAAGCTTATCACAGGGACTTTGAAGCACTAACTTACATCATCTGCATGCTGATCTTGGAATAAATTGACGACGCCACATAAATGGAATAGGTACTAGCTAGCTTAATAGTTAATATTTGCGCGCTAGCTCTGCATATTCAGCTAGTGTGTGTGCGCGATTGACTGGATTAACCTCACGTCAGTTACGTGCATTGAGTGCCTTTCAGATAGTAGATACGACCTCTCTGTTACCTAGCAAGCTAAGGAACTGGCAGTGGATCAAACCATTGTGAGGCAAAGGGTGGGGGGGGGTCGCAATCTTTTGAAACTTAAAAACGCGCTATTAAGTGTCTATAATCAGCACAATTGCTTTCATTGCGTATTATTAATATTATTTAAATTACATAGTTATGTTTCAGTGATATATTGGGGGGGACAAATCATATTTTTCCCAGGATGGGGGGGGTCGTGTCCCCCCCGTCCCCCCCCCGGGATTTCCGCCCCTGACTTCAGCACTAGGTGGTCCCGTTCTGTGAGCTTGTGTGACCTACCAGTCGAGCCGTTGTTGCCCCTAGATGGTTCAACTTCACAATAGCAGCACTTACAGTTGACCGGGGCAGCTCTAGCAGGGCAGAAATTTGACGAACTGACTCGTTGGAAAGGTGGCGTCCTACGACGATGCCACTGAAAGTCACTGAGTGCTTCAGTAAAGCCATTCTACTGCCAATGTTTGTCTATGGAGATTGCATGGCTGTGTGTTCGATTTTATACACCTGTCAGCAACTGGTGTGGCTGAAATAGCCTAATCGACAATTTGAAAGGGTGTAAACATACTGGCGTATACAGAGCGTTGCGAAAGTATTCACCCCTTAGCGTTTTTCCTATTTTGTTGCATTACAACCTGTAATTTAAATGGATTTTTATTTGGATTTCATGTAATGGATATACACAAAATAGTCAAAATTGGTGAAGTGAAATGAAAAAAATTACATGTTTAAAATTTTTTTTTTAAATGGAAAAATGGTGCGTGCATATGTATTCACCCCCTTTGCTATGAAGCCCCTAAATAAGATCTGGTGCAACCAATTACCTTCATAAGTCACATAATTAGTTAAATAAAGTTCACCTGTGTGCAATCTAAGTGTCACATGATCTGTCACATGATCTCAGTATATATACACCTGTTCTGAAAGGCCCCAGAGTCTGCAATACCACTAAGCAAGGGACACCACCAAGCAAGCGGCACTATGAAGACCAAGGAGCTCTCCAAACAGGTCAGGGACAAAGTTGTGGAGAAGTACAGATCAGGGTTGTGAAGTTGAACCGTCTAGGGGCAACAACGGCTCAGCCGCGAACTGGTAGGTCACACAAGCTCACAGAACGGGACCGCCTAGTGCTGAAGTGCGTAGGGCGTAAAAATCATCTCTCCTCAGTTGCAACACTCACTATCGACTTCCAAACTGCCTCTGGAAGCAACGTCAGCACAGTAAGTATTTGTTGGGAGCTTCATGAAATGGGTTTCCATGGCAGAACAGCCGCACACATGCCTAAGATCACTATACGCGATGCCAAGTGTCGTACATATCAGGGTTGGGTTATAAAAAAATATCTGAAACTTTGAACATCCCACGGAGTAGCATTAAATCCATTATAAAAAAATGGAAATAATATGGCACCACAACAAACCTGCCAAGAGAGGGCCGCCCACCAAAACTCACGGACCAGGCAAGGAGGGCATTGATCAGAGAGGCAACAAAGAGACCAAAGATAACCCTGAAGGAGCTGCAAAGCTTCACAGTGGAGATTGGAGTATCTGTCCATAGGACCACTTTAAGCCGTACACTCCACAGAGCTGGGCTTTATGGAAGAGTGTCCAGAAAAAAGACATTGCTTAAAGAAAGAAATGCATGTGGGATGTGGGAGACTCCCCAAACATATGGAAGAAGGTACTCTGGTCAGATGAGACTAAAATGTAGCTTTGGCCAACATCAAGGAAAACGCTATGTCTGGCACAAACCTAACACCTCCCATCACCCCGAGAACACTATCCCCACAGTGAAGCATGGTGGTGGCAGCATCATGCTGTGGGGATGTTTTTCATCAGCAGGGACTGGGAAACTGGTCAAAATTTAAGGAATTATGGGTGGCGCTAAATGCAGGCAAATTCTTGAGTTAAACCTGTTTCAGTCTTCCAGAGATTTGAGAGTGGGGCGGAGGTTCACCTTCCAGCAGGACAATGACCCTAAGAATACTGCTGAAGCAACATTTGAGTTGTTTAAGGGGAAACATTTAAATGGCCTAGTCAAAGTCCAGACCTCAATCCAATTGAGAATCTGTGGTATGACTTAAAGATTGCGGTACACCAGCGGAACCCATCCAACTTGAAGGAGCTGGAGCAGTTTTGCCTTGAAGAATGGGCAAAATCCCAGTGGCTAGATGTACCAAGCTTATAGAGACTTGCAGCTGTAATTGCTGCAAAAGGTGGATCTACAAAGTATTGACTTTGGGGGGGTGAATAGTTATGCACGCTCAAGTTCAGTTTTGTTGTCTTATTTCTTGTTTGTTTCACAGTAAAACATATTTTGCATCTTCAAAGTGGTTGGCATGTTGTGTAAATCAAATGATACAAACCCCCAAAAATCTATTTTAATTCCAGGTTGTAAGGCAACAAAATAGGAAAAATGCCAAGGGGGTGAATACTTTCACAAGCCACTGTATATAGTGCAGGTAGTATAAGTGGTCTACAGAGTAAGACCGGTATAATTATGAGAATGTCCTTGACATTCTGGTTAAGATGCATGAGACTTTCTGGTTCATAGCGTTTGAGGCAGGACACAGCAAAACACCCTCAAAAACACTATCATACCAATATCCATATGAAATACACTGCTCAAAAAAATAAAGGGAACACTTAAACAACACAATGTAACTCCAAGTCAATCACACTTCTGTGAAATCAAACTGTCCACTTAGGAAGCAACACTGATTGACAATAAATTTCACATGCTGTTGTGCAAATGGAATAGACAACAGGTGGAAATTATAGGCAATTAGCAAGACACCCCCAATAAAGGAGTGGTTCTGCAGGTGGGGACCACAGACCACTTCTCAGTTCCTATGCTTCCTGGCTGATGTTTTGGTCACTTTTGAATGCTGGCGGTGCTTTCACTCTAGTGGTAGCATGAGACGGAGTCTACAACCCACACAAGTGGCTCAGGTAGTGCAGCTCATCCAGGATAGCACATCAATGCGAGCTGTGGCAAGAAGGTTTGCTGTGTCTGTCAGCGTAGTGTCCAGAGCATGGAGGCGCTACCTGGAGACAGGCCAGTACATCAGGAGAAGTGGAGGAGGCCGTAGGAGGGCAAGAACCCAGCAGCAGGACCGCTACCTCCGGCTTTGTGCAAGGAGGAGCAGGAGAAGCACTGCCAGAGCCCTGCAAAATGACCTCCAGCAGGCCACAAATGTGCATGTGTCTGCTCAAATGGTCAGAAACAGACTCCATGAGGGTGGTATGAGGGCCCGACGTCCACAGGTGGGGGTTGTGCTTACAGCCCAACACCGTGCAGGATGTTTGGCATTTGCCAGAGAACACCAAGATTGGCAAATTCGCCACTGGCGCCCTGTGCTCTTCACAGATGAAAGCAGGTTCACACTGAGCACGTGACAGACATGACAGAGTCTGGAGACGCCGTGGAGAACGTTCTGCTGCCTGCAACATCCTCCAGCATGACCGGTTTGGCGGTGGGTCAGTCATGGTGTGGGGTGGCATTTCTTTGGGGGGCCGCACAGCCCTCCATGTGCTCACTAGAGGTAGCCTGACTGCCATTAGGTACCGAGATGAGATCCTCAGACCCCTTGTGAGACCATATGCTGGTGCGGTTGGCCCTGGGTTCCTCCTAATGCAAGACAATGCTAGACCTCATGTGGCTGGAGTGTGTCAGCAGTTCCTGCAAGAGGAAGGCATTGATGCTAAGTACTGGCCCGCCCGTTCCACAGACCTGAATCCAATTGAGCACATTTGGGACATCATGTCTTGCTCCATCCACCAACGCCACGTTGCACCACAGACTGTCCAGGAGTTGGCGGATGCTTTAGTCCACGTCTGGGAGGAGATCCCTCAGGAGACCATCCGCCACCTCATCAGGAGCATGCCCAGGCGTTGTAGGGAGGTCATACAGGCATGTGGAGGCCACACACACTACTGAGCCTCATTTTGACTTGTTTTAAGGACATTACATCAATGTTGGATCAGCCTGTAGTGTGGTTTTCCACTTTAATTTTGAGTGTGACTCCAAATCCAGACCTCCATGGGTTGATAAATTGGATTTCCATTGATTATTTTTGTGTGATTTTGTTGTCAGCACATTCAACTATGTAAAGAAAAAAGTATTTAATAACATTATTTCTTTCATTGAGATCTAGGATGTGTTGTTTAAGTGTTCCCTTTATTTTTTGAGCAGTATATTTAGGCTAATAGCAATGTTTTTACATTGTTTCAGGTGGACTATGTTGCAGAGGGGCAGAGCACTCAGCGGGCCCCTACTGTGATCTTATCAGAGAAGACCGTTCCTGATCTCAGGACAGAGAACAGTGTTGTCTCAGACGGAGCCGGAACAGTCAGCATCTACAGTGAGGAGACCTACAATGGCAATGTGTGAGTCATAGGGTTTGATATTGTCTAAAAGTTTGGACATACCTACTCATTCAAGGGTTTTTCTTTATTTTTAATATTTTCTACATTGTAGAATAATAGTGAATACATAACTATAAAATAACACATATGGAATAATGTGGTAACCAAAAAAGTGTTAAACAAATCAAAATAAATGTTATATTCTTCAAAGTAGCCACCCTTTGCCTTGATGACAGCTTTGCACACTCTTGGCATTCTCTCAACCAGCTTCACGAGGAATGCTTTTCCAACTGTCTTGAAGGAGTTTCCACATTTGCTGAGCACTTGTTGGCTGCTTAAACTTCACTCTGTGGTCCAACTCATCCCAAACCATCTCAATTGGGTTGAGGTCGGGTGATTGTGGAGGCTAGGGAATCTGATGCAGCCCTCCATCACTCTCCTTCTTGGTCAAATAGCCCTTACACAGCCTGGAGGTGTGTTTGGGTCATTGTCCTGTTGAAAAACAAATGCTAGTCTCACTAAGCACAAACCAGATGGGATGGCATATCATGCTGGTTATGTATGCCTTGAATTCTAAATAAATCAGACTGTCACCAGCAAAGCACCCCCACACCATCACACCTCCTCCTCCGTGCTTCATGGTGGGAACCACACATGCGGAGATCATCCGTTCACCTACTCTGCATCTCACAAAGACATGGTGGTTGGAATCAAAAATCTCAAATTTGGACTCATCAGACCAAAGGACAGATTTCCCCCAGTCTAATGTCCATTGCTCGTGTTTCTTGGCCCAAGCAAGTCTCTTCTTATTATTGGTATCCTTAAGTAGTGGTTTCTTTGCAGCAATTTGACAATGAAGGCCTGATTCATGCAGTCTCCTCGGAACATTTGATGCTGATATGTGTCTTTTACTTGAACTCTGTGAAGCATTTGTTTGGGCTGCAATTTCTGAGCCTGGTAACTGTCATGCCCTGATCTGTTTCACCTGTCTTTGTGCTTGTCTCCACCCCCTCCAGGTGTCGCCCATCTTCCCCATTATCCCCTGTGTATTTATACCTGTGTTCTCTGTTTATCTGTTGCCAGTTCGTTTTGTTCGTTGAACCTACCAGTATTTTGTTTCCCTGCTCCCACCTTTTTCTTGCTCCTGTTTACGAGTTTTCTGGTTGACCGTTCTGCCTGACCTGACCCTGAGCCTGCCTGCTGTCCTGTACCTTTACACCCTCTCTGGATTATTGACCCCTTCCTGCCTTGACCTGTCGTTTGCCTGCCCCTGTTGTAATAAACTTTGTTACTTCGACACAGTCTGCATCTGGGTCTTACCTTCAAGCGTGATAGTAACTCTAATGAACTTATCTTCTGCAGCAGAGGTAACTCTGGGTCTTCCTTTCCTGTGGCGGTCCTCATGAGAGCCAGTTTCATCATAGCGCTTGATGGTTTTTGTGACTGCACTTGAAGAAGCTTTCAAAGTTCTTGAAATTTTCCAGATTGACTGACCTTCATGTCTTAAAGTAATGATGGACTGTCATTTCTCTTTGCTTATTTGAGCTGTTCTTGCCATAATATGGACTTGATATTTTATCAAATAGGGCTATCTTCTGTATACCACCCCTACCTTGTCACAACACAACTGATTGGCTCAAACGCATTAAGAAGTAATGAAATTCCACACATTAACTTTTAACAAGGCACACCTGTTAATTGACATGTATTCCAGGTCACTACCTCATGAAGCTGGTTGAGAGAATGCCAAGAGTGTGCAGAGCTGTCATCAAGGCAAAGGGTGGCTACTTTGACGAATCTCAAATATGAAATATATTTTGATTTGTTTAACACTTTTTTTGGTTACTACATGATTCCATATGTGTTATTTCATAGTTTTGGTGTATTCACTATTATTCCTCAATGTAGAAAATAGTAAAAATAAAGAAAAACCCTTGAATGAGTAGGTGTGTCCAAACTTTTGACTGGTACTGTAAATGTAATAGTCCAGTCTAGGTAAATAGGCCAATCTGGGAAGGATTGTCTCAGCCTGGAGTGGATAGCCTTGACCCATAGTGAGTTTCCATAGTCTCTCCCTGGAGTGAATAGTCTCTCCCTGGAGTGAATAGTCTCTCCCTGGAGTGAATTGCCTCGACCGGGACTGAATAGCCTCGACCGAGAGTGAATAGCCTCGACCTAGAGTGAATAGCCTCGACCTAGAGTGAATAGCCTCGACCGAGAGGGAATAGCCTCGACCGAGAGTGAATAGCCTCGACCTAGACTGAATAGCCTCGACCGAGAGTGAATAGCCTCGACCTAGAGTGAATAGCCTCGACCTAGAGTGAATAGCCTCGACCGAGAGGGAATAGCCTCGACCTAGACTGAATAGCCTCGACCTAGACTGAATAGCCTCGACCGAGAGTGAATAGCCTCGACCGAGAGTGAATAGCCTCGACCGAGAGTGAATAGCCTCGACCGAGAGTGAATAGCCTCGACCGAGAGTGAATAGCCTCGACCAAGAGTGAGTAGGCTCGACCGAGAGTGAGTAGCCTCGACCGAGAGGGAATAGGCTCGACCGAGAGTGAGTAGTCTTATGGATGTATTCAATCAGATCCGCTTTAGCCAACATCTGCATAGTGGTTGTTTTGGCGGCGTCGGAGGTGGAACTGTGTTAGAGCTGTCTGAGCCACAAGCGGCTCCTGGCATTATACCTAAAGTGGGCATTGCCATTGGCTGCACGGAGTGCATTAAGAGAAATCCCATGCAGCCTTGTTTACACGTTCGAGCACTGGAATGTGAGATATAATCTATACCTCGATTAGGCTAACAAAATCCTCATTATTTTCTTTAATTATTTTCAATTTTAGCGTAATTATGTCTATATAGCCTACACTTTCTCGTTCTGAACTTCTAACATGAGTGGGACGGGTGTGGCTTCGTGACAATGGTCAAGAGCAGCTGCTCAGTGATTTGATGACTTCAACGCAGTTCTGCATTTATTTAAACATTTTTTACTTAACCTTTATTTAACTAGACAAGTCAGTTAAGAACAAATTCTTATTTACAATAGCAGCCTACCCTGGCCAAACCCTAACCTGGACGACGCTGGGCCAATTGTGTGCCGCTCTATGGGACTCACAATCACGGCTGGTTGAGATACAGCCTGGAATCGAACCAGGGTCCGTGCATTACGGCATTAGACCACTGTGCCACTCGGGGCATCCGACACCGCCAAAACATCCGCTATGTGGGTGTTGGCTATCGCCGGTTAAAGTTTGATCTGATTTAATCCAGGCCTTGTCCTAGCCGAATAGACCAAAGTTGTATAATAAATAGTCACAGTATTGTTATTGGTAACAATAATATTACCAGAACCCTACGACTCACCCCTGGCTGTAAAGCCTGGTTAGACACAGGAAAACGATACTAAAATAGTTCATAACAGTTTGAAAATGAATAAACTATTTTTTTATAAAAATTTGATTTTCTCTGCCTGCTGGTTATCAATTTGCCACCTTCCACTTCTGCTTTGCTGTCAATACAGATACATTATTTTCCCAGTGTTCATGCTGTATTGACTGAATGGTCCAAAGAATAACACCATAATGTAATCATGTAGTTATAAAGGTTAACTAGCTTTATTGACAGTTTGATATTATCTCCAGTTACTATGACAACACCAATGGGCGTGTGCCTGAGCCCCTGTCCCGGCACACCAGGGTCAGCTCCAGGCCCTCTGTGGAGGCAGAGAACCTGAAGAAGTACCCCATTCACAGGGAAAGGGAACGGGATACTACCCCCCCTTCCCAGGAGGAGACCCAGTGTGAGACCGGCTACACCGCTGGTGGGGATACTGGTAACGAACTGGACCAAGACCAAAGTGACCACATGCATAGGTGGGCTGTATTTGTTGAGAAGATGGATTGATGGATGAATGGATGGAACGAGGGATGGCGTGATAGATTAAACATTCAAACAGACAGACAGTATCCAACCGTTATCTGCTGTGTGTGCTGTGTCAGATATGCTAGTGGGAAAGCATGACAGAAAGCCATTTTGTTCCAAAGCTCTCTACATTCAAGAAAGCGTTCAAGAAAATTGCAGCATTGATCTAAATGGAATGACATGTGTCTCCTTTATTCCTGTGTAATGTGTCTCTTCAGCATGTACCCTGAGATAACATCAGACAGGCAACGACGGCAGTATAAGAAAGAGTTTGACTCCAACCTGGCGAGCTACAAAAGCCTGTGTGTCGAGATGGATGACATCAGTGAACAGATGCACAAGCTGAGCCGAGAGCTGGATACCCTGGAGGAGGGGACTGCGAAGTACCAGGTGAAGAAAACATATTCTGTTACATTTTCTGGCAAAAAACAATATGGCTATGTTTTCTTTACGGTCTAATATTCTCCTGATATTTCGCATAGAAATGTATAATTGTCAACTACATTGTTATTATCTCATAATTTAAGTTTTGCTAATTCATTGAAACAAGCACCATTACAGCACACGCACACACACACACACACAAGCTTACTTTAAATAAATACATTTATAACAACTTTTTGAGAACAAAATCAGATGAAGGGGAAGACTCGGCTCTCCCAGTAAAAGGAGTCAAGCATTCGATAATTTCACCTCAAATCTGTACTACTAAGGAGTAGGTGGTATTTTAACCTTTGCTGTTTAGTTGAATGAATCAGATAAATGTTACACGAATAATAAAAAAAGGTTTAAAATGGAAATGCGGCGGGAACTAGCCTTATGCGTTAGAAAAGGTTTAAAATGGAAATGCAGGGGGAACTAGCCTTATGCGTTAGAAAAGGTTTAAAATGGAAATGCGGCGGGAACTAGCCTTATGCGTTAGAAAAGGTTTAAAATGGAAATGCGGCGGGAACTAGCCTTATGCGTTAGAAAAGGAATTTGTGTGTTATTTGCCTCATCGTTGTGCATAAACTGACTTTAATGAATAATCCCCCTTTGAGCAGTAATGTTTTTGAGAGTTATCCTTTATATCTTAGGGAGTGGCTGATGAATACAACCTTCTCAAGGGCCTGAAGCGGGTGAGTTATAATCGCTCAAGTTACTGTTCATCAATAATTAATCACTCCCTATATGTTTCCTTTCTCCATTTTTTTTTTTAGGAACAATTATTTAATTTTGGGAGGTATTAACTTCATAATATTATGTAATTTATAAATATATTATAATTGAATATATTATATAATGTGTATTATGTAATGATATTATTCACTGACCAATATCATTGTAAATGTTTGATATCTAAGGTCTGTAGTGTGGCATTTCTCCTCTGCAGACAGCAGACTATGATGCCAAGAAGCAGCGAAGCAAAGAGCTGAGAGAGAACCTATTCCACATCAAGCGCCTAGTGAAGAACTATGACAATGGCCTTTGTTGAAGCAGCCTGGGTCTGCTGTACCATCCACAACTACTCCATACAGCAGACTATATGGTACCAGTCCAGCAGTTCTCAACAGAAGACAACTAGGCAAGTCAGTTAAGAACAAATTCTTATTTTCAATAACAGCCTGACTGTTCAGGGGCAGAACGACAGATTTGTACCTTGTCAGCTCAGGGATTTGAACTTGCAACCTTTCAGTTACTAGGCAAACGCTCTAACCACTGGGCTACCCTACCATGCTATTATGGGATAATGTTTGATGGTGAACAATAGTAACTTTGACTGATGCCGCTTCACACAGGTTCAAAAGGAAACAGTTGAATGGTTCTTTCTCTGAAAATGACTTACAATAGGTAGATGTAGATTATGAGGTTGAAACAACCATATTGAACGTGTATGTTAAGGGAAACCTTTGACTTGAGGTGAATGTTTGTTGTAGGGCATGATTGAGACATTTTCGTGATTCATTCTGTTACATTTTTACTATGGATTCTTATGCTTTGTAAGAGATGTAATGTTCCTGTGTAATTTTTTTCTGTTTTGTTATTTTATAAATGTTGTACTGATCTGTTCTTGTCTCTTTTATCTGCTCTGTGCAACATTGCAAAAGTATGTTTTCACCGATTACTAACTACAAAAAAGTATGCATTCTAATATTCTATCTTTAATGTATTTAATGAAGAATAACAACTTACATATTTTATAATGAAATATACAATTATTGTAGAATATTATGTCTTGCAATGTGATCATGCAGTACATTAATTCCAGACATTTCTTAAAAATGTTTACAGTAGTTTCTTTGAAGAGAGTCTGATGCAAATTCAACAGGTTTGTTGATCAATTAGTCTTCCCGTGGTTTATACATTGTTCAGACATTAATAAACAATGTAATTGTAACGCCCTGGCCATAGAGAGGGGTTTTTGTTCTTTATTTTGGTTAGGCCAGGGTGTTACATTGGGTGGGCGTTCTATGTTCCTTTTTCTATGTTTTTGTATTTCTTTGTTTTGGGCCGTGTGTGTGTGTGTGGCTCTCAATCAGGCACAGCTGAAGCTCGTTGCTGCTGATTGGGAGTCACACATAAGGAGCATGTTTTTCCTTTGGGTTTGTGGGTAATTGTTTCTGTCAGTGTTTTGTTCCAGACAGGACTGTTTGCTGTCGGTTTACTCTTTTCTTGTTTTGTATAGTGTTCATGTTGTTTATATTAAATTCTATTAATGAACACAAACTCCGCTGCACCTTGGTCCACTTCTTCAGACGACAGCCGTTACAGAATTACCCACCACCAAGGGACCAAGCAGCGGAAGAGGGAGGTCCGGGCGATGGAGGAGACGCCGGCCAGCAGACGGGGTCGCTGGCGTCGGTCGAGGAAGCCCGGAAGACACCCCCAAGAACATTTTGGGGGGGGGCTAATGGGGTGGTCCGGAAGGGCAGAGGAGGAGCCCAGACCACTGCTCTCGTGGGGGATGACGGCAGAGGAGGAGACGGAGATGAGGTGGTTTATTGAGGACCTGCTGAAGGAAGATCTGGAGGAGGAGCCATGGGATGCGGAGTTGCGCGCTGTGTCGCCAGTGCGTCCGCACAGCCCGGTGCGTCCGGTGGACATGCCCAGCACATGCCGTGCTAGGAAGGGCATCCAGCCAGGACGAGTGGCAAAACCGGCTCCACGCTTCAGTTCACCAGTGCGTGTTCACAGTCCTGTCTGGCCCGTCCCTGCTCCCCGCACCAAGTCCACAGTGCATGTCCCCAGTCCTGTCCGGTCCGTCCCTGCTCCCCGCACCAAGCCCAAGGTGCGTGTCCACAGTCCTGTCCGGCCCGTCCCTGCTCCCCGCACCAAGCCCAAGGTGCGTGTCCCCAGCCCTGCCAGTCAGCAGTCGTCAGAGCTGCCCGCCAGTCAACAGTCGTCAGAGCTGCCCGCCAGTCAACAGTCGTCAGAGCTGCCCGCCAGTCAACAGTCGTCAGAGCTGCCCGCCAGTCAACAGTCGTCAGAGCTGCCCGCCAGTCAACAGTCGTCAGAGCTGCCCGCCAGTCAACAGTCGTCAGAGCTGCCCGCCAGTCAACAGTCGTCAGAGCTGCCCGCCAGTCAACAGTCGTCAGAGCTGCCCGCCAGTCAACAGTCGTCAGAGCTGCCCGCCAGTCAACAGTCGTCAGAGCTGCCCGCCAGTCAACAGTCGCCAGAGAGGCCAGACTGCGCCGAACTGCCGGAGTGGCCAGACTGCGCCGAACTGCCGGAGTGGCCAGACTGCGCCGAACTGCCGGAGTGGCCAGACTGCGCCGAACTGCCGGAGTGGCCAGGGACGCCTGCCAGCCCGGTGAGTCCTGTGCCTACGCCTAGGGACAGGCCTCTGTCATGTCTCCCCAGCCTGGTGAATCCTGGGTCAGTGCCGTCGGAGCAGCCAGGGTCGCCCGCCAGCCGGGCGCAACCATCGCCGGCCGCCAGCCGGGCGCAACAAGGGTCTCCCGCCAGCCGGGCGCAACCATCGCCGCCCGCCAGCCGGGCGCAGTCAGCGTCGCCCACCAGACCTTCGGCGCAGCCAGGTGCGCCACCTAAGAGGGCGACGTCAAGGGTGGAGCAGAGGCCACGTCCCGCACCTGAGCCGCCGCCGTAAGAAGGCCCACCCGGACCCTCCCCTTCAGAGTCAGGTTTTGCGGCCGGAGTCCGCACCTTTGGGGGGGGTACTGTAACGCCCTGGCCATAGAGAGGGGTTTTTGTTCTTTATTTTGGTTAGGCCAGGGTGTTACATTGGGTGGGCGTTCTATGTTCCTTTTTCTATGTTTTTGTATTTCTTTGTTTTAGGCCGTGTGTGTGGCTCCCAATCAGGCACAGCTGAAGCTCGTTGCTGCTGATTGGGAGTCACACATAAGGAGCATGTTTTTCCTTTGGGTTTGTGGGTAATTGTTTCTGTCAGTGTTTTGTTCCAAACAGGACTGTTTGCTGTCGGTTTACTCTTTTCTTGTTTTGTATAGTGTTCATGTTGTTTATATTAAATTCTAATAATGAACACAAACTCCGCTGCACCTTGGTCCACTTCTTCAGGCGACAGCCGTTACAGTAATGCAATGTATTACATCTCTTAAGGGTGTACTTTACAGTAGAAATTTCTGAGTACAAAAATATTGCCCACATCTAACTGACATTCTTATGGATGTAATTGACTAGGGAAAGAAACCAGACTCACCATGTCATTTTGGCCTTTTAATAATGCTTTCATACACAAACAATTCTGAAACTAAAGAACTCAGCAACAACAGTAAAAGATAGTAAAACATGAATAATAGTACATTTTATCTTTTGTCATTTTTCTGGGTGATATGGTGTTTGAGTGAGTCAGTGGGTGAGTAAGGATATGCCACATCTTTTTGAAAGGCATGAGGTAATTCCTAGTCACCGACAGGCTATTGGACCTATTCTCAGTCTCTCACAGGTAGTGGGATGTTTTGGGATCGTAGCCTCCAAGCGCAGTCCCATTGCCATACAGCCATGACAATAAAGTCCCATATCACCTAAGTGTTGTACAGTCAGCTCCTAGGATGCATTGCTTTGTGATGGGAACAGAATATGCTCAGGAGTAGCCTCTTGTTCTGCACCAGTGTTATTTTCACCACCATGGAGACTCATGTCTTTTTTAACACATCTCAAGGGATGGTAGAGGTATTTTTACATAAAATATTAAGGTTTTAAAAAAAGAACCTGTGAACTCAACATTTAAAAAAAAGAACTTTACTCTCCAATCCCATTTGGTAGAGATGAAAAACCTCTTGAAACGTTTAACAGAGCAAAAACAACATTGTGACATGCAGCAAGACAACATGGTCTCTAAAAATTATACCATCAACACCATTTAAGCCTTTGGTTCCCTACATTTACAATATGTACACTTCTTATAGCTTGTAAAGTAAAATAGGTTTTGATGTGATTTATTTTTAAAGTAGCAACAGCATTTGCTCTTTGTTTTCAGTATGGTCATAGGTGAACTATTTGGCCACAACGTTTTTGATTACATACTTTTTTGTTTCAACAATCAGCCTGTCACTCATATCAGCTGCATTCGTCCTCTGTTGTAGTTAAAATATCAGTCCGTATTGAAAAAACAGTGATTTGAAAGAATATGTCCAGATGAATGATCTACTCTTACTGCAGTGTCCTAATTCATACTGAATATTGAAAAAGCAGTCATTGAAAAGAAGGCGGTTTGTGGTGAACAACAATGACAGAGGTTGCCTTAAGAAGAAATCAATCAATAGCATTCTATTGTCTTGTGCGGTATCAATCCATATTCATTTAACTGTGGCTTTTTAAAAGTTGCCCAATGCAACAATTAAGATCCCTATGAGTGATACATGGAAACAGTCATTGAGTCCATCTGTACGTCTCTCCACTTCATCTGCCTGACTGATCTACTAGTTCAAATACCAAATCTAGAACCTCTTTAAGGACAATGACATTTTTGGTGAAATGTCTGTGGACGATAAAGATTTTGGTGTAATTTCTTGTTCTAGCACCTTCCCATTTCCTCCTATCAAGTTTGTGTTCGCATATCTGAAGGGATAGGACTGCGAAATATGGTGGAGGACCCTCTAAGTTAAGTGAAGACCCTTCAGTGAAGAGGCTTGTTTATAGTCCTTCTATCGACATGTCTGTAGAAAGTTGTCGCAGTGACATCATGAACATTCTATTGTCGTCCGACATCAAACTTGTCATTGCCGACAACGTCTTAACTTTAGCAAATTTGTATTAATTATTACAGGAAAATAAACTCAACAAGATGATTATTTACAAGGTAATTGAAAGCTAGCTAGCTAGTTACAGAAAATAGCTTATGGTTGTTAGTGTGACGAAATAAAAGCAGGGCATTCTACCAAAGAATTGGAGAACTTGTGCACTGCCTTGTTGCTGTCTGTCAGGTAACCATGATAACGGATGCTGCGACAGGGTCAAAGTTGAACTTTAATGCGTCTCCGACAAGGAAACCAACAGCCGCAGCAACAAGTCTATAACACCGAGTATAAATGAAATGTTGTTTTGACCAGAGACACTTGTCGCATTCTATTTGTCTATAGACATGTCGTTAGACCCAGTATAAACCAGCCTTAAGGATCAGAATGGAACAGACTAATACCTCCATAATACAGGTTTTCTACCAGAATTCCAATGTCTGATGTAGACGTCGACAGTCATTGCACCGAAGGCAATGAGATGTGGAAAATGAGACAAGGTTCCAGTGACCTCTATTGGTAGGACAGTAATGTCTGTATGTAAGGTGTCCCTAGTCACTATGGCATGCGGATGGCATGGGTGACTCAGGTCGCCATAACGGGGCACAGCAGGTGTGCTGGCACCAGTGTGCTGGCAATAGACCCAGCTGGCACTAGGCTGGTATGGAGAGCTCAGTTCATGGAGACAGTACAGTATGTATGATGTCCAGCTGGCGCTAGCATAGGATCACACAGATGGATCATGATGATTCAGAGGAACCTGCGGTCCTTGTCGTCACTGCCCAGAAGGAGACCTACATTTTGGGGGTTACTGACCAGGGACGTAGGGCCAGCTGATGGAGCTTCCGGAGAGCTGCATGTCGCGGATGAGCGTCTCAATGGGTGTCTTGCCCACCAGACGCATGAAGAAGAGCTGGGAGATGAGGTTGGCGGGCACCGCACGGAGGGCGGGCAGGCGGAGGAGCAAGCGGCCGAAGCGCTGCGGCTGACCTGGGTACTGCATCCGCTCGTATTCTGTCAGAGCCACCTGGGCCTTCTCCTGCAGAGACTCCACGTGGACCGGGTCTGTCAGCCCACACGCATCTGAGAGGGAAGGAGGGAGTGACAGAGACTTGAGGTGAGTAGAGTGGGAGGGAGCAGTACTGAGACGGGAACCTACATACAGAATTCTGTTTGGCACCAACACATTTTAAAAAACTCTGACCAAAAACTAAAAAAATGTCAGGTTGTACCTTCTCTGTTCTCCTGTTTTCTACACATTCTATCATCTGTATGTTTTGTTGATGTAGTCTTGATTTAGGTCATTGAAGCAAAATAATGCACACAACTGTTGACATGTAAAAATTTTACACTCTTTGGGTAAGTGTGCAGTACAGACCATTCAATTACAATATCTCCTACAACACATTTTGGCCTGTGATTACACTCTGCACTTGTACTGTCATGCCAATAGAGGGCGCCACTCTCCTCAAATCTACCAGTACACCTGTGTTCAGGTTTTGTCATTTGACCAGCAGGTGCTTTGGTATCCTTAGATAACATCAAGAGAAACACTGAGTGAACAAAACATTAGGATAATAATATTAAGTTGCACCTCGTTTTGTCCAGCCTCAATTCGTTGGGGCATGGACTCTACAAGGTGTCAAAAGCGTTCCACAGGGATGCTGGCCCATGTTGACTCCAATGCTTCCCACAATTGTGTCAAGTTGGCTGGATGTCCTTTCGGTGGTGGACCATTTTTGATACAGCGTGAAAAACCCAGCAGCGGTGGGCCTGGAACCTACTACCATACCCCGTTCAAAGGCACTTCAATCTTTTGTCTTGTCCATTTACCCTCTGAATGACACACACACAATCCATGTCTCAGTTGTCTCAAGGCTTGAAAATCCTTCTTTAACATGTCTCCTCCCCTTCATCTACACGGATTGAAGTGGATTTAACAAGTGACATCAATAAGGGATCATAGCTTTCACCTGGATTCACCTGGTTAGTCTATGCCATGGAAAGAGCAGGTGTTCCTAATGTTTTGTACACTCAGTGTACATTTTCCCATTAGAAATGTTAAAGTCTCAGTATGTTAGTAAAAAAAGAAGAAAAGTATTGATGTAGGGTTGCAAAGCTAATATAAATTTAACAAACTTTGGTAATTAACAGATAATCTATGGTAATTTAGGTCATTTATACTTGAATAACTGTTACAAAAATTAATACTATATATGATTACATTTTCTATGTGTCAATGTTGTCCATGAGTTTCTAGTGCATAGACCATATGGTTCAAGAGAAAAATAAATCAACAATGGCATTATTTTCAATTAACTGCAATAACGTTTCACAACTGTTTTCACAACTGGTACCAGTTTGGTAGCCTTGCAGATGTGACCCACGTGACTCACAGCGCAGGGAGAGCTGTGACCAAACTGGTCTGGAAAGGAGGCCGTTTATTAATGCAATATTGTAATATATTAGCACACTGAGGCAGGGATGAGGGTAGAAGAACAATCTTTATCAGAGGTCATGGGTCAAGTGCAAGTACAGATGATCACATGTACTAATTAGTAACAGCGCCACCCTCAGGCATTCCAGATACGTACATTTTCTTTACTCAAGGAGAGCTATGTAAGGATCTCCGTTGCTGTCTCGTGCTTTTTTCAACAGGTTCTTCACAGTCTGAACTGCTGTCTCAGCTTGGCCGTTTGACTGTGGACATCTAGGCCTCAACGTGACATGTTTGAAACTCCCTGTTGGTAGAGAACTCTGACATTTCTTGACTCACCAACTGTCTTCCATTGTCGGAGCACAAAACGTTGGGCAACCCATGCATTTTACATTTACATTTTTAGTCATTTAGCAGACGCTCTTATCCAGAGCGACTTACAGTAGTGAGTGCATACATTTCATTTCATGCATTTAAAAAATAAAAATAATTGTACTGCCTTGCAAAGATCGACTTTAGTGCTGTAATGATGTGTTTACTTGTTGTCCCACTGAGCTTGGAGATTTCTGGGTATTTTGAGTAGTAATCCACAAATAGTAGATATTCTGTGTCATTGTAATGGAAGAGGTCCACTCCAACTTTGGCCGAAGCTCTCTGGAACTGGATGAGACATGAGCAGCTCTCTTTGGTTGTTGTTTTTGTGTGAGTTGCAGACTGCACATTTTGTTACAACATCTTCAATCTGTTTAGACATGCCTGGCCAGAACATCCTTTCTTGTTCCTTACATTTGACGACTCCCATGTGTGCTTCAGGAATTTTTTAAATAATTTCTTCTCTCATTTTCTGAGGAACGACACATTTTGAACTTCTGAACAGCAGCCCATCTGAGTATGTCAAGTCCTCTCTGAAGGTCCAGTAGTGCTGTATTTTCTTTGCAACTTTCCCTCTCTTGTCTGGCCATCCTTTTTTAACTGTTTCTGTGACCAGTCTTAACTCTTCGTCTTCTGCTGTTGCTGTTTTGAATTGCTGCAGTTTCTCTTCTGAAAGAGGAAGTTGATGAGCAATGTAGTTAACATCCAGCTCACCATCCAGCAATTTCTTTATCTGTTCCTTCAGGTATGCTCGTCTCAGTGCATCTCCTTCCTTGGTTTGTCTGTCACATGTAGACTGTATCTCTGTAGTCTCATCAGCATTCTCTGCAGTCTGCCTGGTGCTTTCTGGAGCGACTTCTTGAAGATTGTTTCCAATGGCTTGTAATCTGACTCCACCTGGATCTGGTTTCCATACAGGTGTTGATGAAACTTCTCGTAGCCATACACTAATCGCCAGTAGCTCTTTTTCAATTGGAGCGTATCTCTTTTGACAGTCTGAGGGATCTTGACCCGTATGCGATTGGCTGGCCATCTTCCAGGATCACAGCTCCCAAGCCTTATGAACTTGCATCCACAGATAGTGTCACTGTGTTTTTTACATTGGAGTACTTCAACACTGGTGCATTGCTGACAAGTGTTTTCAAGCTTTTGAAGGTTTGTTCATGCGAAGACTCCCAGTGCCACTGAACTTCTCCTTCCAGCAGTTGTCTCAGTGGTGCGCTGACATGAGAGAGATTTGGGATGAACTTTGCGAGATACTTCAACATTCCCATGAACCTCTGAAGCACTGCTTTGTCCTCTGGCTCTTGAATTTATTGTATTGCTCTGTCCTTTTTGGAGTCTGGTTTCAGGACTTCTTTGCTTAACATATGTCCAA
Source organism: Salmo trutta (assembly GCF_901001165.1). Lineage (NCBI taxonomy): Eukaryota > Metazoa > Chordata > Actinopteri > Salmoniformes > Salmonidae > Salmo > Salmo trutta. The sequence continues at coordinate 31,791,802 of NC_042987.1, forward strand.
TGTAGTGAATTTCTGTCATTCTTATTTTGCACTTGTCCTTATTCAGTTTCAAGTTGATGCTTCTCAGTCTGTCTAGTAGCTGTCTCAGTCTCCGGTCGTGCTGCTCTGTGTCATCACCCCAGACAAGAATGTCATCCATGACGTTTACAACACCTTCCAGTCATTAAAAATGCTGGGAGAGGCACCTCTGGAACACCTCTGGAGACGACACGATTCCAAACGGCAGTCTCTTGAATGAAAACCATCCAAACGGCGTATTGAACGTGCAGAGTCGGGAGCTCTCTTCATCCAGTTGGATTTGCCAGAATCCTTGGTTTGCATCAACTACTGAAAATACCTTGGCGATAGGCATTTCAGCAACTACCACTTCAATGGTACGTAAAGGATAATGTTCACTCTTGATGGCTTTGTTTAGATCCTGTGGGTCCATGCATACCCGTATTTTGTTCGGCTTCACGATTGTCACCAAGCTGTTTACCCATTCAGTAGGCTCAGTTTGCCTGACGACAACATCCATGTTTTCCATGTGGTTCTGTGCTACAGGTACTTTTCTTGGTGAGTGAACCATTGGTGTGATTTCTGGGTCTATTTGTATGTGATGAACTCCTGGAACACATCCAAGACCTGTGAATACATCTTCATATTCAAAATGTCCATCTCTGTCCTTTGTTCACAAGCTTGAATATTCTCTGTATTAAGCCCATTTGCAGAGAAGCTGATCTTCCAAGTATTGCAGGTGCATCTTGTTATATCACTTGAAATTCCAGTTCAAACACTTTCTCTTTGTATTGACATTTGAGTGTATTCTTGCTTTTGGCTCCATCTGGTGGCCAGAATACGTCACTAGCTTGCAGTTGGATTTTTGCATGGAATCGCCCTTCACTTTCAGCGTTTTCAAGTCTTTCACCGACAGACGTTACACTCAGCTCCTGTATCCAGTTTAACAGTAAGCTTATGGTTGTTTATTTACAGTGTTTCTGTTCACTGCTCTTTCTCAGTATTTTTCTCATTGATATTCACTAGCTGAGCAACAAATTGTACTTCACTCTGTTTCACTTCAATTGTCCCAATGAACATGTGCTAATTTCCTGCTGTCATCTCCCTGTAAATCCCGTGAATCCTCCGGTGCGTGAGGAGCACATTTTGCCGTAATGGATTTTTTTCTGTGATATGCTTTGCATATCTGACCTTATGCTGGAGACTTTTTTTTGGTTCATATTTGTACCCTCAACGTGAGCATTGTCCCTGCAACCTCTCTTTTACTAGCTGGGCACTTTTTTCCAATTCTGTGTTTTCTTTTGTTTATGCACCTTAAGAACTGGCACCCCGACTTCATCATGAAGCATTTTCAGCTGGCTCTGGCTCACTTCACTAGCACGGCAAGTAATCTGCCTCGCACTTGGCCATTTGTGATTCCACACACAATTCTGTCCCGTATCAGTGACTCGGTAAATTGTTGAAACTTAATTTTTTTTAGATGAGTCAGTAAGCATTAATTGACTCTGTTTGTCCTTGCACTCTCGTGAAAAAGATATGCCTCAGGTACATTAGATTTGTTCTTGGTTCACAGTAGTTTCGGGAAAAGCGCTTTTAATACATCCAAGTCATCTACATCATCGTCAAAATCAAACGTATTGTAATGAAACAGGCAGGGAGCAGGTCTCGAACCCTCGACCTTCCAGCACGCTCTCGACAGTGCCGCAAAAGCATGCTCAAGCGGCAGAGTTGATATCCTCGGTTATAAACCCAGGGTCGTTACACTACTCCCTCCTTTCAAAGAGCGCGTCCTCGCGCTAGCTTGCGACTCTACGTCTTATAGGAACGCGCTCACTGGCCAAGCACACGCGCTGTCGTGGATGCAAGGCCTGATCACTTGTGACACCAATGAAATGAAACAGCAGGGAGCAGGTATTGAATACTTGACCTTCTAGCCCGAAGTCCAGCGCACTATCAACTGTGCCCCAAAAGCATGCTCAAGCGGCAGAGTCGATATCCACACCTATAAACCCAGGGTCGTTACAGTATTGAATACCTTGATTGCATCTGTAACCGATGTGAAATGGCTAGTTAGTTAGCGGTGGTGCGCGCTAATAGCGGTTCAATCAGTGACGTCACTCGCTCTGAGACTTGAAGTAGGGTTTCCCCTTGCGTTGCAAGAGTCGCGGCTTTTGTGGCGCGATGGGTAATGATGCTTCGTGGGGTGTCAGTTGTTGATGTGTGCAAGGGTCCCTGGTTCGAGCCCAGGTTGGGGCGAAGAGAGGGACGGAACCTAACACTGTTACACATCATCTCTGGCTACGTGCAGGAATGTGGCACATTTCACTGTTTCGGATTTCACTGGCGATTATATAAAGGCTGGATCCACACGCTCCAATTTTCAGGTAGATTTCCCTCTAGGTTCAGTTAGTGTTCCATGTTTCAGAATGTTAAGCTTTCCTTTTAACACCACTGAGGCAGGGATGAGGGTAGAAGAACAATCTTTATCAGAGGTCATGGGTCAAGTGCAAGTACAGATGATCACGTGTACTAATTAGTAACAGCGTCACCCTCAGACACTGCATGTTTTTTTATTTAACTAAGCAAGTCAGTTAAGAACAAATTCTTATTTACAATGATGGCTAACCCCAGCAAAACCCCTAACCTGGACACACTGGGTCAATGGTGTGCCACCTCATGGGACTCCCAATCATGGCTGGTTGTGATACAGCCTGGAATACAAACCAGTGTCTGTAGTGACGCCTCTAGCACTGAGATGCAGTGCCTTAAACCGCTGCGCCACTCGGGAGCCACATGTGTATATATAGGACAGCTCTGAAAGTGTGCATCGGGTTTAATTGGTTCTCTTGATTGAGACCTCTCTCCTTGTTTGGATTTGAAAGTTATTTATTTTGGGTAAGATTGTATATATATTTTAAAATAATACAAAACATACACATACAAACGACAGTATACAGACCCACACAAACCTCAGCTACATCACACCTGCCCAGACCCACATCTCCAGCGCCCGCATCACTCTCCGCCACATGGCCTCAAACTGCACCATTTTGTTTCTCTCAGTCTCCCATGCACTTTCAACATTTAGTTAATAAAGCATTTGACCTTTCCATTGTGTTAAAGAAGGAGGATTGGTTGATTTCCAGTTTAAGTATACGTTTTTTTCAAGATGATTGACGAGAAATGTATCGTCCAACCCATCTGGTATCTCACTGAACCCTCATGCGCCATGTCTTGAAATATGCAGACAGACGGATTAAATGTACATTCACATTGTAATACTTCTTTTTAAGTCTTGATTCCAATAGTTGATATATTTTTCTGAGATTGTCCGTTGGATAGGCTCTCTGCAAGGTTATGTATATCTTACCTATCATATGAGTAAAATATCTAAGTTGGTCAGTCCAAAATTGCTTTTGAATTCTGCCGTTGAAATAAATGTATTTCATATTACCAAGTCATTTACGGTTTCTATGCCTTTAGTTTTCAGGGATTTAAATCCAACCATTGAAATGGAAAGGGGCGGCGCTCGGGGATGTGTGTGGCTGTACATGTGGGTGTTTGACTGAGAAAGACACAGAGATGAGACAACCAGTAAAAACACAGCCCCCTTGATTATCAACGCATTGTGCCGACAACATCAAAGAGGAATTTTGTGTTAGCCAGACTACCAGTTTGGCGCCAAAACATTTACAACAAAGAGATATTGACATAGTCAAATAAGTGTGTACAAAAATATATAAAGGATATGTAATTCTGAAACCCTTATATTAAACACCAATGGTATTTATAAAGTTGATGGTTTATATTTGGATAATGTTTTACCGCTTTGTCAATCAATTTTTCTTTAAATTCTATTTTGTATTAGATATTATTTGATTATGTTATATATTTTACATGCGAAAAAGCCACACAGAGGGCCAGAAATAATTGCAGACAATAATCTGAATTACCCAAAAGGCCACTCCTTGTCATCTGATAAAATTACAAAGAACTTTGAGTTTCCAGTAATATACCCTCCCCTTGCAACCCTATATGCAAGTCAAACGTCCCATCATGCAAATCAAATGTTTGAATATCTAAGTATGCACAGTAGCCAAAAGTCTCAACATGTAGCAGGTCAAAAAGTCAGGAATGTAGGCTGAAAAGTCAGGAATGTAGGCTGAAAAGTCAGGAATGTAGGCTGAAAAGTCTGACATGCATGTTGTAAAGTCTCAGCGTGTCCCAAAAAAAATCTGAAAACTAAATGATCTCAATCCACATAGTGAGAATAAAATAAACCAGACAACTCACCTGGCGAGAAGAGGACGATGGCCTTGAGGCAGCTGTACTCGGCCGAGTCCACCTGGAGCCGGGTCAGCTTGTCCACCTGGTTCTGGAACACCCTCACCTGGTCCATGAAGGACACCACCCGCTCGGCCGACATGGGCGAAGAGTGGAAGCCCGCCGCGGCCAGCAGCGGGGCCATGTGGAGGGGCAGGGCGGACTGGGCTGCGTTCAGAATGAACAACTCGCTCCAACTCAACCTGAGCAGAGCCACCTGCTCTGACACGGGCAGCTCTGGGAAGTAGGGGATGTTCCTGGCCCACTCGATGGTGCTGAAGAGCAGTCTGGCTGCCAGCTCGCAGATGTTGTCGATGCCCATAACGGCCCCGCCTGCACCGGTGGCCTGGCCCTGTTGGTTGTACTGGTGGCCGTAGCGGCTGCTGGGGTAGGGCTCGGCACGCAGCAGCTGGGAGATGAGCTCCGAAACGGGCTGCCCGCCGTTGTTGTAAAACTCTGCCACTCCGACGCCGCTACCACCACCTACCGGGGTGCCCGTGGGGCTGAGGCTGGAGTGTGAGGGGGGGATACGTCCGCGCTGAACTGCTGGGGTGGGGATGGAGGCACAAAGGGGGAGGGGTATGGGTTGGGGTTGGAGTTAAGAAGGTGCAGGGAGATGGGGAGGACGGAAGTGATTAGGATTTGGGGTGAAAAGTAGGGAGGGCAGGGGGGAGAAGTTGAAAATGAGTCAGGCATGCTCTCTCGCAGTAGTAGGTATGGCAGATTATCAACAGACGGTCTTGACCAGATTAACACCATATAATTCCAGATTAAAGTGGCCACCATGGGGCAGAGACAGATACCTAAATAACAAAGGGCGAAACAGAGGACTCACATTATTTGAGAATTCTCCAAGTTAACTCGAGGAATAAAACAAAGACAGCAGAATTCTACATTAAAATATATTTTCCTCAAAGATTAATATTCCTCAGGAGGTGTTCATCTTTTACTATGCAAATATTTGTATTACCAAAAGTGGGATAAATGATGACTCTGGCCTTTGTGTTCATATTTATTGCTCTTAGAAAGAAAATGAAATAATTTCCCCTCATTGTGAGGATGAGAGTGTGGCTGTATCAAATACTGCTATAATGCTTCCAGCCATAGTTAACGTATGAAATGCTTCCAGCCATAGTTAACGTATGAAATGCTTCCAGCCATAGTTAACGTATGAAATGCTTCCAGCCATAGTTAACGTATGAAATGCTTTCGGCCATAGTTAACGTATGAAATGCTTCCAGCCATAGTTAACGTATGAAATGCTTCCAGCCATAGTTAACGTATGAAATGCTTCCAGCCATAGTTAACGTATGAAATGCTTCCGGCCATAGTTAACGTATGAAATGCTTCCAGCCATAGTTAACGTATGAAATGCTTCCAGCCATAGTTAACGTATGAAATGCTTCCAGCCATAGTTAACGTATGAAATGCTTCCGGCCATAGTTAACGTATGAAATGCTTCCAGCCATAGTTAACGTATGAAATGCTTCCAGCCATAGTTAACGTATGAAATGCTTCCAGCCATAGTTAACGTATGAAATGCTTCCAGCCATAGTTAACGTATGAAATGCTTCCGGCCATAGTTAACGTATGAAATGCTTCCGGCCATAGTTAACGTATGAAATGCTTCCGGCCATAGTTAACGTATGAAATGCTTCCGGCCATAGTTAACGTATGAAATGCTTCCGGCCATAGTTAACGTATGAAATGCTTCCAGCCATAGTTAACGTATGAAATGCTTCCAGCCATAGTTCAGGTATTAAACATTCCCAACTATACAGTTGAAGTCGAAAGTTTACATACACTTAGGTTGGAGTCATTAAAACTCATTTTTCAACCACTCCACAAATTTCTTGTTAACAAATTATAGTTTTGGCAAGTCGGTTAGGACATCTACTTTGTGCATGACAAGTAATTTTTCAACAATTGTTTACAGACAGATTATTTCACTTATAATTCACTGTATCACAATTCCAGTGGGTCAGAAGTTTACATATACTAAGTTGACTGTGCCTTTAAACAGCTTGGAAAATTCCAGAAAAGGATGTCATGGCTTTAGAAGCTTCTGACAGGCTAATTGACATCATTTGAGTCAATTGGAGGTGTACCTGTGGATGTATTTCAAGGCCTACCTTCAAACTCAGTGCCTCTTTGCCTGACATCATGGGAAAATCAAAAGAAATCTCAGAAAAAAAGACAAGTCTGGATCATCCTTCCAAATGCCTGAAGGTACCACGTTCATCTGTACAAACAATAGTACGCAAGTATAAACAACATGGGACCACGCAGCTGTCATACCGCTCAGGAAGGAGACGCGTTCTGTCTCCTAGAGATTAACTTACTTTGGTGTGAAAAGTGCAAATCAATCCCAGAACAATGGCAAAGGACCTTGTGAAGATGCTGGAGGAAACAGGTACAATGTATCTATATCCACAGTTAAACGAGTCCTATATCGACATAACCTGAAAGGCCGCTCAGCAAGGAAGAAGCCACTGCTCCAAAAACACCATAAAAAAGCCAGACTACGGTTTGCAACTGCACATGGGGACAAAGATCGTACTTTTTGGAGAAATGTCCTCTGGTCTGATGAAACAAAAATATAACTGTTTGCCCATAATGACCATCGTTATGTTTGGAGGAAAAAGGGGGAGGCTTGCAAGCCAAAGAACACCATCCCAACCGTGAAGCGCAGGGGTGGCAGCATCATGTTTATGGGGGTGCTTTGCTGCAGGAGGGACTGGTGCACTTCACAAAAGGAAGGAAAATTATGAGGAAGGAAAATTATGTGGATATATTGAAGCCACTTCTCAAGACATCAGTCAGGAAGTTAAAGCTTGGTCGCAAATGGGTCTTCCAAATGGACAATGACGCCAAGTATACTTCCAAAATTGTGGCAAAATGGCTTAAGGACAACAAAGTCAAGGTATTGGAGTAGCCATCACAAAGCCCTGACCTCAATCCCATAGAAAAGTTGTGGGCAGAACTGAAACTGAAAGTGTGTGCGAGCAAGGAGGCCTACAAACCTGACTCAGTTACACCAGCTCTGTCAGGAGGAATGGGACAAAATTCACCCAACTTATTGTGGGAAGCTTGTAGAAGGCTACCCGAAACCATTTGACCCAAGTTAAACAATTTAAAGGCAATGCTACCAAATACTATTTGAGTGTATGTAAACTTCTGACCCACTGGGAATGTGATGAAAGAAATAAAAGCTGAAATAAATCATTCTCTCTACTATTATTCTGACATTTCACATTCTTAAAATAAAGTGGTGATCCAAACTGACCAAGGACAGGGAGTTTTTACAAGGATTAAATGTCAGGAGTTTTAAAAAACGGAGTTTAAATGTATTTGGCTAACTGTAGTTAACGTAGTTCAACTGTAGTTAACGTATTAAGCCATTGGGTGAGTAATTTGACCTTGAAAGGGAAAGAGTCATCAATATTAGACTGAAGAGGCAGCATTCAGAGTTCCTCTAGTTTTCTGCAACCGCCCAAATAAATCATTGTGGGCTATACTCATTGTGGAACTTCAGGCTACAGCCTCTTTATCATACAATAATGCCTCATATCAATGGCATAGGGATACTATATTTTACTTAGGGCTTCAATAGGCCTACAGTGTAAGATGACATAGCAACCAGGGTAACGGTGGAACCACTATTATACAGATGGTATGTAATATTTCTAATCAAAGGCCTATGGAAAAACAACTAGCCAACCACTGCATATACAGGGCTTCATCACCTGGGACTTCAGACTACAGCTGAGGTATAGACAGAGGTGTGTGTGAAAGACTGGTGCACAGGGCCGCAGATGGCTTGTTCCTTGTATCCCAGTCGCTCACGCAGGCACTAGATTAGATGACAAAGGACACGGCATGGAGCCTTCATAGATGGCAAGCCATGATACGGCCAGTGTAGTTGTATGTGACAACACTATGGGTCAATGTAATGGTAAAAAAAATTGAACATTTTAAAACAATTGTTTTTTTGGCTATGGACACAGTCTATTGACTAGAATTCATGTCTTTGAACATCCATGTCAAAATAACCTGATATTCTGCATAGAATACATACAAATATAGCTAAAGGAAGGTCCTACTGTATGTGGACAGGATAAGTACATAGATAAAGGAAGGTCCTACTGTATGTGGACAGGATAAGTACATAGCTAAGGGAAGGTCCTCCTGTATGTGGACAGGATAAGTACATAGATAAAGGAAGGTCCTCCTGTATGTGGACAGGATAAGTATATAGCTAAAGGAAGGTCCTACTGTATGTGGACAGGATAAGTACATAGCTAAAGGTCCTACTGTATGTGGACAGGATAAGTATATAGCTAAACAAAGGTCCTACTGTATGTGGACAGGATAAGTACATAGATAAAGGAAGGTCCTACTGTATGTGGACAGGATAAGTACATAGCTAAAGGAAGGTCCTACTGTATGTGGACAGGATAAGTACATAGATAAAGGAAGGTCCTACTGTATGTGGACAGGATAAGTATATAGCTAAAGGAAGGTCTTACTGTATGTGGACAGGAGAAGTACATAGCTAAAGGTCCTCCTGTATGTGGACAGGATAAGTATATTGCTAAAGGAAGGTCCTACTGTATGTGGACAGGATAAGTATATTGCTAAAGGAAGGTCCTACTGTATGTGGACAGGATAAGTATATAGCTAAAGGTCCTACTGTATGTGGACAGGATAAGTATATAGCTAAAGGTCCTACTGTATGTGGACAGGATAAGTATATAGCTAAAGGTCCTACTGTATGTGGACAGGATAAGTACATAGCTAAAGGAAGGTCCTCCTGTATGTGGACAGGATAAGTACATAGCTAAAGGAAGGTCCTACTGTATGTGGACAGGATAAGTACATAGATAAAGGAAAGTCCTCCTGTATGTGGACAGGATAAGTATATAGCTAAAGGAAGGTCCTCCTGTATGTGGACAGGATAAGTACATAGATAAAGGAAGGTCCTACTGTATGTGGACAGGATAAGTACATAGATAAAGGAAGGTCCTCCTGTATGTGGACAGGATAAGTACATAGATAAAGGAAGGTCCTACTGTATGTGGACAGGATAAGTACATAGATAAAGGAAAGTCCTACTGTATGTGGACAGGATAAGTACATAGCTAAAGGAAGGTCCTACTGTATGTGGACAGGATAAGTATATTGCTAAAGGAAGGTCCTACTGTATGTGGACAGGATAAGTATATTGCTAAAGGAAGGTCCTACTGTATGTGGACAGGATAGACATAGATAAAGGAAGGTCCTACTGTATGTGGACAGGATAAGTACATAGATAAAGGAAGGTCCTACTGTATGTGGACAGGATAAGTACATAGATAAAGGAAGGTCCTCCTGTATGTGGACAGGATAAGTACATAGATAAAGGAAGGTCCTACTGTATGTGGACAGGATAAGTACATAGATAAAGGAAGGTCCTCCTGTATGTGGACAGGATAAGTATATAGCTAAAGGAAGGTCCTACTGTATGTGGACTGGATAAGTATATAGCTAAAGGAAGGTCCTACTGTATGTGGACAGGATAAGTACATAGCTAAAGGTCCTCCTGTATGTGGACAGGATAAGTACATAGCTAAAGGTCCTACTGTATGTGGACAGGATAAGTACATAGATAAAGGAAGGTCCTCCTGTATGTGGACAGGATAGGTATATTGCTAAAGAAAGGTCCTCCTGTATGTGGACAGGATAAGTACATAGATAAAGGAAAGTCCTACTGTATGTGGACAGGATAAGTACATAGATAAAGGAAAGTCCTACTGTATGTGGACAGGATAAGTACATAGATAAAGGAAAGTCCTACTGTATGTGGACAGGATAAGTACATAGATAAAGGAAGGTCCTCCTGTATGTGGACAGGATAAGTACATAGCTAAAGGAAGGTCCTACTGTATGTGGACAGGATAAGTACATAGCTAAAGGAAGGTCCTACTGTATGTGGACAGGATAAGTATATTGCTAAAGGAAGGTCCTACTGTATGTGGACAGGATAAGTATATTGCTAAAGGAAGGTCCTACTGTATGTGGACAGGATAGACATAGATAAAGGAAGGTCCTATTGTATGTGGACAGGATAAGTACATAGATAAAGGAAGGTCCTACTGTATGTGGACAGGATAAGTACATAGATAAAGGAAGGTCCTACTGTATGTGGACAGGATAAGTACATAGATAAAGGAAGGTCCTACTGTATGTGGACAGGATAAGTACATAGATAAAGGAAGGTCCTCCTGTATGTGGACAGGATAAGTACCTTCTTTGCGCATGCCAACGCGAAAGCACTTCTCAAGGCGGCAGTACTGGCACTGGTTGCGGTGATGTTGGTCGATCTGGCACTCTCGATTCGACCTGAAATATAGATCATAACATGTTATGCCAATCCACACAGCAATGATAATGACATTTAGCTTTGCTGACACTTGTTACAGCTACAAACCCTTGGCAAAATCTATAGTAGTGTATGTGTACTGCTATCACTTTAATGGAGAAAGGTCACCTTAATATGATAGAAAACATTTGCAGGTAGTTGTTACCAGACTGCATGGTTGCGTAATGCATCTAGAGGGTAGATGTAGAAAGCTGAAGCATAAAACATGATGCGAGACAAAATAAGCTTCTATTTAAATATATTATAGGTATCTGCTGGTTTACAGAACCCGATTATATAAGTGTGTATGGCCCAATCACTGTCTTTCCTTAGATGATCCATGGCATTAATATTGTATCATGCTCATGGATTTTTTAATATGGGCAGAGTGGCTGATGTAGGGATGACTAGACCACAGTGGGGAAACTCAATTATCTCACTTCGAGGACAGTTTTGTACAAGAAAACGTATGCATTTGTATGACATCTTCTTGGACATGGAGGAAACAATGTAAATCAATAAATATCACAACACAATACAATATATCACAACACAGAGTTGAACAATACAATGAAATACAATAGAGGTGTCTATTCAACCCCATATTGTTGTCAACTAATAATATTGACAATCAAGACGTCTGCCAATAAGCAATGATGGAGTGTCATACAATTTTTAAGTCAGCTATTCTCTTCAGATACCTTTTATATCATGAAAGGTACACAGTTAAAGAAAAAATCCACTCAAAAACAATGTTTTGGTTAAAAAAAAAACGGCCACAATGCATTATATGATGATGTGGCCGGTGACACTTTGCTTCTTGAAAGTCCAGTACCTTGACAACTTGACTGCTGACATCCAAAACATTTTGCGACTGTATCAACAGTGGACTAATTAAAGAAATACAAGAAGATCGTTTTTTTGTGGATTTTTCCTTTAAGTGAGTGATGACTCACATCCAGTAAACACACTGCTGTGGGGATTGTAACAGCTCTGCACAGAGTCAACTATGTATTAATGCATGACTCACTCTAGCTATTTGCATCCATTTGCCTGTACAGATGGGATATTGATAACAGACAAACTAAGGAATCAGAAATAAAGACTATTCATAAGAATTACCCAGACGGGTGTTACAGTTTGGTGGAGGAAGAGGTATATTCCGACGTTACAATGTAAATCGCTTATTATAATTATCCATCCATTTTGAGAATCCATCACATCATGATCACAATTATCCATTGAGTCTCACCTGCAGGTATAGTTGAGGTTGCGGCGGATGCTCCTCTTGAAGAAGCTCTTGCAGCCCTCGCAGGTGAACACACCGTAATGCTTCCCGCTGGACTTGTCCCCACACACCACACAGTCCACCACACATGTCTTGTCCTCGTCCCCGACCTCCATGTCGCTGCCCCCGGCCTGGGGCGAACCGTCCTCCTCCTCTCCCCTCAGATAGCCCTTCTCCCCCAGCCCGTTGGTGCCCCCGTTGGGATCTCCCCAGCCCCCACTCACCATGGCCATCGCTTGGTTAGCAGACCACAGAAGGAATGGGAGACAGCCAACGATTTTGTTTGCTGCTGTCTAAACTTTTTGATTTCCTTTGTGCACCTCTGTTCAGAGTTCAAGATTTGGAGATTCTCTGCCTTTTCATAAAATTGTATCTTTTGGCTTTTTGGTCCTCAAAGTGGGTCGGAAACTAAATAGTCAAAGGTAGAAAATTACCCACACCCTCTTTTATTGTAGAGTATAAATGGGTTTAAAACTTTATGGTGTAGAATGTTTGTTCCAAAAAACCCACTAGAGCTGTTTTGTCTCCTCCCCTTCCACTATGACCTGGAAATTGTTTCGCCTTTCACTCTAGAAACTTTGGTTTTTCCCCATGCCCACTTTTCTTCTTTCTCCTTATTCAATTAATCACTCTTTTTGTGTTTTTTGTTATGTATTTATTTGGCCCCAAGTCCTTCGACGGCTGTCTTTTAGAGGAGCTTGCTGTTCAGTCGAATGGTTTACACTTCAGCCAAGACACAGAACCTTTCACAGGAAACAATTAATCAAACACACATTTTCAAAAAGAGACCAAAACACAACCTATTCACTCGCACTTTGCACATGATTACAGAGGGAAATCCTCTCTCACTCGATTCTCTCTCTAGCAACAATAATGGCTGAAAAAGGACCGCGCTAGCCCTGGAGCAGTGGCCACCCCTCGTAAAACTGTCATGCAGTTTACCTTCATTATAGTGTATGTGGAGTCCTGCTGCCTTTCTGCAATATCTTACTTATATCCTGGCATTAGAGAGAAATAATACAAAAGCCTTGTATTGAATGCTTACCGTTGCAAGTATATTCATATAATATGTCAACGTCTTACAGCCATGGAGAGGGAGGGTACAGACAGAGTGAGGCAAGAGACAGGTTTTCCAGCAATCCTCTGAGCACCAGCAACATTCTGGTTGACAAAAAGAGCTCTTCCAGGTCACCACTAGCAAAACAACTTGATGTTTCACAGCACACTGTATGGCTATATCCTCAAGGCACACAGAGAACTACTATCAAGTCTTAACCGTGGCTACGGTCTACCCCTCTGTTTTACAAAATCAACCAGTCTTTCTGGCTCTCTTTAAAATGATCTTCAACTCAAGGAAGTGCCCTCTCTTCCTTGTTTGTTGTTCCAGAGGGAGGCAAGAGACAGGCTGTAGCAATATCCTCTGTGGTAGTGGCTAGACCAGTCTCTGTTTCAGTCCCTCCAAAAATAGACAGCACAGATTAGGTTAGAAATACTAAAAGCGTCCTTTCAGAAGTCAGAGAAGCTGCTTTCTAAGCATCCGTGTTAGCCTCTCCCTCCAGTCTTTTGTCAGTGCTTGCCCACCGAGCACTAACGACTTGCGGCCTAGCCCTGTGCTCCGACCGTGTGGGTGCTTGCCGTGGCTGAGGCAGGCGAGGGGGAAGGGACGGGGCTTTCTCTCCTCAGAGTCCACAAAATTGAATTGAGATTTAAAAAGAAGACTAGGCTCTAGACAGATTGGCTTTTGTAAGGCACCACACAGACCGTCCTCTCTCTCTGTGTCTATGGGTTTCTCCCTCCGTTTTCCTCAGCTTGTGTGTGTGTGAGCTAGCAGAGCAAGAGAGCAAGCAAGAGAGAGAGAGAGATAGAGAGGGAGGGAGGGAGTATGCAGGGAGGGGGATGGGGGCATGTGTGTGCTCAGGGATTTGACACTGCTATTCAAGCCCTGTGGTTGCCATGGCACCAGCTGCCTTATATGGACATTGAAGTCAAAGAGCAGAGAGTGGGCTGTGGGGCTTGTCACACACAGAGAAAAAGAATGTGGAGGTTCGCTCTCCTCGGAGAGAGGCATGACCCCAAGGCCTGACTCTAAGCACACGGCCAGACCTACCCCCGACCATGGCAAACAACTCAAAGCCCTCCAGGAAATACACAAGACATGGTTCTGTCTCAGCTCCCAACACATTGGGTGGGCTTTCTATGGCAAATTGTCAAGTTACTTGTTTATTTACTCTGTTCCTACAGACAAGTTATGCAATAGACTACTTGAAATTGTAACATTTCATACCTGAATCCCTCCTATAATGTCAATAACTAAGCACAGATTACTCTACAACCTTTGACCTCAGTAATATGAAGTATGCCTACAGATGTTTTCTCAGTGTAATGCATTAATCCTGCAAATCATAGCCTGCACTTTGATCTTAGCTTCTGGCCAATGAATAGACAGCTTAACTTCTCTAGGCTAGGGAGCGGTATTTTCACGTCCGGATGAAAAGCGTGCCCAAAGTAAACTGCCTGCTACTCAGGCCCAGAAGCGAGGATATGCATATTATTAGTAGGTTTGGATAGAAAACACTATGAAGTTTCTAAAACTGTTTCAATGATGTCTGTGAGTATAACAGAACTTATTTGGCAGGCGAATCCCCGAGGACAAACCATCCAGGCAAAAAGAAAATTGAGGTCACTCTCTTTTCAATGGGATGTCAATGGGAATCTAGAATTCTAAGGCAGTTGCTTGCAGTTCCTATCGCTTCCACTGGATGTCAACAGTCTTTAGAAATTGGTTGATATTTTTCCTTTGTGTAATGAAGAAGTAGCTCTGTTCAGAACGAGGGTCGAGTGAAGTGTACTGTTGTGGTTGAGGCGCGTGACCTGAAAGCACGCTCCACTTTGTTTTCCTCCGGTATTGAACACAGTTTATCCCGTCTTAAATTTTATTGATTATTTACGTTAAAAAAAATACCTAAAGTTGTATTAGGAAAGTTGTTTGAAATGTTTGGACAAAGATTACAGGTAACTTATGAGATATTTTGTAGTCATGTTGCGCGAGTTGGAACCAGTGTTTTTCTGGATCAAACGCGCCAAATAAATGGACATTTTGGATATATAACGATGGAATTAATCGAAGAAAAGGACCATTTGTGATGTTTATGGGAGATATTGGAGTGCCAACAGAAGAAGCTCGTCAAAGGTAAGCCATGAATTATATCTTTATTTCTGAGTTTCGTGTCACACCTGGTGGGTTGATTTATGATTGTATGTGTTTGTTTGGTGGGGTGCTATCCTCAGATAATCACATGGTTTGATTTCGCCGTAAAGCCTTTTTGAAATCTGACAAGTTGGCTGGATTAACAACAAATGTAGCTTTAATTTGGTGTATTGCATGTGTGATTTCATGAAAGTTTAATATATATAGTAATTTAATTTGAATTTGGCACTCTGCCATTTCACCGGATGTTGTCAAATCGATCCCGTTAACGGGATTTGAGCCATAAGAAGTTTTAAAACCCATCTCATTGTGCTAAAAGAAAATGCCACGTTTTGGTCATCACCATTTCACAAAGGTCCTCTATCCCCTTGCTTTGTGGAGCACATGGTGATTCGTGTCCGAGGTTAACCCCAAAGGTCACGCAGACTTACTCACCCCTGCCTCGCTAAGCCCAGGGTCATCCTAGATCAGAGTTCCCCAGACTTACTCACCCCTGCCTCGCTAAGCCCAGGGTCATCCTAGATCAGAGTTCCCCAGACTTACTCACCCCTGCCTCGCTAAGCCCAGGGTCATCCTAGATCAGAGTTCCCCAACTGGAGGCCGTAATTATGTTCCGGCACCCCGACCATTCACTCAAGAAACAAATCGGCCTGCGTCTGAATCTAGTTGATGATGCCTGTCCTAAACTGTTGGTCTTTCTTGGTCTGCCTCTCCAGGGTGGTCTAGTGGATGAAGCCTGTCCTAAACTGTTGGTCTTTGTGGGTCTGCCTCTCCATGATGGTCTAGTAGATGATGCCTGTCCTAAACTGTTGGTCTTTGTGGGTCTGCCTCTCCAGGATGGTCTAGTAGATGATGCCTGTCCTAAACTGTTGGTCTTTGTGGGTCTTTGTGGGTCTGCCTCTCCAGGATGGTCTACTAGATGATGCCTGTCCTAAACTGTTAGTCTTTGTGGGTCTGTCTCTCCAGGATGGTCTAGTAGATGATGCCTGTCCTAAACTGTTGGTCTTTGTGGGTCTGCCTCTCCAGGATGGTCTAGTAGATGATGCCTGTCCTAAACTGTTGGTCTTTGTGGGTCTGCCTCTCCAGGATGGTCTAGTAGATGATGCCTGTCCTAAACTGTTGGTCTTTGTGGGTCTGCCTCTCCAGGATGGTCTAGTAGATGATACCTGTCCTAAACTGTTAGTCTTTGTGGGTCTGTCTCTCCAGGATGGTCTAGTAGATGATGCCTGTCCTAAACTGTTGGTCTTTGTGGGTCTTTGTGGGTCTGCCTGTCCAGGATGGTCTACTAGATGATGCCTGTCCTAAACTGTTAGTCTTTGTGGGTCTTTGTGGGTCTGCCTGTCCAGGATGGTCTAGTAGATGATGCCTGTCCTAAACTGTTGGACTTTATGGGTCTTTGTGGGTCTGCCTCTCCAGGATGGTCTAGTAGATGATACCTGTCCTAAACTGTTGGTCTTTGTGGGTCTGCCTCTCCAGGATGGTCTAGTAGATGATACCTGTCCTAAACTGTTAGTCTTTGTGGGTCTGTCTCTCCAGGATGGTCTAGTAGATGATGCCTGTCCTAAACTGTTGGACTTTGTGGGTCTTTGTGGGTCTGCCTGTCCAGGATGGTCTAGTAGATGATGCCTGTCCTAAACTGTTGGACTTTGTGGGTCTTTGTGGGTCTGCCTGTCCAGGATGGTCTACTAGATGATGCATGTCCTAGATAAAGAAACAAAGGCAGGGAGAAGAAAAACAATCCTGGCTAAAAGTGCAGAGAAACGTCATGAATCTATGATACATTTTTAACTGACACAGAAAGACGTTGTACCTACAAAAGTGTAATTAACACCAACTTATCTTTTTTCTTTGTCTAGATCTAGAACATACAGATAATTCTAAGAAATTCCTGAGCCCAAACCCTTCCCCCTGGCTGTGTGTGTGTGTGCATGTGTGTCACCGGGAAAGTTTAGCATTGTCCTGGTCACTGTGTGGCTAATGGGTCATCAGAGGTGTGTGTTAATCTGAATGAAAGTCCCATTAAAGGAGACAATGTGTCTGTTGATTGGCACCTCTATTGTTGGTCAAGATTAGCCAAATAATGGCTTATTGTGTGTGGGAGTGGCTGTGTGTGTGTGTGTGTGTGTGTGTGTGTGTGTGTGTGTGTGTGTGTGTGTGTGTGTGTGTGTGTGTGTGTGTGTGTAGGAGTGGCTTTGTGTTTGCGTGTACATGTGGGAGAGGCTGTGTGTGTGGGAGTGGCTGTGTGTGTATTAGTGACTGTGTGTGGGAGTGACTGTGTGTGTGGGAGTGGCTGTGTGTCTGTGGGGGGGGGTGGCTGTGTGAGTGTGGGAGTGACTGTGTGTGTGGAAGTGGCTGTGTGTCTGTGGTCTGTGGGGGGGGGGGTGGCTGTGTGAGTGTGGGAGTGACTGTGTGTGTGTGTGTGTTGGGGGGGTGACTGTGTGTGTGTGTGTGTGGGGGGGGGAGTGGCTGTGTGTCTGTGGGGGGGTGGCTGTGTGATTGTGGGAGTGACTGTGTGTGGGAGTGACTGTGTGTGTGTGTTGGGGGGGTGACTGTGTGTGTGAGTGTCTGTGTGTGTGGGGGGGGGGAGTGGCTGTGCGTGGGAGTGACTGTGTGTGTGGGGGGGTGACTGTGTGTGTGTGTGTGTTGGGGGGAGTGGCTGTGTGGGAGTGGCTGTGTGTGTGGGGGGGTGGCTGTGTGTGTGGGAGTGACTGTGTGGGAGTGTGTGTGTGGAGGGGGATGGGGGCACAGAATATATTGAAACTGTTGACCTTTTCTTCATGACCAATCCTTTTGAGACGAGTTACATACATGACATACATAATTACATACATACATTACATACATAATTACATACATACATTACATACATAATTACATACATACATTACATACATAATTACATACATAATTACATACATAATTACATACATACATTACATACATACATTACATACATAATTACATACATACATTACATACATAATTACATACATACATTACATACATAATTACATACATACATTACATACATAATTACATACATACATTACATACATAATTACATACATAATTACATACATAATTACATACATACATTACATACATACATTACATACATAATTACATACATACATTACATACATAATTACATACATACATTACATACATAATTACATACATTACATACATACATTACATACATAATTACATACATACATTACATACATAATTACATACATACATTACATACATAATTACATACATACATTACATACATAATTACATACATACATTACATACATACATTACATACATACATTACATACATACATTACATACATACATGACATACATAATTACATACATACATTACATACATACATGACATACATAATTACATACATACATTACATACATAATTACATACATACATTACATACATAATTACATACATACATGACATACATAATTACATACATAATTACATACATAATTACATACATACATGACATACATAATTACATACATACATTACATACATACATTACATACATAATTACATACATACATGACATACATAATTACATACATACATTACATACATAATTACATACATACATTACATACATAATTACATACATACATGACATACATAATTACATACATACATTACATACATACATTACATACATAATTACATACATACATGACATACATAATTGCATACATACATTACATACATAATTACATACATACATTACATACATAATTACATACATAATTACATACATACATTACATACATAATTACATACATAATTACATACATACATGACATACATAATTACATACATACATTACATACATAATTACATACATAATTACATACATACATTACATACATAATTACATACATAATTAAATGCATAATTACATACGTAATTACATACATAAATTGCATCATGAAATAACAATAATTTCTTAAAATCCGACATTAGCATTACATTAGCTAAAGTCTGTTAAACTACTCCTGGCTTCAACCGCCACAGCAGCAGTTTGCCAAGCTAAATGACTACTAATTAACATGCTGCTACCATAGCAAGGGCTCGGTACATTCCTGAGAGTCTACTTGTTCAACCGTCACACCAACTTAGGCCTCTCACTTCAACCTCCCTCTATTATAGCTCCTGTAGATCAAACCCATGATGCAGTAACTGTTTGGCATGCCGCTGATGTCTGATTTAGTATAACACAATTTGTGTGTATCTGTTTAATGCTCACATACTCTCTGCGAGCGGTCCAGTAAGGCAAGACTGCAAATGACACACACACACACACACACACACACACACACACACACACACACACACACACACACACACACACACACACACACACACAGTGGTAGTAGCATGGCATAATTACATACTACAAGGCTTTCCAACTAAGTGTAACCTGATACTAGTTCATTAGTACTAAGAGATACATCCCCTAAAAGACATAAATTAGAGCTCTGTCATTTGAGATCCAGATTCCATGGCGGCTTCATTCCATTACTGCAGGTCCAACCAGCCGGCTGATCCTTGGCTGACGACAGAGGACAGAACTGGACAGTTTCCTTCCAGAAATAGTTTGCTCCATTTTTTGTGAGGCTTTATTTGGTTTTGACATGATGAACCCTCCACACAAAATATCTTGTTGTTGTTGTTGTTGTGGGTTATGTGGGTGCTGGGTACTCCAACAACAAATCAGGACACTCCTGTAAACATTAGAAATCGCAACACTGGTCCAGCCTAAGGTACTCCCAATAGTCAATGTGTTATTCGAACCCTGGGTGTTGACGAATGTGTACTCAAGCATAGCGGCATATGGAAAGTAGCCTAGGTTTTCAACACAAACTGATAATGGTCGTTTACACGAGGGGGACATTTCATCGCGCTCCAATGACTGTCAAACTGTTTGACCTGCAGGGACAGCTTCTCTCCGAGACCGGCTTCACCTTTGACCCCACAGGAATGGGCAAGCCTGGTAATAAAAACAAAGCCCTTTGTCCAAGTCAAAGGAAAACATCTGCTGGATTGAGGAGGGATTAAGGTCGGGGATTCATCAGTCTTTTTTTCCACAGAAGACCCTCTGATGAGAGTTGAGGTGTTTGGAGGAAACCAATCCTTACATTACAGAGTTCCCAATCCCATGGTTTAAAAGGCATGGTTTGAAATATGGAATATGCATAACAGAGGAGGCTGGTGGGATGAGCTATAGGAGGATGGGTTCATCGTAAAGACTGGAATGAAATCAATGGAAACACATGGAAACCCCACGTTTGACTCGGTTCCATTTATTCCATTCCAGCCTTCCTTCTATAGCTCCTCCCACCAGCCTCCTCTGATGCATACAGTATTCAAAATCCCGGAGTCTTATCACAAACCATGCCATCTACTGTCAAATTCTTCTTAATCCTTGTCATATGAAGATAAATATTGAAAATAAATTATAGATCGGACATAAACATTACACAACAAGTTGGAAATCGCAAAGTGGTTTGGAAGGAATCAGTGACAGTGGCTGTGTGGTCCCAAATCTGGGATTAAGGGGCTCTTTTCCAAGTTTAAAATGATAAACATTTAACATTGGCCATGATGTCAATGAAGCACGATTTGTGCCGCGCTCAAAACAATTGTTAACTCGGAGGACCGCCGCGCCACCTTCCTCTTCAAGTGAGCCGAGCACAACAATGTGAGTCCAAAAATGTATTGTATGCTGCTTCATAAATGTTGTAATATGCCTGGGAGATATGTATACTGTAGCTAAGAAAGTAATACTAAGTGTATGTTGTGTAGTAAGATGTTAGTAGCCCATGTCCCTCACCCTAATAATTTGGTCTATTTACCCCTCTTAATTTTGCCTACTGTTCTGACTGTTCAACTGTAGCCTATAACCTGTTTTAGAGAAATGTAATCATTGAATATTGTAAGACCGTTCATTGTCTGCTTAGATGCCCCCTTTATTTATCCTACGGTTCTGACTTGGTGTACAGGGAGAACACTGTAAGAACGGCACATGTTCTGAATTCTGTCGCTGTACATTTCAAAAGTGCTAAACAAATATACTGCTCAAAAAAATAAAGGGAACACTTAAACAACACAATGTAACTCCAAGTCAATCACACTTCTGTGAAATCAAACTGTCCACTTAGGAAGCAACACTGATTGACACTGATTGTGCAAATGGAATAGACAACAGGTGGAAATTATAGGCAATTAGCAAGACACCCCCAATAAAGGAGTGGTTCTGCAGGTGGTGACCACAGACCACTTCTCAGTTCCTATGCTTCCTGGCTGATGTTTTGGTCACTTTTGAATGCTGGCGGTGCTTTCACAAAGTTGGATCAGCCTGTAGTGTGGTTTTCCACTTTAATTTTGAGTGTGACTCCAAATCCAGACCTCCATGGGTTGATAAATTGGATTTCCATTGATTATTTTTGTGTGATTTTGTTGTCAGCACATTCAACTATGTAAAGAAAAAAGTATTTAATAAGATTATTTCATTCATTCAGATCTAGGATGTGTTATTTTAGTGTTCCCTTTATGTTTTTGAGCAGTGTAGTTATAAACACTAACGTTACGTCCGTCCTAGCTTGCTCATTGTCTTAATCGAAATTACTGATTGCCTCTTATCCGCTTGTCGTCCCCTTATGCCATAGTTTGTACATCTCCATTGTCATTAGAAACCACATTTGTTTAAGCAAGTCAGGCATATCAGCAGTGTTTTTTTAAAAGGCAGTAAATGAGGCTGAATGAACTCCTTCGCTACCAGACAAGGCTCAGCTGATAGCCAGGTGTAGCAGTGGTAAGGTGTTGGGACAGCTTTATGTAGGCCCTAACAGTTTGGAGGCACCGTTTGTCACCTCTGTAGTGCAATTAATGTATTGTTTAGTGTTGTGTGGTGGCTTTGCTGGAATGCATTTCACTTTTTCTTTTGCCCCATCAAGATTTACATGCTAAAATCTTTTGAAGAGGAGAATCACTCCATCATTTGTGTAATTCATTGTGGAGGAAAACTTTCTGAGTTTACTAGGTCTCGGGAACACAGTAACTCAAGCTACATTTATTGTTTGTCTACATTTTTTATGTTTTGAGGGCAAGTTCTGGTAAATAATGCACTGCTGTAGAAAATCTAAGTGGTTCAAGCCATGATTAATTAAAGACAAATAATCTGATCTAAACAAGCCCAACCATGAATAAGTAAATGCAACCTTTTTACTGGGACGTTCTGTGATGTTTTTCCGCCTCGACGGAATACCATCTTTATGTATATCCTTGAAATTTGTTGATATTTACTTACTTCTTCTCCAAGAAGCCCGTTCATTCCATCCTTCCATGACACATCCATTTCTAAAATTCTCTCTGATGTACGTTGGTTGGAGGGAAAATTGGTTGCAGGAGTTACAGTTAACACTAGGTGGCAGTATGTGTTATGGACATGAATAAAGTTATTCTAATCTAATCTATGAATTGCAAATACCTGACACATGAAAAAAAAGAGGTCAAATTCTAATTCAGTAACAATCCATGTTTATGATCCTGCCTTGTAGACTCTGCCTCTGAGATCTGAAAGTGTTAGATATGGTGGAAACTAAAAGTAGTATATTGTTCTGTGATCTTCCTAAACGGCCGTCTACAAGATTACAGTGAAGGAGCTGATAGATTTCTAGGAGGTAGGTACACTCAGGGAAACGTTTAAATACACAACGTTCCAACACCTGGTCCCCAAAAAGATCAGCTGTTTATATAAATACCAGTTGTTTATGCTCCAGATAAACAGCCCATTTCATTCTCAATATTCAACATTTGGTGTGTACTTCTGTGTTTGTCCCTGATATCCTGCTTTTGTTCACAAGCTTTATCTGTGATCTGTCCCGATGGTAACAACTCAGATGAGATGGCCAATTCCTTGGTGAATTATTGCTTCCTCTGAAGACAGGGTTGACACGGCAACAATGGCTGGCAGGCAGGCAGGACAAGTTCTGGCTTTCATTCTGCTGCTGTGTTTGGGGTGTCCTGAGAGACTGACTGTCAGCTGCCCACGTCAGCAAGTTGGGTTGAGATGCAGAGCATCAAAGGGCTGCTGGCTCCTATACTTAATGAGAATGTCTGTGGAACAACATGTGCTATGGTCCTGACACTTAACTTCTGGTGCCGTGCACCGGAAACCATGTTCATAATGCCGTAAAACAGTTGGGTTTTTTCTTGGAAATTACAGTAGGTCTTCACAATGTGCCATTTTGAGTTATGGAGGAAGATAATATAGACAGATCAAATCTTCAGAACAGATAATATCTTCAGAACAATGGTCAGAACGAACGTTAATGGAGCATTTACCTGTCAAGAGGGTGAAGATTCATGTACCTAACCACCCCACATACTAGTTAACAGTGGCCTTTCCTGACCTTACAACTAATCAGAGAGAAGGTAAAGGTTGGTGTAGTGTTTAGATCAAGAAAAATTGAAGACCATCATATATGACACAAAAAACATCAAATTTAAGTGTCCCTAATACCTAGGCATACTAATACATCTTAGTTACGTAGACTGGTAAAGTGTTAGTACAGTGTAGGCACACCTTGTTAAATAGGACTGTTACACCTGAAGACTTTTCCTAAAATGTACCTAAGATTATAATCTCCTTCAAAGCAGGTCATTTCAGAACCACTATCTCTTGTCACATGTGCTGACATTTACATTTTAGTCATTTAGCAGACGCTCTTATCCAGAGTGACTTACAGCAGCAATTAGGGTTAAGTGCCTTGCTCAAGAGCACATCACCAGATTTAAATACACAACAAAATCACCATTTCCGTGATTCAAACCAGCAACCTTTTGTTTACTGGCCCAACGCCCTTAACTGCTAGGCTACCTGTCAAACAAAGGGGCAACTGGCACCGCATGGGGCTAGGGTTGTGTGAATGTGGTCTGAATCACCTCGAGTGTGTGTGTGTGTGTGTGTGTGTGTGTGTGTGTGTGTGGGTGTCTGTCTGCGTGTGTGTGCGTGATGTTGTGTTTGTGTGATGTTATATACATGTGTGCGTGCGTGCGTGCGTGCTTGTGCGTGTGTGCATGCGTGCTTATGTATATGTGTGTGTGTGTGTGTGATGTTATCCTAACCCCTGACATGAAGTCAAGGAAGGAGTTCCCAGAGTGGGAAGTGTGGTGAGGCGGTTCTAAACTCCTGACCATGTTTACACCTCAGACATAATCCTGTCTTCTCACTTTCACACCATATTACGCTCAGGAGAGAAAACGTCTGGAACTTTACTATTTGGGCTGTCAATGTGTGCTACCTTAGCTCAGAAGCGGGATACTATCTTCACTACCACTGCCTCAGATATCTCCACTACCAGGGTCTGCCTCCGATATCTCCCCTACCAGGGTCTGCCTAAGATATCTCCCCTACCAGGGTCTGCCTCCGATATCTCCCCTACCAGGGTCTGCCTAAGATATCTCCACTACCAGGGTCTGCCTAAGATATCTCCACTACCAGGGTCTGCCTCCGATATCTCCCCTACCAGGGTCTGCCTAAGATATCTCCCCTACCAGGGTCTGCCTCCGATATCTCCCCTACCAGGGTCTGCCTCAGATATCTCCACTACCAGGGTCTACCTAAGATATCTCCACTACCAGGGTCTGCCTCCGATATCTCCACTACCAGGGTCTGCCTAAGATATCTCCACTACCAGGGTCTACCTAAGATATCTCCACTACCAGGGTCTGCCTAAGATATCTCCACTACCAGGGTTTGCCTCAGATATCTCCACTACCAGGGTCTGCCTAAGATATCTCCACTACCAGGGTCTGCCTAAGATATCTCCACTACCAGGGTCTACCTAAGATATCTCCACTACCAGGGTCTGCCTAAGATATCTCACATCTTATCTATTTATCTCGCTTTTTGTTTGGGAAAGAAGAGTTCAGTGCTTGGGGTTTAACGCTCTCTACTTGGTCCTCAAGAAGTGGACCCCATTTGAACCATCTAAATTGGTCTGGCCTTGGCTGTTTCTCCGTAAGGGTGTTCTGTTCTGTACAGTACTGTGCCTCAGAGGCTAAACAGCCATGTACAAAAGCAGTTACTCCCAGGCCAAGTTTGGCTTGGAGGCCAGGAGGAAGATCCAGAAGCCCAGTGGGAAGAGCTGTGGCTACTACATGAGGGTTGTCTTCTTCTTCTCCTCTCTGATCCAGTCACTCATCATTGTCAGCCTGGTGCTCTTCCTGGTCTATGGGAGCTCCCCAGACGCGGCGGCCGAGATCCGGGTCCAGGACCTGGAGAACAGCTTCAGCCGCCTCTCCATTGACAACATCAACCTCCGGCAGCAGGGAAAGAACCTGACGAAGCTCCTGAACGCCACCCTGACTGACAAGATGCGCAACGACAGGTATATGATGAGTCTGCGCCATGTGGCAAACGGGTCTGGCATGTTCATCGCCAATCTCAAAGAACTAGTGGTAAGAACTGAGACTGGTTTTGTCATCAATGTTCATAGGACAATGCTAGAGGGGATTTGTGAGGTTGTGTTGGATTTTTAGGCATGCATATTTTGAAAAACATTGGTGGATTTTCAATATGTCGATTTTGAATATTCATTACAATGACAGCAGTACATTATATACAGTCGGATCACAGTGACTGGTTTACTGAATATTAAAATGCCAGTTTAGCTGTATTAGTGGATATGAAAACAAAACATGTGCTACATGATTTTAATTTGAGTGTAATTTAACATAAAACAATATTACATTCACGTCTATTATACATATCATATATCATACCAATCATTTCAGATCCTTTCAGCAAATATAACTGAAAAGGTTAAAACAGTGGTCCTACAGTCATAAACATTAACAATCACTAATCACTGTATATTCAGATTTAAGCTTGACTGTTCATAATTTCTATAGATATATATATATCTTCTTTTGCAACATTGTCAACATTAATGTGCATATACTGATGCCGTATCTTAATTTGATCATCCTGTTGGCGCAGAAATGTTTCTGCACAGCAGAAAATTCAAAAGTGTAGTATGTTCAATTTATTTAACTAGGCAAGCCATTTAAGAACAACTTCTTATTTTCAATGATGTCCTAGGAACAGTGGGTTAACTGTCTTGTTCAGGGGTGGAACAACAGATTTTTACCTTTGGGATTTGATCTTGCAACCTTTTGGTTAATAGTCCAACACTCTATCAACTAGGCTACCTGCCACCCAAGGTTTAAAAAGGTTTAAAAAGGACACTTAAAAATGTCAGTCTTGATTTGCCCTAATGAAAAATGGATCAACCTCTACAAAACCTGTCCATAATAAAAAAAGATGTCTATAATCCACATAATAATTCACATTTTCTGTTGCTGCAGATCCTAAATCTGTAGGTGAAATTTTCACTCAAATTATTATTGGTAGACAAAATGTGGTGCTGATGCATGTCTGTTATTAATATCAACAGACTCAGTGTGACAACGATAAGGGAAGATGTCAGATTCAACTTAGAATGAACCAATGCTCCAGGGACATGCCACCAAATGGTAAGAGAGCAGTAAGACAAACAATGCTTTATTGCTCTGCTCAGCACTAGTGTTACATACAGTATTCATGTTCAATCGTCCACTTGGAATCTCATTCTAATCATTCACAGCTAAGCTTTTCTAAACCTATTAGCTTTCCACTGGGCACATACTGATTGAATCAACATTATTTCCATGTCATGTAAAGGAAATTGCTTTGAACAAACGTGGAATAGATGTTAAATTGACATCTGTGCCCAGTGGGTTTCCTAACTGGTACTTCTTTGGACAAGAATAAGCATGGTGCAAATTACAACTTTGCAATGATCTTTTGTCTTCACTGTTGTTGTTGTTGTTACCGAAGTGAGAATACAAATAGTGAAATTATAATAAAAGTTATTTATTCGCCATTCTGAATTGACTTAAAGCCAACGCAGTGCCGGGATTCAATCCAAGCTGCATTGTAGCGAGCTTGATTTAAAGGTTCATTTCTATTGAGCCCACATCTGCACTGTGAATGCAATCTCCGCAAACGCAGGAACATTGCCTTTAAAAGATGCAATGTCGACAGTGCTCCTCGGATTGAATCCCGGACAAAATCTGATCTTGGTTCCGAAGTATTAACATAAAAGTTTTTTCTTTCTTGTTTTTGTTCTTCAAAAACTTTTATATGCAACAACAATAATATGCAAGAAAACCAGGTCCAGCAGCTGGAGCAGTTGCTAAAGCTAGTGAGCACCAACTTCAGTCAGACGGTGCAGTTCATGAGGATGGAGATGGAGAACACAGCCATGGACCGGGACACCCTGACCCTGGAGGTCATCTCCCTCAGGAGGGACAAGACCTTCCTGCAGAGACAACTGGAGGGCTACAGGAAAAAGTGCAAGGAGGACTTTGTCCAATCCCTGGCCGGCATCTCCGACGTCTCTAAAGCCTTCCTGTTGAAGATCGACAACCTTCTGCCCAATGTCAGCCCCTTCCTGCTCACCTGCGAGAAGCAGCTCCACCACCTGGACCAGATCCGCAACAACTGCACCGGTCTGTCCCGCGAGGTGGAGAACAAGTTCCAGCAATACCTGAACAAGGTGGGCTCTCAGATGTCGGAGATTGAGGGCTGCAGTACCAGGCTGCAGGCGGATAAAGACCAGCTGAAGGAGGTCTACGACTGGTGCAGCTACAACCGCAGTGCCATGGCCCTGGATCACCGCAAGAAGCTTCAGAAAACCCAGGAGAAATACGACCGAGAGACGGAGAGGCTGCTGACGGACAGCAGAAGGCTGCAGGCGGACATGGAGCTACAGGAGACGGTGACGAAGGTGAAGGAGGGTGAGATCAGCATTCTCAAGGACAAGATCAATAACCTCAACACCTCACTGGTCAACTGTGGCTCCAGGGTAAGGGAAGCTCTATCACGTGGTATTACACCAGGCTTTCATCCAACTCAGTGATAAGTGGCGGTAGATAACAACAGAAATGATTTAGAAGTCAAACTGAGGCCAGAAATGGCTTCCGTCATTGGTGTAAAGCTATAGAGTTGGGACGCTGGTCAAAAGATCTAACCATCTAAATGAGAGCTGCAGGAGCTCCTCATGAGACTTTTTATGACAATTAGCTCTAATAAAATACATTAGTGGAAAATGTAAGCAATGATTGATAGGTTGTTGTCGTGCTTTACGGTGGACTACATTAAACTGGGGGGGCTCCCGAGTGGCGTAGCATAAGGCACTGCATCTCAGTGCTTGAGGTGTCAACACAGACACCCTGGTTCAAATCCAGGCTGTATCACAACCAGCCGTGATTGTAAGTCCCATAGGGCGTCACACAATTGGTCCAGGTTTGGCCGGTGTAGGCTGTCATCGTAAATAAGGATTTAACTTGCCTGTTTTTTGGGGGGGGTTTTATTGTCAAAACCTGCACTGTATGTACAGGCATGAGTTTGTATCAATTCAAGTAATGGGCACATTCAAACATGATATTTTCTTTCTTAAAATTAAATAAATCATAATGCTCTCTGAAGTAAATACGCCTTGCACGCCTTGCACTGTTTTGGACCATAGAGATGTTTTATTTTTGGTATCTTATTAGGATCCCAATTAGCTACTACTAAAGCAGCACCTACTCTTCATGGGGTCCATAGAAACTATGACACTTCCTCCAGTCCCAATCTCATCAATTTAGCAGGGGTCCCACTATGGTACTGGAGGAAGTGTCAATCTCATCAATTTAGCAGGGGTCCCACTATGGTACTGCAGAAAGTGTCAATCTCATTCCAAAAAAAAATGCAGGGAACTCGAGGATAGGAATAGGCCCCACTGGCTGGTAAAGTGCCACAGTCTATAAGATACAATTGGTGGTCATGTAATAATAAACATAATATGTTTGTGCTATTATTATCTTTGAATATGCTACATAAACAGCATTGTTATATGTTGAAGTATTTTTATACCGGTACTAACTAAACATTATTTTCTTTGTCTTATTATGTTTCAGACCGGAATGGGTAACCCAGGGATGTCCGGACCAAATCATACTGGACCCTGGGGTAGCAGGCATGGGATGGGTGATCCTGGCTCAACTGGGAATGGATTTGGCGGGGCAGGGGCAAGCGCAAGAGGGTTTGAGTCCACTGGGAAGGGTTCGAACGGTTACAGTTTAGGTAAGATATAAAAATCACTTCTTATAAACACTGTGATATACAATGGACAACGGCTTATGTTGTTGTTCTGTGGTTTCCACAGCACATATCAATCAACACTTGCGACAGCTGCAGCAGTATTCTAATGCCGACTCCGGCTCAGAGTGAGTTCATATACCCTCTGGGTATTTAAGTGAATCTTAAATAAATGTATTAAGCTCTGTTGCTAAGAACGCCAAGATTAGCTTCTTACTGGAACTTTTAATTCAACATGGCTGAGACAAATGTTTATTATGACATTAGAATGTCATCTAAATGTGACAAAGCAAATGTTGATTTGTAATGAGTCATAGAGCGTCTACTTTAGAGATTCGTTTTTGCTCCATATTAAGTAGTGAAATTGGTTAAAAAAATCATAACATGCACTTAAAATTGACCTTACAAATAGCAGTGCTGGGCGATTTGGAAAGCCAGTCAGTCAATAAATAATATAATAATACTCGTAGGAAAGGTTTTCATCTTTAGCTCACAATCTGTGGATAATATACCATTAAGAAAGGTTAAAAAATTATGTAAAGCATCACAGCAAAATTGAAAAATATATGGCACATGGAAACCAAACAAGGGTGGTCTATGGTGATAGGTGGGATGGGCTGAGAGTGGCTGAGGGTTGGGATTAAAGAGTTTGTTTGGTAATGTATTATTGTTATGTGACTGCTTTATATAAAAGTACAACGTATGTAAAATGTGTATGCAAAATGAATGCGTCAAATGTATTTGTAAAATGTATGTAGTTGAAGTCTGATGTTTACAAACACCTTAGCCAAATACATTTAAATAAATTTTTCACAATTCCTGACATTTAATCCTAGTAAAAACTCCCTGTTTTAGGTCAGTTAGGATCACCACATTATTTTAAGAATGTGAAATGTCAGAATAATAGTAGAGAGAATGATTTATTTCAACTTTTATTTCTTTCATCACATTCCCAGTGGGTCAGAAGTTTACATACACTCAAATAGTATTTGGTAGCATTGCCTTTAAATTGTTTAACTTGGGTCAAACGTTTTGGGTAGCCTTCCACGAGCTTCCCACAATAAGTTGGGTGAATTTTATCCCATTCCTCCAGACAGAGCTGGTGTAACAGAATCAGGTTTGTAGACCTGCTTGCTTGCACACGCTTTTTCAGTTCTGCCCACAAATGTTTGATGGGATTGAGGTCAGGGCTTTGTGATGGCCACTCCAATACCTTGACTTTGTTGTCCTTAAGCCATTTTGCCACAACTTTGGAAGTATGCTTGGGGTCATTGTCCATTTGGAAGACCCATTTGCGACCAGGCTTTAATTTCCTGACTGATGTCTTGAGATGTTGCTTCAATATATCTACATAATTTTCCATCCTCATGATGCCATCTATTTTGTGAAGTGCACCAGTCCCTCCTGCAGCAAAGCACCCCCACAACATGATGTTGCCTCCCCCTTTTTCCTCCAAATGTAAAGATAGTCATTATGGCCAAACAGTTCTATTTTTGTTTCATCAGACCAGAGGACATTTCTCCAAAAGTACAATCTTTGTCCCCATGTGCAGTTGCAAACCGTAGTCTGGCTTTTTTATGGCGGTTTTGGAGCAGTGGCTTCTTCCTTGCTGAGCGGCCTTTCAGGTTATGTCGATATAGGACTTGTTTTACTGTGGATATAGGTACTTTTGTACCTGTTTCCTCCAGCATCTTCACAAGGGCCTTTGCTGTTGTTCTGGGATTGATTTGCACTTTTCACACCAAAGTACGTTCATCTCTAGGAGACAGAACGCATCTCCTTCCTGAGCGGTATGACGGCTGCGTGGTCCTATGGTGTTTATACTTGCATACTATTGTTTGTACAGATGAACGTGGTACCTTCAGGCGTTTGGAAATTGCTCCCAAGGATGAACCAGACTTGTGGAGGTCTACAATTTATTTTCTGAGGTCTTGGCTGATTTATTTTGATTTCCCATGATGTCAAGCAAAGAGGCACTGAGTTTGAAGGTAGGCCTTGAAATACATCCACAGGTACACCTCCAATTGACTCAAATGATGTCAATTAGCCTATCAGAAGCTTCTAAAGCCATGACATCATTTTCTGGAATTTTCCACGCTGTTTAAAAGGCACATTAAACTTAGTGTATGTAAACTTCTGATCCACTGGAATTGTGATACAGTGAATTATAAGTGAAATAATCTGTCGGTAAACAATTGTTGGAAAAAAATTTGTGGAGTGGTTGAAAAAACGAGTTTTAATGACTCCAACCTAAGTGTATGTAAACTTCCGACTTCAACTGTATATGTAGCAGAAAAGCTATAAAAAAACAAAGATATTTGTCCTCTGAAGAGGGTGGATGGGTTAATAAATAAAACATTTGTTAAAAAAATTAAAAAGAAAAGGAGTTAAATTGGCCTATAGAAACTTAAATTCTGTGGTAAATCTGTTGATTCTAAAGATTCCCTAAACATCTTAATTGGGGGTTAAGTGTATGAATTGTAAATTATGAATTGTTTATGAATTGTAAATTAAATTATGTAAGGGAGCAAGCCATTGAGGCATGGATATGAGAGAAATGTTTAACAAAAAGCTTGCTGCCTGCAGTCGATGCAATTAACTGAAAAAGGATCTCTGTTCTTTTTTCTTGTCTGCAGAGTATCTGGGTAATCCATGAAATTTCACAGAGGAAAATGGAGGAAAACCTATAAAACCCAGTCTCCTCATATTGAGTTCTGGTTTGTCAATATACAGTACCAGTCAAAGGTTTAGACACACCTACTCATCCAGGGGTTTTCTTTATTTTTTTATTTTTTTACTATTTTCTATGTTGTAGAATAATAGCGAAGACATCAAACTATGAAATAACACATATGGAATCATGTAGTAACCATTTTTTTTTAACAAATCAAAATATATTTTAGATTATTCAAAGTAGCCACCCTTTGCCTTGATGACAGCTTTGCACACTCTTGGCATTCTCTCAACCAGCTTCATGAGGTAGTCACCTGGAATGCCTTCATTTGTGGAATTTCTTTCCTTCTTCATGCGTTTGAGCCAGTCAGTTGTGTTGTGACAAGGTAGGGGTGGTATACAGACGATAGCCCTATTTGGTAAAAGACCAGGTCCATATTATGGCAAGAACAGCTCAAATAAGCAAAGAGAAACAACAGTCCATCATTACTTTAAGACATGAAGGTCAGTCAATGTGGAACATTTCAAGAACTTCATTAGAGTTACCAGCCTCAGAAATTGCAGCCCAAATAAATTTACGTAACAGACACATCTCAACATCAACTGTTCAGAGGAGACTGTGTGAATCAGGCCTTCCTGGTCAAATTTCTGCAAAGAAACCACTACTAAAGGACACCAATAATAAGAAGAGACTTGCTTGGGCCAAGAAACACAAGCAATGGACATTAGACTGGTGGAAATTTGTTCTTTGGTCTGATGAGTCCAAATTTGAGATTTTTTTTCCAACCGCCATGCTTTGTGAGACGCAGAGTATGTGAATGGATGATCTCTGCATGCGTGGTTTCCACCGTGAAGCATGGAGGAGGAGGTGTGCTGGTGTGGGGGTGCTTTGCTGGTGACACTGTCAGTGATTTATTTAGAATTCAAGGCACACTTGACCAGCATGGCTACTAAAGCATTCTGCAGCGATACACCATCCCATCTGGTTTGCACTTAGACTATTTGTTTTTCAACAGGACAATGACCCAACACACCTCCAGGCTGTGTAAGGGCAATTTTACCAATAAGGAGAGTGATGGAGTGCTGCATCAGATGACCTGGCCTCCACAATCACCCGACCTCAACACAATTGTGATGGTTTGGGATGTTGGCCCGCAGAGTGAAGGAAAAGCAGCCAACAAGTACCCACCAAATATGGGAACTCCTTCAAGACTGTTGGAAAAGCATTCCAGGTGAAGCTGGTTGAGAGAATGCCAAGAGTGTGCAACGCTGTTATCAAGGCAAAGGGTTTGAAGAATCTCAAATCTCAAATTTATTTTGATTTGTTTAATACTTTTTTGGTTACTACATGATTCCATATGTGTTATTTCATAGTTTTGATGTCTTCACTATTATTCTACAATGTAGAAAATAGTAAAATAAAATAAAAACTTGAATGTGTAGGTGTATCCAAACTTTTGACTGGTACTATATGTATAATATAATTTCTACCGACAGCAGCTGCATTGTAATATATCATAAAAGAATATCTGCTGCTTCATGTATTCCATTTTTTTTTATGTTCTTGATAACCAGCCACAAATGTATGTTATTTGAATATGTTTATTTAGTCAGGAGAAAGGCATAAAAGTAGTAAATAAGCTGTTTTCAATGTACTGTATATACTTTTATTAAAAACTAAGGAGTACTTCTTGCAAACCTGGTTCTATGAATTAAGTGTGATGACTTCCATGTTTAAGGTCGGGGAGAGCGAGGTATGTTGTCACACTTTTCATGCTGTCTAACATTTACTGGGCACAATACATCACAATGGTATAAATGTCATATCAAACAAAAGAAGGAAGTCTTGGGAACATGTTATGTATTCATTACATCTTCATATTTTATTTCAGTAGGGAATTGTAGACAGTTAAATAGAGAGTGTGTACTTGTGACAAATTGCCCCATGTCAGGGTTTTCGCTGCTGGTCATTTGAGTCAAGTGCAGGAGAGCAGAGAATAGGTGATCAGGTGTCTTTATTAGCCAAGAGCAACAAACAGACGGGCGCAAACAGCTACAACTCAAGCCAACCAGCAAAAGTGACAAGCGCAAATTACCGTCAGTAATAGAACAATAAGGTTCACCAATAATTCCCCACATAGGGTACAGGCAAAGCCCAGGGTGATAAACCAGACTAGCGCAATACAACAAACACAAAACAAAAACAATTCCACACAAAGACATGGGGGGAACAGAGGAATATATATCTGCAGTGTGATAGGGAATGTAAACCAGGTGTGTGGGGAACAAGACAAAACAAATGGAACAATGAAAAAAGGAGCGGCGATGGCTAGAAGGCCGGTGACGCCAAACGCCGCCCGAGCAAGGAGGGGAGCCGACTTCGGCGGAAATCGTGACACCCCATCAGCAGGTAAATTGTCACACTACGTCGGGTAAGTTGTCACATTGGATTATCAACAAATAAGAACAACTAATTAATTGTGAATATTAATTATTAATTGTGAATATTGATTTTAATTTTAAATTCAAACCCAAATTCAACTTCATTAAAGAACTCAAAATAAAAACAATCATGCTTAGAGAATCTGTCAAATCATGCCTTTCAATCAAAACAATAATGCTGGCAGAGCACACATTAATTAAGTGGCACGACCACTTTACTTTGAACTCGAATGTTCTCTGGCATGCACATAGATCCACGGTAATTATTGGAATCGGAATGTAATGTAATGCTGCAGATAAGTTGCTTAAATGTTTAAAGTCTTAACAAAACAGACGTGGTGTTTAAACACACTAATGCACTAATGCACAGTTTTGTAACAGCCTATACGACGTACATCCGTATCTGACTAATCAGACTCATCTTCAGAGTCACAGTTCTGGCACACATAAATTGCCTGGCCTGAGGTGCAAGCATCATGGGCCCATTTGTTGCATCTCACACACGTCACCCAAGTCTCCTTTGAAAGGCTGTTTGAAAATGGCTCCACACAGACTAGGCAGAAGCACTCTTCTTCATCTGATGATGACTCTTCAACGATTTTTATTTTTTTAGCTGGCTTCTTGTTTTTGCTAGATTGTGCCTTTTTCTTTTCCATTTCTAGGGCCTGCTTCACTGGTGTGTCAGTTAGAATTGCTGTTTTGTGCCGTTTTCTTCCTTCGCAAGCTGGTTTTCGGGGGCCAGCTTTTGGATATGTCCGGAGGTCCTGTGCAGTTGGTAGTCCGCTGTCAGCAATGGCATTGCTGGGTAAGGATAAGCTGGTGCTAGCATAAGAACTGGGCAGGTCTGTGTCTGAGCTCATGCTAGGCAGGGCTGGAATAGTGCTGGGGCCTGGCAGGTTGGTGCAGGGGCCTGGCAGGTTGGTGCTGGTCCTGGCAGGGCTGGAATAGTGCTGGGGCCTGGCAGGTCGGTGCTGGGACCTGGCAGGGCTGGAATAGTGCTGGGGCCTGGCCGGTTGGTGCTGGGGCCTGGCAGGTTGGTGCTGGGGCCTGGCAGGGCTGGAATAGTGCTGGGGCCTGGCAGGTTGGTGCTGGGGCCTGGCAGGTTGGTGCTGGGACCTGGCAGAGCTGGAATAGTGCTGGGGCCTGGCAGGTTGGTGCTGGAGCCTGGCAGGGCTAGAATATTGCTGGGGCCTGGCAGGTTGGTGCTGGGGCCTGGCAGGGCTGGAATAGTGCTGGGGCCTGGCAGGTTGGTGCTGGAGCCTGGCAGGGCTAGAATATTGCTGGGGCCTGGCAGATTGGTACTGGGGCCTGGCAGGGAAGGAATAGTGCTGGGGCCTGGCAGGTTGGTGGTGCTGGGGCCTGGCAGGCCTGAAATGGTGCTGAAGCCTGGCAGGTTGGTGGTGCTGGGGCCTGGCAGGGCTGGAATATTGCTGGGGCTTGGCAGGTCGGTGCTGGCCCTGGCAGGGATGGAATAGTGCTGGGGCCTGGCAGGTCGGTGCTGGGACCTGGCAGGGATGGAATAGTGCTGGGGCCTGGCAGGTCGGTGCTGGGGCCTGGCAGGGCAGGGTTGGTGCTGGGACCTGGTAGGGATGGGTTCTGAATGGGGTGATCTGCAACGTAGGATGGCTCAAACTCGGTTTCCAAAAATACATTCCTGTTTTAAGGTTGTACTCCAGCCACCCTAAAGCCAGCCTGAATGTTCAAGGGGTTGTAGCCAGAGGATAGGCGATTGCCACAATCCCAGGAATGTCATAAATTGCCATTGTCTTCCCGGGATTGTTCCTCATCCAGGTATCACGCTGTGTTGATGTGCCTCTTTAGCGGCCCGTAGACAGACCTGTCTAAGGGTTGAAGCCGATGAGAGCAAAGGGGTGGAAATGACAGCATAATTATGACATTTTATTTGGCATAATTGAGTCCATCAATGGACAGATAAGACTCGTGGTTTTGTCCAAAAGGAGTAAACAGAGCTTCTCCTTTGAGCATTTCGTATGCTCGACGAAATGTTTCAGGAAGTCAACAAAGTGCACATCTTTCATCCACCCAGAGGGATTTTCCCCTCTTTTGCTGCCAGGTGGCCCGTTGATCAGGAAATGATTGCGGAAGTTGACACAGGGGGAATAAAAAATATGGAGATATACTATTCCCTGTGTCTGAGACAGCACAGGCCAGTGTGACGAGGGTTTCCCTTTCAGCGGAGGTCAGTGACCCTAATTTCACGTCCGCCCACCACTTTGTCAGGTTTATGTACAGTGGTCACCTCAGTTTCATTGACATTCCATATGTCACCTGGTCCAAATTGATATCTCTGTAGCACTTCTGCTACATTGTCGAAGAAAACATTAACATTTTCACTGTTGAAGCTACTTGCCCTGGCAAGGCTAGTTGCCTCTGGCTTGCTCAGCGACAGAGTTGGGTGCCGTTTTAAGAAGCCTGTAAACCACTCCGAGCTGGCCTTTTCTTTTTCTGCCCACATTGGCACGAACTTCAGCCGGTGTGCCACAGCAAACTGGTAGGCAAGTCTTCTGATCTCACTTGGCGACAGACCAAAATAAATGTCAGCTGGCCTAGTAATATACTGAACAAGCTGCATCTCCAAATCAGGTGGAAGAAACCTGCCGTGGCTTTGTATAGCCAACTACTGTTGTTGGCATGGCTGTCTGACTTTCAACTTCTTCTCTGGTAACCTTTTGACAATACCGAGTCAGAGTAAGGTAATTTATGTCAAAATCCTTCGCTGTACTCCTGATTGATTTGTTCTGCAACTTCATCTACCTCACTGCCTTTAACATTATGGCAGGTGGTGTGCCTTTCTTTTATAACTTCTAACCATCTTTCTTTCCTTCCCCTTCCTTTCTTCTTTCCTTCAAAAACATATTTCCTCATTGCAATTACATATTCATTACAGGCTTATTACACCCACCTCTCTGTCTACTGTCCTTGTTGCCACAATGCAATTCATAACACCACACTAAATTCATCACACTGTATGAAGTAGTGTGTGTATGTGTGTGAGTGTGGAAATACTGTCTCATACAGTAGGCACGTAGTGTGTTAGTAGACACACACACACACACGCCAGAGCCTGTCTTGTGTAGTCCAGGGATATGTCTGCTGCTTTAAACTATACATATATATAATAATCCATTTAGTAACATTTAATACTATTATCAGAGCTGATTACACAATATAACAATGTTTTTGGAGCATGTTCTATGTGTCTATGTATACTGGGACAAGTTATCACATGTGAAGACTTGCCCCAAGGTCATTGAGACAACTTGCACCAAACTGACATGTGTGCTAATGTTGGCTAAATCTCAAGGTTAGCTCAACATAGGACTGCAGCTAAAGATCAAAAGACACGTTATTGTCTCCTCTACTCAATGCAAAATTATAATTTTGAACATTCATACCTAATAAAGTTTTATTGTATAAAATGTAAAGTGCCAATTTTTTACTTTTGAAGGGGAAAAATAAGAAACTTGTGCTCACCTCAGATTAGAGTGGCCTTGACCACGTGAACAGGAAGTTGACCATAGAACATGTAGTCACACAAAGTAGCTATCTGATCTTTGAGATAGCGCCTCTAGTGTTGGAGGTATGAACAGTTTGACAACTTACCCATGTGACAACTTACCTCACTGTCCCCTACTACTTTGAATGCCACACCTCAGATTTCAGAAAACAAAACATGTAACCCATCCAAGACGGATATTATTTGTTTGTCCCCATTTGCGTCACCCATTGTGAGTATAATAACGTTACTGACATTACTGGAAGACCATTTGCATGTTTATGTTTATCTGCCAACCTGTCAGACCAATTGGGACAGATGAGAGGGAAAGGTACAGATGTGGGATCTTCATTTGAGACACTTTGCTAAAGCAAGAAAATAATCCTGCAACAACGGGAAATGTGACATTTTATGTGGATTATAATTACATTTTTCATTAGGGCAAATCAAGTCTGAAATTCCAAGTGGAAATGGCAAACTTTAGAAGCGTTTTTAAAATTAAAATACGCTACAAGTTTGCATTTCCTGCTGTGCTGAGTGATCAAATTAAGATCATACATCTGTACAAACACCGGTGTATACAAAACCCAACATTAACAATACCCCTTGGGTTGGCTACAGACCACAACTTTCCATACACTTAATGAGAACATGAAACAACTCTTACAAAAACATTGTGAGGCGGAAGAATGAATAATCCATCAAGTCTTCAGTATGTCCTGTCCTTTACCAAAAAAACATCCCCTGAAATAGCCTTGAACACCAAACAATGTTCTCTTTTGTTATCATCTATGGGATATATAAACAATTGGAAATAGCATCCCAGCAATCCCAACTTTATCAGTCTAAAACAGCATTGTTACCTCAATGGGAAAATTCCATTACATGCTTGAATGACATCTAGGGACATGCAGAACCTGTCACGCCCTGACCTTAAGAGATCCTTTTATGTCTCTATTTTGGTTGGTCAGGGCGTGAGTTGGGGTGGGCATTCTATGTCCTTTTTTCTATGCTTTGTGTTTCTTTGTTTTGGCCTGGTGTGGCTCTCAATCAGGGACAGCTGTACTTCGTTGTCGCTGATTGGGAGTCATACTTAGGCAGCCTGTTTTCCTTTGGGGTTTGTGGGTAGATCATTTCTGTTTAGTGTTTTGCACCTGACGGGACTGGTCGGTTGTTCTTTTGCTTTGCTTGTCGGAGTTAGTGTTCAGTTTTATCATTAAAAATGATGAACACTTACCACGCTGCATTTTGGTCTGATTTCTCTTCCCCTTCATCTGAGGACGACGAAGACCGTTACAGAACCAGATATATTGCGTATGAGAATACTACGTGACTGTTTGTGCTAGGCTAAGGTTAGGGTCAGTTCCACTTAAATCTGTTTCAAAGGAATCTCCAAAATGACCCATAATCAATTTAATCAGCATTATTCTATTCAATTAGCACAAATTATATCTGGCACACCATCTAGCCTTTTACATTGAGAACAATTATAGTAGAACAGTAGAAAGACAAATAATGTTTGGTAACAAAGATCCCGTTAGAAAGAATGCCAATGTGGAACTCCCGAGTGGCGCAACGGTCTAAGGCACTGCATTGCAGTGCTTGATGCGTCACTACACCTGGGTTTGTTCCCAGTCTGTGTCATAACCAGCCGTGACCAGGAGTCCCATGGGGCGGCGCACAATTGGCCCAGTGTCGTCTGGGTTAGGGGAGGGTCTGGCGGGGGGGGGGGGCTTCACTTGGCTCATTGCGCTCTAGCGACTCCTTGTGGCGGGCCGGGTGCCTGCAGGCTGACTTCGGTTGTCAGTTGAACGGCTGGCTTCCAGGTTAAGCAGGCAGGTGTTAAAGAGTGCGGTTTGGCGGGTCATGATTCCGAGGACACATGACAACCTTCGCCTCTCCCGAGCCCGTTAGGGAGTTGCAGCCATGAGACAAGATCGTAATTGAATATCACGAAATTGGGAAGAAAAAGGGGGTAAATAACTAAGAAAGAATGTCATTGGGAGCAAACTATTTTCAGTGGGGACAGATCAGCTATGAAATTAGCAGATCGAATGGGGGCATAGATCAGCTATGAAATTAGCAGATCGAATGGGGGGATAGATCAAATATACTTGAAATCTATCAAATAACATTACCTGCATAATTTCTAACCCCTATTTTTTATGTATATTTGTTTATTTGTATTTATTTGTTATTACGCCTTTACCCCCCTCTCCCCTGGTTGGAGGACTTGGTGGAAAACATTCAAATGTAATATACTGTATATATACAGTACCAGTCAAAAGTTACAACACACCTACTCATTCCAGGGTTTTTCTTTATTTTTACTATTTTATACATTGCAGAATAATAGTGAAGACTTCAAAACTATGAAATAACACATATGGAATCATCTACTAACCAAAAAAGTGTTAAACAAATCAAAATATATATTATTTTTGAGATCATTCAAAGTAGCCACCCTTTGCCTTGATGACAGCTTTGCACACTCTTGGCATTCTCTCAACCAGCTTCATGAGGTAGTCACCTGGAATGCCTTCATTTGTGGAATTTCTTTCCTTCTTCATGCGTTTGAGCCAGTCAGTTGTGTTGTGACAAGGTAGGGGTGGTATACAGAAGATAGCCCTATTTGGTAAAAGACCAGGTCCATATTATGGCAAGGACAGCTCAAATCAGCGAAAAGAAATGACAGTCCATCATTACTTTAAGGCATGAAGGTCAGTCAATGTGGAAAATTTCAAGAACTTTGCAACTTTCTTCAAGTGCAGTCGTAAAAACTATCAAGCGCTATGATGAAACTGGCTCTCATGAGGACCGCCACAGGAAAGGAAGACACAGAGTTACCTCTGCTGCAGAGGATAAGTTCATTAAAGTTACCATCATCAGAAATGTTTGCCCAAATAAATGCTTCCCGGAGTTCAAGTAACAGACACATCTCAACATCAACTGTTCAGAGGAGACTGCGTGAGTCAGGCATTCATGGTCGAATTGCTGCAAAGAAACCACTCCTAATGGACACAAATAATAAGAAGAGGCTTGCTTGGGCCAAGAAACATGAGCAATGGACATTAGACCGGTGGAAATCTGTCCTTTGGTCTGATGAGTCCAAATTTGAGATTTTTGGTTCCAACCGCCATGTCTTTGTGAGACATAGAGTAGATGAAAGGATGGTCTACGCATATGTGGTTCCACCGTGAAGCATGGAGGAGGAGGTATGATGGTGTGGGGGTGCTTTGATGGTGATTTATTTAGAACTCCTGGCACAGTTAACCAGCATGGCAACCACAGCATTCTGTAGCGATACGCCATCCCATCTGGTTTGTGTTTAGTGGGACTATCATTTGTTTTTCAACAGGACAATAAGCCAACACACCTCCAGATTGTATAAGGGCTATTTGACCAAGAATGAGAGTGATGGAGTGCTGCATCAGATTACCTGTCCTCCACAATCACTCAACCTCAACCCAATTGAGATGGTTTCGGATGAGTCGGACCACAAAATGAATGAAAAGCAGCCAACAAGTGCTCAGCATATGTGGAACTCCTTCAAGACTGTTGGAAAAGCATTCCAGGTGAAGCTGGTTGAGAGAATGCCAAGACTGTGCAAAGCTGTCATCAAGGCAAAGGCTGGCTACTTTGAAGAATGTAAAATATAAAAATATATTTTGATTTGTTGAACACTTTTTTGGTTACTACATGATTCCATATGTGTTATTTCATAGTTTTGATGTCTTCACTATTATTCGACAATGTAGAAAATAGTAAAAATAAAGAAAAACCCTTGAATGAGTAGATGTGTCCAACCTTTTGACTGGTACTGTAAATATATACCACAGGATTTGTTGGAAAACATTAACTTTTCTTTCCTAATCACACTGGACTCCCAACTGTATTGGCTAATCAATTGCTCCAATCTTAATTTCAATCCTCAAATGTCCACAGACTAACCCATCTTTCCCAGTACACTACCATTTTACTATTTCCTTTTGCAATACATAAATATATTTTACTGTGATGTCTTACGAGGGTCTTGACTCTCTATTTGTACCATTTCTACTGAGATTGCTGAAAAAATTCAAACTTTACCTAAGCGTGTGTCACGTCCTGACCAGTAAAAGGGGTTATTTGTCATTGTAGTTTGGTCAGGGCGTGGCAGGGGGTGTTTGTTTTGTGTGTTTCGGTGTTTTTGGGTTTAGGTTGTATGTTCTCTATTTCTATGTTTATATCTAGTTTTCTATTTCTATGTTGGGTTTTTGGCAATGACCTCCAATTAGAGGAAGCTGGTTGTCGTTGTCTCTAATTGGAGGCCATATTTAGTGGTGTTTGTTTCACTTGTGTTTTGTGGGTGGTTATTTTCTGTATAGCCTGGGAGCCTTATGGGACTGTTTTTTGTCGTTTGTTTATTTTGTTTAAGTGTTTTCTTTAAATAAATTAAGAAGATGAGCACTTAACCCGCTGTGCCTTGGTCCAATCCTTACGACGCCCATGACAGCGTGTAATCATATTTTCCATTGATTGATCGTGGTTTTTCAGATCGCCTAACAGTATTGTTTGTAGGTCCATCTGAACACAGACATTTTGAATGAACAACTCCTGGACCTGACTCCAAAAGCATGCCACCGAAGGACAGTACCAGAACAGATGATCTATTGACTCTGTTTCCACGTGGCAGAGTCTGCCTAAGGCTGAGTGTTCAATGTACCATATATTGAGCATTATTTTTGTGGCAACATTTTTATATGGAAGTTTAAATTCAAAAGAACGGATTGATGCGTCAATTTGTATATCAGTTCATCAACCTGATGCCATGGTATCGGGACAATAGAATTAGGAATTAGAATAATTTGAGTAATTTAATAGGATCTCTATGATTGGGACATCAAAAATCAATGCCGCATAAAATTCAAGATAGGGAACAAACCATTAATTGAAAAGCTTAAAGTGGTTTGACTGGGTGACAATTGATAAATGATAGAATTCAGTAAGTGAGACCTCCTTCCTGTCTAAATGAAAAAGGAAATCCTTTGTTTAACATTGTGTTATTCCAGTCAGAACCGTTGGACCTCCAGTTCACCATGAGAGAAGCCAAGAGGAGATTGTAGGTCTATGTTCTGGTCTGATTCCATTTTGGCACACTCCGCCACACTGGACAACAGTCTCTTTCGATGGAAAATGTCTGAGATAGAGACATCAAAACTGCTGACATTACTGGCAAACCACTGCAATTTCATACTATCACAATCCTGACTTCATAAAAAAATAACTGAAACTCTTCAACGGTACTGCAAATGTAATGTCCATGTGATAGAGTTCACACAGGCGTATGCATGATTGTGCAAATTGCACTGCAGGTTAGCACAAAGCAGGCCTGAATGCCCTATTAAGTGGATATGTCACAATCAACTAAATGTAAAGATTTTGGAGGCATGAAGCAGTGTTTTCGGTAGTTAGCAAAACTTTGAGTGTAGGAGTGGTATCTAACTAGGCTAACTGTAAAAATAACTATAGCCAGCTAACTTGGCTAACTGTGGGTTGGAAATATCTCGTTGAGCTCTGCCCAGAGGTGTGCTGTTGGATGCATTCTGTTAATTTTTGCCTTATGAAGCTAATGTTAGCTAGTAGCTAGTAGACAGATGCTGCTGAAACTAACCAAATAACTCAAATATGGACTTTAAAACTGGATCAATCAACAACAGCCAACAAAAGTAGAAAACTTTGATATGTGTTTTAGGTTAAAGTCCCCTTTTAAACCTATATATCATCTTAATTTGACATATGAAGAATTGCCTGCTTATCCCTCTATCATGTTGTAGGTTCAGCGTGATGGGTGCTATTCGCAATAACCTTTATAGGTAATCTCTGCTTGTCATCTCTGCCACCAGTCATTTGCTTTTGAGCGTCCTCAGGTATCTGAGGCCAATTAGGTAAACAAAAAAAAATCTGATTTGAGCCACAATGGTGTCTGAGAATGCTGGGTTTGCTCTGGTCT
The DNA here is from genome assembly GCF_901001165.1 of Salmo trutta. Classification (NCBI taxonomy): domain Eukaryota; kingdom Metazoa; phylum Chordata; class Actinopteri; order Salmoniformes; family Salmonidae; genus Salmo; species Salmo trutta. Next base: position 31,835,867 of record NC_042987.1, read on the forward strand.
GGGTGTCTTTAGCGACAATTTGAGATCCAGAAAGGAAAGGGGGCCACATCTCCCCACTCCACCCAAACTGCAAGAATGGAATGGCCGCTTATTATTGCTACCTCCTTACTACCCGGGGTTGCAGAACTCTGACCCCTTTTGTCTCTGGCTACTAACGTTGCCTTTTGACCATGAATGCTAATTACACTTCCTATTTGCCTGGCCCCTTTCAGGCCCATGGCCACCTGACTAGTAAACACATTAGAGGGCAAAACCTCTCTCTTGCTGATAGTTGAGGGTGAGGTTAAGAGTGGAAGCAGCAGCAGGTGGATGGAAACAATGGGCCTCAATGGTGTCCCTGGATCTGTCAAACACAACCTGAGCTCAATTGGCCTCTCATGTCAGGTCAATCACTTGTCATTGCATTACTATCAATCACATCTGTAAATGTGTGTCACACCCTGATCTGTTTCACCTGTCTTTGTGATTGTCTCCACCCCCCTCCAGGTGTTGCCCATCTTCCCCATTATCCCCTGTATATTTATACCTGTGTTCTCTGTTAGTCTGTTGCCAGTTCGTCTTGGTTGTCAAGTCAACCAGGGTTTTTGTCTCAGCTCCTGTTTTTCACAGTCTAATTTTTTCCAGCCTTCCTGGTTTTGACCCTTTCCTGTCCTGACTCTGAGCCCGCCTGTCTGCCGACCTGTACCTTTGCCCCACCTCTAGATTATTGACCTCTGTCTGCCTGCCGTCTGGTACTGTTGCCCCACCTCTGGTTTACTGACCCCTGCCTGACCCCTGCCTGCCTTGACCTGTCTGTTGCCTGCCCCTGTTGGATTATTAAACCATTGTTAATTCGACATTGTCTGCATCTGGGTCTTACCTTCTTACCTGATTAATTTGAGATGACCCAGTCATCTACAAGTTCAGTACTGCTCAGAAGCCTGGTATCTTTTCATATTTAATCGTCAAGTTATTGTAAGTAATTTAAAAAGTATACTGAATTCCTCACTTGCATTGCAAAATGAATGTTACAATCCTATTTAAATGAAGACTAAACCAACATTTACAATGAATATTTAATACAAAAGCTTTTTCCTTTACATAGACCAATGGCCTCTCCCCAACAAGATTATCAATCATCCTCAACGGCAATCCAGTTGGATTTTAGCATGTCACCAGACTAGATTTACTGTACTCAAGCCCATCGATTAGCCATCAACCAGAAAGCCCCAATGCCTATGGTATTCTGCCAGAGTAGGGAGAGACAGAGCATTTACTCTGCTCAGCAGCAGCACTGCTACCTGGGCCCATATTCATAAAGCATCTCAGAGTAGGCGGGTGCTGATTTAGGATCAGTTTTGCCTTTAAGATCATAATGAATATGATTATATGGACAGGTGGGACCTTAACACTCTGACTCTGAGACACTTTATATATACGGGCCCAGATCCTTTACCCGGTGTTCCCTGTAGGAGTTTAGTTAGGGCTTAAAGGTAGCAAGCAGGCTGGCACCTCATCGGGATGTCCTGTCTCTTGCCCTTTATACCAACAAGAAGCGTCTGTCTTTCTCACACTTTAACACGACTGCTCTCTAGCGGCCATGACATTGTACTGCAGGATCTGAAAGTATAACGGCATTGAGAAGTATCTCCTATAAATCGGTGCCCTCCAGGGGGGCTTTTTAAACCCTATAAACTATATTTATTGCAAATAGGGGTTTCTCATAGGTCTTTCCAAAGAGACTCCGTAAGCATCTATAATAATTACTTGCAGATCACATCATTTTGATGAGAGGTAAAGGGTCCTTTTGAGATAAAAGTACTCAATGGTTTGTTATTTTGGCTCTACAATACAATCAGGGCCCGTATTCATTGTGTCTCAGAGTAGGAGTGCTAATCTAGGATCAGTTCTGTATTTTAAATCATATTAATGAATGAGTTACATGGACATGGGGGACCTGATCATAGATCAGCATTCCTAATCTGAGACTATTTATGAATACAGGGCCAGACCTTCTCCATATGAACGAGAGAGAGAGAGAGAGAACCTGTTACAACCAAACACTTTCTGCCAGGTTCAGGTCATAGCACGAACAGGTAGGGTAGGCGGGTATCACCAACCCTGTTCATACAATGCTCATACAACATCACCTTCCATAGTTGCAGCGCTGTCTTTTAATGCACCATGATCGTGACGATTGGGGCACCTGATCCCACCGCGTCTGTAAACAGCACCGCGGACGACGACAGGGTAGGGAAGAGGATGGTGCCCACTGAAGACAACAAGATAACTAAGCAAAAACAGACATATTCAATGTCGTTCGGTGTCCTGGGTGAGTGTCTTGAGGAATAGAGTATTTGTCTCGTGAGGTGCGTGAATTCAAGTTAGATGGTTGTAGGGAGGAACATGATCAATGCTATTTGCGGTGGTACTAGATAGACTATGATGCAGTATTCTCAAACATTCACGCAAACTGCCATTTACCTCAGTACTTGAGGTTAATCACATACACCGTTCATATTAGGCTACATGCCACGTTTGTTTTTGTTTTTGGTGCGTCGCGTCCGGTAGCATTGTGCGCATTCCGATGAGCAGGGCCGAATGTGGCAGCTGTCTTCTGTGGTCCCACAGGTGTAGCCTAGCCTATGGATCCAAGGCATTTCAGTCTATTATATTGTTATGATATCGGCTATGTATTGTAATAAATAATGGATTACATTATTTATTTCAGAAGTCTAGCAGTCAAACAAGGGGGTTTAAACGGAAACTGTACGATTAAAAGCTAAATATTTCATGTTGGATTTGAGTAGCCAAAAGTGGCTATTTTATTACAACTTTGTCCTTAGAAAACTGGATTGCGCAATGTGCATACATTAAGCAATCACACACATGTCTTACACGTCTACACTTCTTACGCAAATACTCCGTACAGAGTATCACAATATCACAGCAAGCCAGCAGTTATCAGAACCATCACGGACGCGTTTTACCGCACTTCCTTTAGTTTTTGAAAATTCTGTCACAACGTGGTGGAGGCGAGAGCTAACTGACTGGTATGTTTTGCAATGGTTGAAGAAAGTCATCGAAGAGTCATCGAAGAGCAGTAGTGCCTGTATGGCACAGGACATGGCTTTATTATCAATTTGGAGATGGAGATCAACCTGGTCTCAGAGCATTTGGTATTATTCTATATGTAAATCCGAGACACTCTATTTAGACCATTTGTGGATGTCCATCACACATTTCGTATGATATGTTTAGAATTACAATTTGTATTATATACATAATGAAGTAGCAAAACTCAGAATATGTTTCAAATTCACAAAACGTACAATATGTTACGAAATTTTCTGAACGTATGCTATGTTACGAATTCTAGCTAGGTGGCTAAGTGGCTAACGTTAGCTAGCTCGCTAACATTAGCAAGGGGTTAGGGTTAAGTTTAGGAGTTAGGTTAAAGGGTTAGGGGAAAGGGAAGGGTTAGCTAACATGCTAAGTAGTTGGAAAGTAGCAAGTAGTTGAAAAGTTGCTAATTAGCAGAAATGCTAAAGTTGTCGGTGATGGGGGATACTGACTCAATGCTCAGGGCCTGTATTCATAAAGCATCTGAGAGTACAGTGATGATCTAGGATCAGTTTGGCCTTTTCGATTATAAATCAGCTCTGCTACTCTGAGACGCTTAATGAACACAGGCCCAGATATGCTATTGGATGAGGGGACATGGGGATAACCCACATTCAGTAGGCTTTGGACTGCATTTCTACAATTTTTACTGTCAGACTATTATCCGCCATTCAGTACACACACACACACAAAATTGGCCTGTAATTTATATTGAGTAAATTGTGTTGATCATAAAGTAAAAGTGTTGTTTAGGAAAAGAGCACCACAGTAAAGTCAGTAGGTACAATCAAAGGAACATGACCCCATTTCCTATATCTGCTGATAGATGGCTTTTGACACATTGCTACTAGTAGACCTAGCAGTCCCAGCACTATAGCAGTACCTAGTATAGCGCTGTCATAGGTTTAAACGGTGTTGGCAGTGAAGATAAAAGTATACAATTTAGTTGTGTAAGAATGGGGAAGGATAGAGTAGTTGATGCTGTTCATAACAAAAGCCCTACAGTGGCACCTGGTTAGAATGACAAGATTAATTTCACTTCACAATCTAGACATGGCTCACACGTTAGGGGAGGGAAAGAGGATACCTAGTCAGTTGCACAACCGAATGCGTCCACCGAAATGTGTCTTCTGTATTTAACCCAACCCCTCAATCAGCCTAGTGGTGTGTGTGTGGGTGTAAATGTGTAAGAGAGAGAAAGAGAGAGACAGTGAGAGAGCAAAAGAAAGTGAGAGACAGAGTAAGTGAAAGAGAGAGAGACAGAGATGGCAGGGAATTTTAGAGGACAGGACAGGACATGTCAGTAACAGAACATTTATGGGATTGCCAGTCAACAATTCTCATTCTTATTTTGTTTCACATGGTTTGACTGGATTAAGTTGGACACTTTAAAATCGGCAGATCCTGTGTTTAGTACCTCCCATGTAGTGGTTGGTTTTCAATTGCAGTGCTCCAAAGCTACCATACAAGTACTGCAGCTTAGTAGAGTAAATACTGTGAGCCTAATGTTCAGTTGTACAAACAACTTAAATACACAGACCCTGTGTTGTAGAAGAGGAGCCAAACTCTTTTTCAATCATGCCAATGTAGAAAATGATCATGTTGAATACTTTCTGATTTGGGTTGATCTGTGTCCATTTCTAACTTTCAGACAGCGGAATACAGTAACAAACTGCTTTGGCCTTGTTGATGGGCAGAAGAGTGGGGAAGCTGACAATGAGGATTTAGCATTTTGGCAGAATCCTCCCTCTCTCCATCTGTCACCACCCATGTCAATCAATCAATCAATCAATCAATCAATCAAATGTATTTATAAAGCCCTTTTTACATCAGCTGATGTCACAAAGTGCTGTACAGAAACCCAGCCTAAAACCCCAAACAACAAGCAATGCAGGTATACAAGCACGGTGGCTAGAAAAAACTCCCTAGAAAGGCCGGAACCTAGGAAGAAAACAGGCTATGAGGGGTGGCCAGTCCTCTTCTGGCTGTGCCGGGTGGAGATTATAACAGAACATGGCCAAGATGTTCAAATGTTCATAGATGACCAGCAGGGTCAAATAATAATAATCACAGTGGTTGTAGAGGGTGCAACACATCAGCACCTCAGGAGTAAATGTCAGTTGGCTTTTCATAGCCGATCATACAGAGTATCTCTACCGCTCTTGATGTCTCTAGAGAGTTGAAAACAGCAGGTCTGGGACAAGGTAGCACGCCCGGTGAACAGGTCAGGGTTCCATAGCCACAGGCAGAACGGTTGAAACTGGAGTAGCAGCACGACCAGATGGACTGGGGACAGCAAGGAGTCATCAGGCCAGGTAGTCCTGAGGCATGGTCCAAGGGCTCAGGTCCTCTGAGAGAAAGAAAGAAAGAAAAAGAGAGAGAGAGCATGCTTAAATTCACACAGGACACCGGATAAGACAGGAGAAATACTCCAGATATAACAGACTGACCCTAGCCCCCCGACACAAACTTTTGCAGCATAAATACTGGAGGCTGAGACAGGAGGGGTCGGGAGACACTGGCCCGTCCGACGATACCCCCAGACAGGGCCAAACAGGCAGGATATAACTCCACCCACTTTGCCAAAGCACAGCCCCCACACCACTAGAGGGATATCTTCAACCACCAGAGGGATATCTTCAACCACCAACTTATTATCCTGAGACAAGGCCGAGTATAGCCCACAAAGATCTCCCCCACAGCACGAACCCAAAGGGGGGCGCCAACTCGGACAGGAAGATCACGTCAGTGACTCAACCGACTCAAGTGACGCAATAGATTTTTTTGAACAATTCTCATCAATGACATCTTAGAACTGATTTATCGCTCATCTAAATCTGGTATCATTGGTAATCTGGTAATGATTATATAATTGCTTAAATAATGGCAGGTAGCCAAGTGGTTAGAGCGTTGGGCCAGTAACCGAAAGGTTGTTAGATTGAATCCCCGAGCTGACAAAGTAAAAAATCTTTCGTTCTGCCCCTGAACAAGGCAGTTAACCCATTGTTCCTAGGCCGTCATTGTAAATAGTTAAAAAAGTTTTTAGGGATGGCATGGAAGAGCACCAGTAAGCCAGGGACTCAGCCTGTGTAATAGGGTTTGAGGCAGAGAATCCCAGTGGAGAGAGGGGAACCGGCCAGGCAGAGACAGCAATGGCGATTCGTTGCTCCAGTGCCTTTCCATTCACCTGGGCCAGACTACACTCAATCATAGGACCTACTGAAGAGATGAGTCTTCAATAAAGACTTAAAGGTCGAAACCGAGTCTGCGTCTCTCACGTGGATAGGCAGACCATTCCATAAAAATGGAGCTCTATAGGAGAAAGCCCTGCCTCCAGCTGTTTGCTAAGAAATTCTAGGGACAGTAAGGAGGCCTGCGTCTTGTGACCGTAGCGTATGTGTTAATATGTACGGCAGGACCAAATCAGAAAGACAGGTAGGAGCAAGCCCATGTAGCTTTGTAGGTTAGCAGTAAAACCTTGAAATAGCCTTAACAGGAAGCCAGTGTAGAGAGGCTAGCACTTGGGTAATATGATCCAATTTTTTGGTTCTAGTCTAGATTCTAGCAGCCATGTTTAGCACTAACTGAAGTTTATTTAGTACTTTATCCGAGTAGCATGGATTAATTTTTCAGCATAATTTTTGGACAGGAAGTTTCTGATTTTTGCAATGTTACGTAGATGGAAAAAAGCTGTCCTTGAAACAGTCTTGATATGTTCGTCTAAAGAGAGATCAGTGTCCAGAGTAACGCAGAGGTCCTTCACAGATTTATTTGAGATGACTGTACAACCATCAAGATTAATTGTCAGATTCAACAGAACATCTCTTTGTTTCTTGGGACCTGGAACAAGCATCTCTGTTTTGTCCGAGTTTAAAAGTAGAACATTTGCCGCCATCCACTTCCTTATGTCTGAATCACAGGCTTCCAGGGTGGGCAATTTTGGGGCTTCACCATGTTTCATCGAAATGTACAGCTGTGTGTTGTCCGCATAGCAGTGAAAGTTAACATTATGTTTCCGAATGACATCACCAAGAGGTAATATATTTTGAGAGGAATGGGAGATTCGATATATAGGCCGATAGTTTTTTATATCTTCTGGTTCAAGGTTTGGCTTTTTCAAGAGAGGCTTTATTACTGCCACTTTGTGTGTTTGGTACACATCCGGTGGATAGAGAGCCGTTTATTATGTTCAACATAGGAGGGCCAAGCACAGGAAGCAGCTCTTTCAGTAGTTTAGTTGGAATAGGGTCCAGTATGCATCTTGAAGGTTTAGAGGCCATGATTATTTTCATCAATGTGTCAAGAGATATAGTATTAAAAAACTTGAGTGTCTCCCTTGATCCTAGGTCCTGGCAGTGTTGTGCAGACTCAGGACAACTGAGCTTTGGAGGAATACACAGATTTAAAGAGGAGGTCCGTCATTTGCTTTCTAATGATCATGATCTTTTTGTCAAAGAAGTTCGTGAATTTATCACTGCTGAAGTGAAAGCCTCTCTTGGGGAATGCTGCTTTTTAGTTAGCTTTGCAACAGTATCAAAAATACATTTTGGATTGTTCTTATTTTCCTCAATTAAGTTGGAAAAATATGATGATCGAGCAGCAGTGAGGGCTCTTTGATAATGCACGGTACTGTCTTTCCAAGCTGGTCGGAAGACTTCCAGTTTGGTGTAGCGACATTTCCGTTCCAATTTTCTGGAAGCTTGCTTCAGAGCTCGGGTATTTTCTGTATACCAGGGAGCTAGTTTCTTATGACAAATGTTTTTTTTATGGGTGCAACTGCATCTAGGGTTTTATGCAAGGTTAAATTGAGTTCCTCAGTTAGGTGCTAACTAATTTTTGTACTCTGACATCCTTGGGAAGGTGGTGAGTCTGGAAAGGCGTCTAGGAATCATTGGGTTGTCTGAGAATTTATAGCATGGCTTTTGATGATATTTGGTTGGGGTCTGAGCAGATTATTTGTTGTGATTGCAAACGTAATAAAATGGTGGTCCGATAGTCCAGGATTATGAGGAAAAACATTAAGATCCACAACATTTATTCCACTGGACAAAACTAGGTCCAGAGTATGACTGTGGCAGTGAGCAGGTTCGGAGACATGTTGAACAAAACCCACTGAGTCGATGATGGCTCCGAAAGCCTTTGAGTTTTTCTGTGGACTTTTCCATGTGAATATTAAATTCACCAAAAATGTGAATATTATCTGCCATGTCTACAAGGTCCCATAGGAATTCAGGGAACTCAGTGAGGGACGCTGTATATGGCCCAGGAGGCCTGTAAACAGTAGCTATAAAAAGTGATTGAGTAGGCTGCATAGATTTCATGACTAGAAGCTCAAAAGACGAAAACGCTGTCGTTTTTTTTATTTGATTGAAATTTGCTATTGTAAATGTTAGCAACACCCCCGCCTTTGCGGAATGCGCGGGAGATATAGTCACTAGTATAACCAGGAGGTGAGGCCTCATTTAACACAGTAAATTCATCAGGCTTAAGCCATGTTTCAGTCAGGCCAATCACATCAAGATTATGATCAGTGATTGACTATAACTGCCTTGGAAGTGAGGGATCTAACATTAAGTAGCCCTATGTTGAGATATCACAATATCTTTCAGTAATGACAGGAATGGAGGAGGTCTTTATTCCAGTGAGATTGCTAAAGCGAACACCGCCATGTTTAGTTTTGCCCAACCTAGATCGAGGTACAGACACGGTCTCAATGGGGATAGCTGAGCTAACTGTCTAACAGCCTGCTGTCTGGCCTGCACCCTATCTCATTGTGGAGCTAGGGGAGTTAGAGCCCTGTCTATGGTCGTAGATAAGATGAGCACACCTCCAGCTAGGATGGAGTCCGTCACTCCACAGCAGGCCAGGCTTGGTCCTGTTTGTGGGTGAGTCTCAGAAAGAGGGCCAGTTATCTACAAATTATATATTTTGGGAGGGGCACAGTTTTCAACCAGTGATTGAGTTGTGAGACTCTGCTGTAGAGCTCATCACTCCCCCTAACTGGGAGGGGGCCAGAGACAATTACTCGATGCCGACACATCTTTCTAGCTGATTTACACGCTGAAGCTATGTTGCGCTTGGTGACCTCTGACTGTTTCATCCTAACATCGTTGGTGCCGACGTGGATAACAATATCCCTATACTCTCTACACTCGCCAGTTTTAGCTTTAGCCAGCACCATCTTCAGATTAGCTTTAACGTCGGTAGTCCTGCCCCCTGGTAAACAGTGTATGATCGCTGGATGATTCGTCTTAAATCTAATACTGCGGGTAACGGAGTCGCCAATGACTAGGGTTTTCAATTTGTCAGAGCTAATGGTGGGAGGCTTCGGCGTCTCAGACCCCGTAACAGGAGGGGTAGAGACCAGAGAAGACTCGGCCTCTGATTCCGACCCATTGCTTAACGGGGAGAACCGGTTTAAAGTTTCTGTCGGCAGAATGAGCGACACCGGTTGAGCATTCCTACAGCATTTCCTTCCAGAAACCATGAGAAAGTTGTCCGGCTGCGGGGACTGTGCGAGGGGATTTATACTACTATCTATACTTATTTGTGGCACAGACGCTGTTTCATCCTTTCCTACACTTAAATTACCCTTGCCTAACGATTGTGCCTGAAGCTGGGCTTGCAACACAGCTATCCTCGCCATCAGGCGTTCTCCATTATATTATGAGTACAGCGATTGCAATTGGAAGGTTAATGTTACTACTTGGCTTCGGCTGGTGGAAGTCCTGACGATAAAGCTTCCGTGTGAAAAAGTTGAATGAAAAAAGTTGAGTGAGGAATTTTTTTTAAATATGAAACGTTAATTAAAAAGTAAAAACCGTAAAGTTGGCAGGTAGCAAAGTAAGGTTAGCAACAAACCGCACAGCAGCACGTAAACAAGTCTACAAATTAGGACCGGAAATGATGTTTTCATTACACTGCACTGACTGATGTGGGCTATTCTTACCCTCCATCTGTCTCTCTTTCTCTCTCTCCTCCCCTCTACTTCTTCCCCTTTAGATAAATTGTTTGGGAAACGCCTCTCGCAGGCCAGACAGTACATCATGTCCCATAAATCCTGGCTGAAAATGGTGCCAACCGAAGACTGTGATATCCTAATGACATTCTCAGGTACGCTAAATCACCACCTTCACCTACGGTTCAGTCCCCTCAATCATGATGGGAAACTTCGAGGGGGAGTCTTATTGGCCGATGTGGGCAATGAGCCAATCACTCGTTGATGTGACACAGAACAGTCTGCAGGGACTATTGAATAATATCCATTACTTGTATGTTTGTTTCAGAGTTAGGCACTCTATGATTCTGCACACATGCTGTGTGGGTTTACACAAATGGATCTCATTAGTCAAAGCAAGTTTCCCACATGGATCCCAAATAGGGTTGGATATGAATCATTGCACTCATTCTTGCAGGATGGGATGAAATGAATACCCCATACCCCTAGGGCGGTTGCCTCATTTGATTGTATTGACCTTTTCATGGGTCCACCCTCCCACGGTTACCATTGCTGCCTCTGTCAAGCATTGAAGAATGTTGTTGTTGCAGCCTCCTTATTTGAATGTTCCAAGAGTCTGTGATCAGACTGATGAATGACTAGAATGTCAAGTGTTAAAAAAATGTCAAGCATCGAATGACTGCGACAGAGGTTCAGTATTAATTCATGGCAATTGGGCTGTGGCTCTATATAGATTTAAATAAATGAAATACAAATGCTGACATCGAAACTGATCATTTACTCCTTTCTAGACACAACAGACGACCACACCTTGCTATGGCTGCTGAACCACATCCGACTGGGAATCCCACAAGTTACAATCCAGATCCGACAGCATCAACACACACAGTGCTACGCATTCTTTATTACAACCACATTTGAGAAGTAAGACACTCCACTTCTTACATGACATTTATGTCGGAAATGTAATGGTTAAATGTTAATTATATGGTCGTTACCTAATATTGTTACCACATCATTCGTAAACATCACATTCATAAATAGCGGCCTGGTTCCAGATCTGTTTGTGCTCTGTTGAAATGGTTGGTTTGACAATGACCAGAGGAGGAGTTGACAAGACAGAACAGTCAGATATGGGACCAGGTAAATAGCGTCTGAAACACGACTGTCAAATAAAGCTTGTGTCCTACTCCCCTCTTCTCTTCCTCTCCTCAGCTTGCTGCGTGGTGCAGAGCTGACGGGGATGCGCAAAGTGGTCAAACCACAGTATGGAGGTGGAACACATAGGTTTTCCTGTGCAGAGGACAATATATACGAGAACATAGAGAGCGAGCTGTGCTTTTTCACCTCCCAGGTTCGTATCAGTTATGGCTATGATCTCCAAACATATTTAAACAGCTCTGATATATGTCCTGTTGCTGATTTTGACCTTGTTCCCTCAAACTCTGTGGTTGTTCGATCTTTTCTTCAGGAGCGTCAGAGCATCATCAAGTACTGGCTGGACAACCTGCGAGCCAAACAAGGAGAAGTCCTTCACAACTTCCACTTCCTGGAGGGACAACCAATCAGTAAACAGTTGTTTTTGTATTTCATCATTGCCTGACTCTGCAGCATCACAATAAAATCTGAGACAGCTTTGTTATTGACTGATAACTATGTGTTCATCTCAGTTCCAGAGCTGATGGCCAGAGGAGTAATCTATCAAGTGTTTCCTCTACACGAGCAACGGATCCTCAGTCAGCTGATGACGTCATGGGTCCAAGCTGTCTGTGAGAGACAGCCTTTGGGTGAGCAGCACCTGTTGAGACAATATAGCATGCTTAATTGTTACAATTAATTGATCATTCTATCATAGAATAAAATAATATCATTTGCACTATAAATACAATATCAATGGAAAGATACACATTTCTTAAAAATATAATTTACTAACTGAAGCCAATAACCCATTGTGTCTGTCTTTGTCTGTCATGTTGTTGGTGTCATGTCTGTGTGTCAGATGACGTCTGTGATTACTTTGGGGTGAAGATTGGCATGTACTTTGCCTGGCTGGGTTTCTACACCAACTCCATGCTGTACCCTGCAGTCATCGGCTTCCTGCTGTGGATCCTGGCTGAGGCTGACCAGGTAGGTGGTGCAGCATCACATTACCTAAGGGAGATCTCACACTGGTCAATATACACTACCGGTCAAAAGTTTTAGAAAACCTACTCATTCAAGGGTTTTTCTTTATTTTTCTATTTCCTACATTGTAGAATAATAGTGAAGAAATCAAAACTATGAAATAACACATATGGAATCATGTACTGTAGTAACCAAAAAAGTGTTAAATAAATCAAAATATATTTTATATTTGAGATTCTTCAAATAGCCACCCTTTGCCTTGATGACAGCTTTGCACACTCTCAACCAGCTTCATGAGGTAGTCACCTGGAATGCATTTCAATTAATAGGTGTGTCTTCTTAAAAGTTAATTTGTGGAATTTCTTTACTTCTTAATGCGTTTGAGCCAGTCAGTTGTGTTGTGACAAGGTAGGGGGGTATACAGAGGATAGCCCTATTTGCTCAAATGAGCAAAAATAAATTACAATCCATCATTACTTTAAGACATGAAGGTCAGTCAATACGGAACATTTCAAGAACTTTGAAATTTTCTTCAAGTGCAATCGAAAAAACCATCAAGCGCTATGATGAAACTGTCTCTCATGAGGACCGGCACAGGACAGGAAGACCCAGAGTTACCTCTGGTGCAGAGCATAAGTTCATTAGAGTTACCAGCCTCAGAAATTGCAGCCCAAACAAATGCTTCACAGACTTCAAGTAACAGATACATCTCAACATCAACTATTCAGATGAGACTGCGTGAATCAGGCCTTCATGGTCGAATTGTTGCCAAGAAACCACTACTAAAGGACACCAATAAGAAGAAGAGACTTGCTTGGGACAAGAAACCCGAGCAATGGACATTAGACCGGTGGAAATCGGTCCAAATTTGAGATTTTTGGTTCCAACCGCCGTATCTTTGTGAGACGCAGTGTGAGTGAACGGATGATCTCCGCATGTGTATTTCCCACCGTAAAGCATGGAGGAGGAGGTGTTATGTTGTGGGGGTGCTTTGCTGGTGACACTGTCTTTGATTTATTTAGAATTCAAGGCACACTTAACCAGCATGGCTACCACAGCATTCTGCAGGGATACGCCATCCCATCTGGTTTGGGCTTAGTCGGACTATCATTTGTTTTTCAACATGGACAATGACCTAACACACCTCAAGGCTGTGTAAGGGCTATTTTACCAAGAAAGAGAATGATGGAGTGCTGCATCAGATGACCTGGCCTCCACAATCCCCTGACCTTAATTAAATTGAGATGGTTTGGGATGAGTCGGACCGCAAAGTGAAGGAAAAGCAGCCAACAAGTGCTCAGCATATGTGGGAACTCCTTCAAGACTGTTGGAAAAGCATTCCAGGTGAAGCTGGTTGAGAGAATGCCAAGAGTGTGCAAAGCTGTCATCAAGGCAAAGGGTGGCTATTTGAAGAATCTCAAATATAAAATATATTTAGATTTGTTAAACACTTTTTTGGTTACTACATGATTCCATGTGTGTTATTTTATAGTTTTGATGTCTTCACTATTATTCTACAATGTAGAAAATAGTAAAAATTAAGAAAAACCCTTGAATGAGTAGGTGTTCTAAAAATGTTGACCGGTAGTATACCTGTCAATAGTGCAATCTTAGAAAAAAGGGTTCTTCAGCTGTCCCCATAGGAGAACCTTTTTCGTTCCAGGTACAAGCCTTTTTGGTTCCAGGTATAACCCTTTTGGGTTCCATGTAGAGCCCTTTGTGGAAATGGTTCTACATGGAACCCAAAATGGTTCTGCCTGGAGCAAAAAGGGATATCCCTGGAAACAAATTTGGTTCTTTAACCCTTTTAGGTTCTAAGTAGCACTTTTTTTCCTAAGACTGTATCATACACAATGTAGTTTAGCCTAGTCCATAATCTGACAATGACATAGTGTAGGAGTTTGCAAGATAGCACAAACAGATCTAGAACTAGGCTACATGTAGTTACCATACACAGTAGGAATTCACAGTTTTACATTACAAATGGCTCACTTGTTGGAATCTATTTGTATGTGTTTTCTCTCCTAATCACCACATAAAAATTCATGTGAAAAAATCTGGATGTGTTGGCCTAGACTACAAAACTGTATTTCACCCACCATAGCACTTACCATCTCTGTGCTCTTTGATACATGTCCAGTGTTATTATTTGTTGATATTTAGTAGAAAGATTCCCCTAATCTGTTGTATCTCACCCACTTCTCCACTCCCCCACAGACCAGCCAGGACATCTGCTGTGTGGTGTTTGCCCTCTTCAACGTGGTGTGGGCGACACTCTTCCTGGAGAGGTGGAAGCGGAGAGAAGCCGAGCTAGCATACAGGTGGGGGACATTGGACACTCCTGCCGAGTCCCTTGAAGATCCTAGACCCCAGTTTCGGGTGAGCGTCCTGTTGTTATTGCATCCTATTCATTCAGAGTTAGGCCGAGATTCAATCTGGGCACGTTGTAGAGCACTTGACATTTAAAGATACTTTCTGATTGAGTTGAAATCTGCCCTGTTTACTATGAATGTCTGCAAGCGTTGAGAACATTGCCTTTAAAAGACACATTGTCGACAGCGCTCTACAACGCATCATAGATTGAATCCCGATCTTAGATTACTACCAGTGCTGTTTGGTTCCTTCAGGACAATGGCCAAAGTACAAATTCCATCAGCAACCTCATACAGCTGTCACAGGGCTAGAGTTTAGGGGTCTACAGGGCCAGAGTTTAGGGTCTACAGGGCCAGAGTTTAGGGGTCTACAGGGCCAGAGTTTAGGGGTCTACAGGGCCAGAGTTTAGGGGTCTACAGGGCCAGAGTTTAGGGGTCTACAGGGCCAGAGTTTAGGGGTCTACAGAGCCAGAGTTTAGGGGTCTACAGGGCCAGAGTTTAGGGGTCTACAGGGCCAGAGTTTAGGGGTCTACAGGGCCAGAGTTTAGGGGTCTACAGGGCCAGAGTTTAGGGGTCTACAGGGCCAGAGTTTAGGGGTCTACAGGGCCAGAGTTTACGGTCTACAGGGATAAGTAATATGAGATATAGGTTTGGAGAGTGTTGTGTGAATTCCAAGGGTTAGAGGCAGGGTTCATGCCTCCTGGGGTTTCTAAAGGGGCAGTTGTCTCTGTCCTCCTCAGGCCCGGCTAACTCAGTTGGTAGCGTGTGAAACTCTGGGTCGTGGGTTCGAGCCCCACTTTGGGAGCTAGCATTTTAGTTGGTGTGTGTCTGACTGTGTGTTTCTGTTTTTCAGGGTGTAAAGCGGTGTAGCCCCATAACAGACTGTGAGGAGTTTTACTACCCACCCTGGAAGAGGACGATTTTCAGGTGGATGGTCAGCCTCCCCATCTGTCTCCTCTGTCTCTGCTTTGTCTTCCTGGCCATGCTCGTCTGTCTGGAGATGCAGGTAAGAGACATAAATCAACAGAAAATAGCTATATTGACATTTAAAGGCTTTGGTAAACGCTGCATATGTCGGCACAGTAGGAAATTACCTTTAAATTTAAACCGTGCTACAGATTGAAGCAAGCCCTTAGCCATCGGAATCAAACATGGTCCACTATTGAAGTATTGAAAGAAGGTTGAGGACTGCAACTTAATTCTCTTTAATAATATTTATTGTTGACACGTTTCAAAGGAGCTCCTTTGTCAAAAAACACTAAGTATCGTTAGGGCTCGATTCAATCCATATCGCAGAAGTTCAGCAGTACAGTATAGCGCCAAAACAATTTACATGTAATTTCCGATTGAGCCGACATACTGTACAGTGCATTCAAGACCCCTTGACTTTTTCCACATTTTGTTACGTTACAGCCTTATTCTAAAATGGATAAAATGTTGTTTTTTTCCCTCATCAAATCTACACACAATACCCCATAATGACAAAGTGAAAACAGGTTTTTAGAAATGTTTGCAAATATATTAAAAATAAAAAACAGAAATACATTATTTACATAAGTATTCAGACCCTTTGCTATGCGACTCGAAATTGAGCTCATGTGCATCCTGTTTCCATTGATCATCCTTAAGATGTTTCTACAATTTGATTGGAGTCCACCTGTGTTAAATTCAATTGATTGGACATGATTTGGAAAGGCACATGTGCAATGAAATCTAATTTTATTTGTCACATGAGCCGAATACAACAGGTGTAGACCTTACAGTGAAATGCTTACTTACAAGCCCTTAACCAACAATGCAGTTTTAAGAAAAATACCTAGAAAAATAAGAACTAAAGTAACAAATAATTAAGGAGCAGCAGTAAACCTGTCTATATAAGGTTCCACAGTTGACAGTGCATGTCAGAGCAAACACCAAGCCATGAGGTAGAGCTCCGAGACAGTATTGTGTCGAGGCACAGATCTGGTGATGGTGACCCAAACATTTCTGCTGCATTGAAGTTCCCCAAGAACACATTGGGCTCTTATCATTCTTAAATGGAAAAAGTTTGTAACTACCAAGACTCTTCCTAGAGCTGGCCGCCCGGACAAACAATTGGGGGAGATGGGGCTTGGTCAGGGAGGTGACCAAGAATGTGATGGTCACTCGGACAGAACTCTAGAGTTCCTCTGTGGAGATGGGAGAACCTTCCAGAAGGACAACCATCTCTGCAGCACTCCACCAATCAGACCTTTATGGTAGAGTGGCCAGCCGGAAGCCACTCCTCAGTAAAAGGCACATGAAATCCCGCTTGGAGTTTGCCAAAAGGCACCTAAAGGACTCTCAGACCATGACAAACAAGATTCTCTGGTCTGATGAAACCAAGATTGAACTCTTTGGCCTGAATGCCAAGCGTCACGCCTGGAGGAAACCTGTCACCATCCCTACGGTGAAGCATGGTGGTGGCAGCATCAGAGTTTTTCAGCACCAGGGACTGGGAGACTAGTTATAAAATGTGGAAAAAGTTAAGGAGTCTGAATACTTTCTGAATGCACTGTATGCAACTTTTGCCGTAAATGCAGTCTCGACTAACGTGGGAATATGTCCATTAAATTATAATCGCTCTATAGGATCCCTTAGTGTCAGTTATGATGAGTGTGTACTGCCGTTTAAATCACTAGGAACCTAATTAACTTTTCAGGAATAAGCGCTTTTAAGATCAAAGATAATGGCTCAAGGGGTAATTAACCTGTCTTTAAAAAATATATATATATTTTAAGGGGTGGGTCAGCTTAATATTGCAGAAAGAATATTGCTTCCATCAATGTAATTGTCTGCATCATTTCCAATCCCCCATATATTTTTTGGGGTAAATATATATATCCATACACGCATGCATACATATACACATATATACATACACATACCTATATAGACATACATACTTTTTTAAAGAATATACCTTTATTATTCCCCGCAAACCCAACCACCGATCCCCCAATTGGAGTAAACTAATAAACACTTCGGCTTTTACTTTCAATTTATTCATCTTATACACATTTTACAGACAGTCTATTTTACAATAGTTCTTTTTTGTTTGTTTTTAGTCCTTCCTCTATTTCTGATGTCCATCCAGTTTGATTTCTATTTGTAACTGTGCTATTTCACAAAAAGTTCTGAACCTATATACATTTTACAGACTCTGTATGTTTACTATGTTTATCTTGTTAATAGTCCCACCCTTCAGCTCCATTCAACCCCTCCCATCTGTCTCTCAACACCATACATTTCGGATTTCTATTTGCCATATATTTTTCAACTGTGCTGTGATGCTTCACAAAACAATTGAAGCTTTCTATTCTCATAGCTTCCACAGATTGCAAATCAAAAATAAACATTTTTGCTAAAATAATTATTATATTATTGATTGATTGACTATGACTATGACTTTTCAAATCACCCAGTATTGCTATCTGCAGCGTTAGTTCTAGGTAAATGTTGCAATTCTTCAGCCATTCCTGGACCTGTGACCAAAAACGATCTACATATGGACAATACCAAAATAAATGATCTAATGACTCTGCCTCCTCACAGCAGAATCCGCAGAGCTGGGAAGATTGTATCCCCCATATATATAACGTTCTATTAGTTGCAAGAATTTTGTATAGTAATTTAAATTGAAAATTTCGAAGTTTTGAATCCGGCGTTGTTTTGCGTATCAATTCATAAACCATGTGTCATGGAATGGGTACATCGAAAATCTCCTCCCAACCATTCTGCAATTTTATATGGCACAGCTGTCAGTTTTTTGGTCCTTAAATGAAATTGGTATATGTTTTTATTTATCACACTTTTCTTTAACCATTTATGTTCTTTAATACAGGGATGACATACAAGTTCCTTACTTTTTTCCCCTTCTACTTGCCTCTTCCATTTTTGTGGTAATGCTGCAATGAATTGATTGTAATTTTGGATAGAGCAGACATTTCCATAAGTCTGTGTTAGCTGCATGTGTGACATCACTCCACCCATCCTATTTATAATGTCATTCACTAAAATTATACCTTTTTTAAACATTTCTTTGAAAAATACAGTTTTTTTATCAATTACTATATTTGAATTTAACCACAATATTTGTTGTATTATTTGTTCTGTCTTTTCAGGTGGATTAAACTGAAATTGCAACCAACTTTCTAAGGCTTGTTTAAAAAATAAAGATATTTTGGAGATTATTTCCTTTTCAAACAACCGAAAGTGGGCAGGTGTAATCTGAATAAAGGGAAAAAGTCCCTTCTTGAACATAGGATGAGACATTCGTACCAATTTACTAGAGAACCAGTTTGGATTTAAGTATAACTTTGGTATGACTGATGCCTTTAGTGAGAGGTCTAATGCTTTAATATTTAATCATTTCTGCCCTCTGAATTCATATTCGTTATATAAATAGGCCCTTTTAATTTTATCTGGCTTGCCGTTCCAAATAAAATTGAATATTTTTTGTTCATATAATTTAAAAAGCAGGTCACTAGGTGTAGACAAAGCCATAAGCAAATAGGTAAACTGTGACATGACTAAAGAAATAATCAGGGTGATTTTTCCACAAATATACAGGTATTTTTCTTTCCACGGTAGCAAGATCTTATCTATTTTTGGTAACTTTCTATAAAAATGTATTGGAGTGAGATCATTTCTTTCTTTTGGGATTTGTATACCGAGTATGTCCACATCTCCATCAGACCATTTAATTGGTAAACTACATGGTAATGTAAAATTTGCATTTTTTTTTTGTGATCCAATACGTAAAACCACTTATCATAATTTGGTTTTAATCCAGAGAGGATAGCAAAAGTATCTAGATCCTCTATGAGGCCGTGGAGAGACTCTAATTGTGGTTTAAGAAGAAAACATGAATCATCGGCGTACAATGACACCTTAGTTTTTAAGCCACGGATTTCTAATCCCTTAATATTATTGTTTGATCTAATCTTAACAGCTAACATTTCGATGGCAATAATAAATAAATATGCCGATAGTGGACAACCTTGTTTTACTCCTCTAGATAGTTTAAAACTTTCAGAGATGTAGCCATTATTTACTATTTTACACCTAGGGTTACTATACATAACTTTAACCCATTTTATAACAGATTCCCCAAAATTGAAATATTCTAGGCATTTATATATAAACTCCAGTCGTACTTTATCAAAAGCCTTTTCAAAATCAGCTATAAAAACCAGGCCTGGTGTCCCTGATATTTCATAATAGTCTATTGTTTCCAGTACTCGTCCAGGTAAAAACCTGTCTGATTAGGATGAATAATATCTGACAATACTTTTTTAATTATATGCGCCAAGCATTTTGCTAGGATTTTTGCATCACAACACTGAAGTGTAAGAGGTCTCCAATTTTTTAAATGGACTGGATCTTTATATATACCATTTGGGTCCTGTTTCAGTAATAATGATATCAGACCTTCTTGTTGCGTGTCTGATAATCTATCATTTATATAGGAATGGTTAAAACATGCTAATAATGGTCCTTTGAGTATATCAAAAAAAGTTTTGGATACTTCCACTGGTATGCCATCCAGCCCTGGAGGTTTCCCATCCTTAAAGGCCCCAATTGCATCAAGCCATTCCTCCTCTGTAATTTGGCCTTCACATGAGTCTTTCTGTACAGATGTTAATTTTACATTATTATTAGGAAAAAAATCCTTACAATTAGTTTCAGTTTGTGGAGATGGAGGAGACTGAAATGAAAACATATTCTTAAAGTACTTTACTTCCTCTTTCTAAATATCATTTGGTGAATCATGCGTGACTCCTTCATCTGTAACAAGTTTTAATTAAAAAAAAATTGTAGCATTTTTATATTGAAGATTGAAAAATAATTAGGTGCATTTTCCCCCATATTCCATCCAGTTCGCTTTATTTTTATAATATATTACACTGGATCTTTCTTGAATAATTCCCTCCATTTCTTTTAGTTTTTCCTCTAACTTATTCTGTGCCTCTATGGTACCGTTTTTATTGCTATCTAACTGTACTGTTAGTCCTTCAATTTCCTTTGTTTATATGGATTATTTTGATCTAAATTGCTTTTGTTTTATAGATGAGTACTGAATTGCATGACCTCTAAAGGCACACTTAAAAGTGTCCTATACAATTAGGGGATCTGCTGTACCTATGTTATGTCTGAAAAAGTCAGTTATAAATTCTTCTGTCCTAGTTCTAAACAATTGATCATATAGTAGGCTTTGATTAAATTTCCAATATCTAATTAACCTGTCTTGCTGTAATTAAATACATCTATTTTTTTGGTTGATCTCTTCTTTCTTTTTATAGGAGTTTGTGATGGAAATTAAGGAATTACCCAGTATCACAAGATTCATTCCTAAAATTTTGCTGGCCATCGTTGTGACTATATGTGGTGAGGTGTATAGGAAGATCGCCCATTGGCTCAATGATATGGGTAAGCCGTTCAGCTGAGATTCACTAATATGAGCAACAGGTGAGGAATGATCGGCGCAATGAGGTAGTCTCAAAAACCCGACCTAGGCAACAGCGACTAGGATCTGGTTTCAATGATGGACTCTTTATGACATAGATGAACTACATCACTGCCTACATCGCTACTTTATCCGCTTAAATAAAATACTAAATAGTAGCTAGCAAGATTGAGATCACAGAGGTTATTTTTAGAGTGCATTTCACAAGTGGCTAGTTTACATCAACTACCTTCACTAAAACAACTGCAACGGTTTAGCCTGCAAACTTTGGTTTTGAATCGCCACATTCTGGCATGTCTGCCTCGTGGTTTGATGGGAGTCTCCGGAATATTTTCCCCTGAACGACGTAGGCAGTGACATAGTTCCTCTATGCCAAAGATTCCATCATTGAAACCAGACCCTGTGTGTTGCCTAGGGTCAGGTTTTCCAGACTAGCAGTGAGGGCCCGACTCAGTAGAAATACTGATCTGGGATCAGGTCCCTCCCCGTCCATGTCATCTACAAGGCAAACGCTTTACGAATACTGTCTCTGATCTCTTCAGGTTTAGTACAAAGTGATCATACAGGTTTGTTCAGTAATCAGTATCAAATGGAGCGATGTATTTTAATGATTCTTATCACTTTGTTACAGAGAACTACAGACTTCAGAGTGCCTATGAGAATAATCTCATCATTAAAATGTTTTTTGTAAGTTAGACTTTTCATGTTTATTTTATTCCTACTGTTCTCTATTATCCAAAGGGTGTATTATTGACTAACACTGTTGTATATATGTTTAGAAATGTCATGTCTCATTCAGACTCCTTCTCTTCATTTTGCAGTTTGAGTTTATAAATTCTTACCTTAGCCTTTTCTACATCGGATTCTACCTCAAGGACATGGAGCGACTAAAGGAGGTAAAATCTGTCAATTAGGTTTGAATAATGGAAAACATGATTGAACAAAATTATTCTCGCTAAAGAACAGCAATAACAGAATCACTCAAACGGTCTCTTCACAGATGCTAGCCACTCTCCTGATCTTCCGCCAGTTTCTCCAGAACATCAAGGAGGTGCTCCAGCCTTATCTGTACGAGCACCACAAACTAGGAGTATTTACCCCCAAGGTCGTGTGGGAGGTTCTCCAGGCCATAGTGATCAAGTACAGCCGCCTGGCTCTAGGAAAGGCCCAGGCTTCATGGACTATCCAATCCCTGCTAGGCCCCAAAGGCCTTGCCACACATCATGTGAATGGACAGACAGAACAGAACAAGAGAGGAGATCTAAAGGCTGGCTACAGGTTCACAGAGGAAGAGTGGGACATAAATGACACACTGAGGCAGCGGAAGATTAGCTTCAATGAGAAGGTGGACGTTGCCAGAGACGTTGCCATGGCGACCCAGCCTGAGGACAGCTTCCCGGAAGACAGTCCCACGATGGTGGAGGAGGGCATGGATCCTTCCAGCATCTTTGAGATGGGCGACGATGACAGTGACTATGAGTTATCTGAGACCAAGGAGACCAAGGAGACTAGTGTCTCCCCACCAAGTGGCTATGACACGGTAGTATGTCAGAGACGGAAAAATCCAATCCCAGAGAAAGAATCCACAAAGTCCTGGATTGACCCTCCTGAGGAGCCTAAGTCTGTCATCCTCACCCAAGCAGAGATGGAGAGCTGCATGCAGACATATGAGGTATGGCTTAGTTGTCAGATCTGTTCTTGTGAACTGGATCTGCTGTCTGTGTATCAATGCAACACAGTTCATTAGTTTTATATTGTACACATGTTTAGTTGCATTTGAATGGACTTGAGTTAGTATTTGGTGCATACGAAGCCCGGCGTACAGTGCATTCAGATTTGAAGTGAAAAGTGATTTAAACACAAATGCAATTCAATGACAGCCCATGCAGTTATATGACTTAGATTTTTGACCTCTGACCCAACAGGACACCCTGCAGGACTACCAGGAGATGTTCATCCAGTTTGGCTACGTCGTGCTCTTCTCCTCTGCCTTCCCATTGGCTGCCATGTGCGCACTCATCAACAACATTATTGAGATCCGGAGTGATGCCTTGAAGCTCTGTACTGGCCTGCAGAGGCCCTTTGGCCAGAGGGTGGAGAGCATCGGACAGTGGCAGGTTAGTGGTCGCTCACATCTGGGCTGGTATTCAAAGACATCTCTGGAGTCTAGGAGTGCTGATCTAGGATCACCTGTAATCTTATTCATTATGATCTAAAAGGCAAAAATCATCGTAGATCAGCACTCATATTCTCCAAGTATGAGTTTATCCTGGTACAGTATGTCCCAGGGCATATATTCAAATACATATTTACCTCACCTGCAATTAAGCTTAAACTTAGAGAACCATTTTAAAATCATGCAATTCTTCAAAAAAGCAAGACAACAGCTATTTCTTTCATAAAGATAATTTCCCTCTGAAATATTTTAATCTCTTCTCTTTCTGTGTGCAGACTGCAATGGAGGCCATGGGCTTGATAGCCATCATGGTGAACTGTTACCTCATTGGCCAGTGTGGTCAGCTGCAGCGTCTCTTCCCCTGGCTGAGCCCAGAGATGGTTATCATCTCCATCGTGCTACTGGAGGTAAAACACAATGCAGTGGACATTGTGTTTTAGCACCTTTCTCAAAACCAAGGAGGCTGTATATAAATCACACAGAGTACTGACTATAAAACCATGCGGGGGGGGGGCTGTCTAAGCACAAGTCAACAGCCTTCACTCAAATAGGGCATTTCGTTTTGAAAATCCATTTCAGCGTTGTACAATAATGTAGATGCATATTGTGCTGTCTTTTAAAATTGAAAAAGACTTGACAGGTAATTGAGAAGAACAAGAGCTGCTGAAAGGCATGCGCCCAACGTGGGGCTCGTACCCACAACCCTGTGATTAAGAGTCTTAGGCTACACCAACTGAGCTAGCCGGCTTGAAAAGATCAAGCAGCTCCCTCTACACATCACACACACAGCATGGCATCATCACACTCTTTCCACTCTGGTATAGATGAATTACACTTTTCTGGGTTTTTATGTCACTGTTTGCTCAGTCTGTCCTTTGTTGTTTTGGGACTGACAGCATTTTGCCATCCTCCTCAAATACGTCATCCATGTGGCCATCCCTGATATCCCTGGATGGGTCGCAGACCAGATGGCCAAACTGGAGTACCGTCGAAGGGAGGCTTTCAAGGTACAGTTGCATAGGTTGAAACACTTTTGGCTAAATCCACAGAGCAAGCTGTTATATACTGTCCGTGTCTATCACTATCATCCTCCAAGTTTGTGTCCTTTATGTGTCTTTTCTTAGCGTTTTAAAAAAATCTTTGAATCGTGTATGCCAGCATTAGGCTTCCTACAGACACTGTAGTATGTTTGAGTCCATCAGGGCATCCTTTTGTACTGAATGTATCAAAAGGATATGCCTCTGACACTTCACTTGAACTCTCCAGTAACGTTGGCCTACATAACGATGTCATTATAATTTAATTACTTAACAGATTTCATACAGTCATGAAAGATGATGTCAGCATATGGTGTTTAACTTTACACAGTCATGACACAAACTAAAGCTGGTCATAGAAAGTGTCTGCTCTCTTTATGCCACATATTGTATATTACCTTGTTCCTATGCAGAAGCACGAGCATCAGGCCCAGCAGCACTTCCAGCAGCAGCTGAGGAGGCGGCGTGAGGAGGAGGAGCTGCAGCGTCAGGCTGAGCTCCAGGCCGAGGCCCGGCAGGAGAGCGAGTACCAAAAGGCTGACCACCAGCACCACCACGACAAGACCCAGGGCAAGCCTGGGGACAAGCCCAAGAGACCCAGCTCTCTGCTGGGCAACAACAACGTGATGAAGCTCAAGCAGATTTTCCCCCAGCAGGGGAAGTTCTCTACGGGCACGGCCCGATCCCCTCAGTCCCCAACCGGGGCAGAAGCAAAACTACCAGGTTTCCTCAGCTTCAAGTTCCGGAAGTCTCCGGAGTTGAAGAAGGAGCCGTTGTCAGTAACACCAGCGCCGGGGACCGTGGTGACGACTGCTTCCGTGAACCAGGAGAGGTCTCAATCCCCCAGCAGGACCTTCAGCCCAGGGAAGCTGTTCAGCTTCAGCAGGTCAGAGGGCGCAGTGGTGTGTGCGAACGGGGCTCAGCTGTCCAAACCAGGTGATTCTGGCCCCCAGGCCGCTCCTAACACCCAGCCCACCAGGCAGGACTTGAACACAACTCCATCAGGCGAGGAGCTACCCTCGTCTGAGAGCGAGAAGGGAGAAACGAGACTATCTAGCGATACTGACAACTCTGGCTCGAAGTGTTAGTCCATCGTCATGGCAACATGGAACGTTTAAGAAAGGGAAGCAGAGTACGATACATTTTTATCCTTGTTAAAATGTCACCATGTTAGATGCAGAGTACGATAAAATTGTTATACTTGTTAAAATGTCACTGTGGTAAATGCACTTCCTGTAGGTCATCTTGAACAAGCTAAATTATGAAATGTAAGGTCAGAATGCAGATGGTTTTGGGATAATTCTCCACAATCCAAATGACAGTAAATATAGGCTATATATGTTCTATATACTGACTGTATAAGTGGATACTATGTACAAATTGTAACAGTTTAACCCCTTGAATGAAGCCCAAGTACCGTCATTAAATACAGTTATAAGACTGCATGACCTGTGGTTCTGATAATCATAAAGCATTCCTGTAAGATCTGGATGGCAGTTTCCATTAAAGATTTTGTCTATCCATTCATCAGATTTGATGTCTTAAAAGCATGGTGAATCATCTGCATGCCTGAAATAAATGTCTTCAATTATTCAGCACCTTCTAAACCAAGCCATCATATATTCCTGCAATAGGACAGAATAAGTACATTCACTGTGACTGTAAGAGATATTCTATTTTTCTTGACTTTGTTTTTCTATGAATTATTTTATTACATGAAGTAGTGAATTTACCTCAATGATGCAAAACACACTTCAATAAACTTCATCATGAGACCACAGAAAATGTAACGCATCACGTTTTTAACACAGCTGCCATGGCAACTTTACCACGTAGCCTGCCAATTCCTGTCATCTGTAGTTATATTCATTTACTAGCCACCTTTGCGTGTATGCAAAATGTGTTTTGGTGAATTCCAATATTAGAAGGAAACACAAACCTCATGGACAGTAGACAGTACAAACGTTCATCAGCAACTTGACACTTCCTAGATCACTTTATTGAGACCAATGATCCAAAGTACTCTTGAAAGCACATCTTTGCAGAGGGTCATTGCCATATGAGATCAACCGGAAAATGTGCTGGTTTTTTTTAGCTTGCAGCTGTTGGTTTTAAAGAGAAACAATCAACAAACTTTTGCCCATTTGAAAAGTCAATGGTCAGAAAATGACCTCAAAATTTCATGGGCAAATATTTAAAGCGTTTTCATTGAAATCAACAGGAGTAAGGTCCCAAGACAAGTGCTTTTATATGGCATGGCCCCACATTCACACAGTTTAAATCACAGCACACAATGTCTACATTGGTCATCACACAGTTTACTGTTGAGAACTGAATGAGGGAGGGAGTGCATCATCTTCAAAAAATGTGTCTACCTGTGGAAAGAACTCTCAACATTAACACATGTAGACAGCTAGCTTCACCAAGGAACATAATGGTATCTGATCGTCAGCCAGCCTCAAGATCAACTCAAACAAGATGAGTTGACACCACCTTAAACATATGGCCTGCAGAGTTTAAACTGTACATGCATTCAAACAGGTAAGATACAAGGATCCAATGATCTAAAGGTTCTGGACCCTGCAAGTCCTTGAACTATTACTTGATAATGGTCTGAAGAAGCAAACCATATACACACAAACTTTATAACCCATAGTTTTGGACAGGATTAACGACTCACTAGACAATACCAGATCTTTGTAAGTAGCAGCAGAAGGATAGAGAGAGCGGATCAGGAACAATACTCTCCGCTTGTGTATTTACAGCTGTCGATAATGTTACAAACACAACTAGGCCCCACATTAACAGTTTAACAGCACGCCTTATACGGCAGACCACTTTGAGACAAGGTTCTATACACCTGAATTGCACATGTATCCCACATATTGACTAAAGCAAGACATATACTATAGGTTCACACAGATCGATTATGCCAAGTTGCAACTTAGCAGCTATGGTTTTACTTGTGGAGCCATCAAAGTACCTGAGCCAAGTTTAGTCTTGGCAGCTAGCTATATGTTTACTTGTGGAGCCATACCATGTTAACAGTAATAAGTGTTATAATATCCACAAACACTTATCTGTTTCAAGATAATTCTAGATGTGATGGCAATCTAGCTGTTAAGAGTCTAGGGGGAAACAAAGTTTTGACAAACACATTGAGCATCATTTGTTGTGTGTTGCTACAAAATTGGTCTGTTTTTATACTGTATAAGAGAGCAATAGTAATGGCGTCTTTTTGTAGGCACTAACTCAGTCATGTCTCGTTGGCCAAAGCCTATGGAAAAATGAATATGGTTATGGGAGGGGTTTTGGATAAATGCCGAAAATAAGGGCTGTGGTAAACACAGGCTTAAATTTTATACGTTTTGTTCTATGAAATAATACTAATCAGCTAAAGTCACTTTTTGTGAATTTTGAAGCATTTATGTAATTAAAACAAGGACAAAGGCTTCATAATTCATAAAGGTCACGTTAACTTACTCATTATCTCATTGAACAAAACAGTTAAGATGTCCTAAGCCTGTGTTTACCCCAAAACCCCATTATTTCTCCCATAGGAATGTAACAGTTTTGGGGCTCAGTTTTTTAGGACTACAAGGTGGTGAGCTCTAAAGGTTTGCATTTGGTATGCCTTTAAATGAGCCCCAATATGACCCCGTGGAAGCATTCTCCAAATCCACATCCCTCATTAACAGTGTGTATTTCCTCCAATGACATCACAATGTAAACAGAGGGAGGGTCCTTAAATGACCAAGAAACACATTTCCATTAAGGCAATTAATCCCTCAAACCAGGAGAGACATCAACACCTTCAGGAATACAGCCTTTTGAGACAGCATTCCCCATAATAACCTGAGACTAATTCAATCTAAAGTCTAAACACTGTCGTCATTCTCCAGTCACCGTAATAATTGTTGGGGATCTCTCACACATCCTTCAGTGTAACAGTATAATCACAAACTTAAACTGAGGCAACGGAGACCATATTCTATTCACTTCAAGCCCAGAAGGATATATATAAATGGCATGCAATTGAATTGATTAAATGGACATGACTTTAAAAAAAAATTAAAAACTGGTCAAAGTACAGATGAAGTACAAGTAAATTAATAAAAGCAAACAGAGCAATAGAAATGTAGAAACATGGTCAAGCAAAAATGAATTTGAGGGGGAGGAGATAATGTTATTGTGCCTTTTGTTATCAAGGCAGAACTTTTCAGCTATGTGCCAATCGAAGTCAAGGGAAAAGAAAAATACAAAAGGAAATAAAATACAAAGAGACAAAACTGTCAGCATCCCAAGATCATGTTGAACAATGTAGGCAGTGGTCTGTCCTGTCTGTCAAATGCACTTTGCTTGTGTGCTTCTTTATCCATAATTGTGTGTGTGTTGCATGTTGATGACACAGCACTCTACGAGTCCTCATTCAACTCCTGACTGTCCGTTCTGGCAATTTTCCGCGGAGGTGCAGTGTTCTCCCCCTCACTGTGCTCCTGCTCCCGCTTTTTGGCTGCATTCTGTTAAGACAAAAGACATGGAGGGGTTGGAAAACTAGCTAACATACATTAAACAATACAGTGCCCATATCGTGTAAAGGAACAATACATTATGACTTTCCAAGGTATCAACTGTCCCATTACTTTACCTTTTTGTCCCACTGTTGGTGAAGGTATCTCAATAGAATATTTGTCTTCTCTGTGACAATGACTTGAAGGAAATATATATCAGATCAAAACCAATATCAATCACAAAGATGCATTAATGTTGTAAATATAGATCAATAATGTGTAACCTTTATTACTCAAACTTCACACTATTCTCATCCAAAGTACACATCAGCACAGATACTGTGGCAACAGAGTACCAATTGAATCAGAGGGGACACTCACTCTGTTCTGATGGATACTCCCGAATTGGAAGATACACAGAGGGCCTCCGGTTCTGAAACAAATACAGAAATCAGTGACGAGTTTAAATCAAGTATGAGTCCACTAACTGAAAGTCTCAAACATCAAGAAATATAACAAAGATCAACTAAATGATGGCATTGTTTGGCACAATATCTATTTTGGACTTTAGCAATTCATGATCTCCAATACAGGTGAAATGCCAAACAATCCCATTCATTTGAGATTGCATTGACGTACAGAAATTGTATGGCAGGATGACACTTACTGAAGTTTTGCAGACAGAGTCTGCATGAAATCTGCTGAAATTGCTTTTGTTGAAGACAGGTAGTCCTTTTAAAAAATCTGCCTGTTTAGGAAAAGTGGCAAGTGTGAGAAATGACCCAGGCTGACAGACTATTCAAACCTTTTAGGATACTTCAAGTCTGAACAGTAGGATTGGGAAACATGTTCCTGGATAGCCAACTGAGAAATGACTGTACCTACACAAATGACATAGCTAGTTAGCGAGCTAATAAATAAGATTAGTAGTTAGTGAGGGACAATATATTGGGCCTATATCATGAAACATGTCTCTTTTCTAACTGTCATATCCAGTTAGTTAGCTAAGTCAGTTGAGGACCCAAAAGTAAACACATTGCCTAACTACGTTAGCGAGTTCAAACTAAAAACGTGGTAGCCAACTAACGTTAGTTAGCAGTCAACTGTCCCCCCCCCCATAGCGTAACTGTTACATGTTTAGCTTGATAACTACCTAAAAGAAAAGAAAGAGACGTTACCTTATCCATGGTGGCTTTTCACCCCAGAAAGACAACACACAGACAAAAAAAGTTGCTAGCTAACGTTAGCTGATGCGCGTGGAAGATCTGCTAGCAACAACACGAACCTGCTTAGCTAGCTAGCGAAATGTGATATTTAGCCTTGGCTTTTTCAAATATTCAAGATTACACAAAGTACAACGAATGTGTGCATCAATTCCAAGTCATTTCCAAGTATTTCATAAACTAGCAAAGACCAACAGCTAGCTAACTAGCCAAGCTTGTCTATCCAGCTAGCAACTCGCTAACGTTAGCTAGCTACTATTATAGCCAGTGTTTTGTTGTAACTAAGAAATCACTGGTTGTTTACAAATTCGTATAGAATATGCTACAATCAAATAAAGATGGGTTATTTGTAAAACTAGGTTTGACTTAGACGCTAATAAAACTGTGTTGCATTGAATTACAACGCATATTGTACTTCATTGATTGCTAGCTTAGCACGCAACTTAGCGTAACAAGAGCTGAGGTATAAGATAACAAGTCCATCTACTCTATTTGTGTTCCTAGTCCGTGTGTGGGCGTTCCTCGTCTTCTTGCCTGATGCTCCATTGGCTACAGGAGAAGATGGACAATCGTAGAATGACACAGCACAATGCTCATTGGGTCACTAATGTTTCCGTGAGAAACCAGCCCGCCAATGGGAAGAGGCGCTTTGACCCTTACTGCAGATGCCTTCACATGTAACGTGACGGCAACAAGGTGGTCAGAAACATGCGCAGTAGCAACAAATTTTAATTTCAAATATAATTTCAAATTGGTAATTTCCTAACAAGTAGATATTATTCACAGAAATTTAGATATTTAATTTGCATCATCTCAAACCCCACTGACTTGTACCAACTGCACACGCTCATGCAACAAAACAACGTTTATTTATTCAGAAACTCAGAGAGCTTTTATTTGAGCAAGACAAAGACTTGAATGACAAATGTGTATTAGCTTTAAAATTGATGAAGGTCAGAAGGTCTATCTATTTTAGCAGCAACTGAATAGCACAGATGCTTATAGCCCAGCACCCATTTATTAAAGGACAATATTCAAATTCTGGACCTAGTTCAACCCCACCACTGTATGTTGACATGTACAACTTCGGGTCTTTTATCACAACTTTCATCCTGCATGAATTAACAAGGTCATATTCCATTTCAAATTCACTGATTGCAACAGCAAGGCTCTGCACTACTTCTAAGCCTCTACAAGATAGTTGCTGAAATACATGATGGGAAAACATTTGTCGAAGTGTAAATGTAAAATATATATCTATTTACATGGACAAACATCTGCCTTCACATATCCAATAACTGACATTCAGCTCTACACAAAACTGGGCCAGTAAGTCTTGAAGTTGTTATGCATTTTCTCAAGAGTTGGCAAAACCTGGGTACTTCAATAAGTTCACCAAAAAACTTTGTCCATTGGGTGCTTAGTGTGACAGGGATTTTCGCCCTTTCAGCATTCTACGGAGAATCACCTCGATGCCACCCTGAGTGCTGATCCTCTTGATCCAGCCATGGGTCCTCTTACGCTTTATATTCTTGGGCTGATACTCTGTGCCCCGCTTCCCTGTGCGAATCTGCTGGTGGTGCCAGGGAAGTTGCTGCAACACCCCTGCCCCCTCTGCCTGCGATGTGAGAGGTCCACACCGAGAGGTCTGGGGAGGTACACTGGCCCGGGACAGCACCCAACCACTCAGTGTTCGTGGCTGGTGGCCACTGGATGCTGGAAGCTGTGGTGCAACAATCCTGTTTGATAATAAACGTACGGGATGTTATTAGTTTTATGATTTAACCATGCAAACTATTCAGCAGAGTGCGAACGCATTCAAGCTTTAGGAAAATATGGCTGTTGGTTTGTGAAAATGTATAGCTAGTTTAGTTAGTTTTTTAAAGCAGACTTTGTCATGAGAGTTAGTTAGCATCAGTTCATGGATAGCTAGTTCACTTAACATTCAAACATTATTTAAAGTAAATCCAAGCATGTAAGCAACACATTTGATGTTGTAAGACGTGGAGGGTGGCATCAAACGTGCAAAGAAAGCCGACAACACTGCTGCAGCAGAAAGTTAGCCAGCGTACGTTAGCTAAACAACAGTAGCTAGCTACCTAGTATACGTGGAACCTGAACATTTCATACCATGAGGACTTCTAAAACATACACTTTTCATATTCATTTGAAGATCGTAGCTAATTTACCTGGTGGAGCATATCACTCCATGAAACCGGAATAATGACGACCTGATAATATTCATTTTAGACAATATTTTAGAGGGTTTTATCACTGACTTAGCTAGCTAGCTAGGCCACTGGTGAATGCGCTAAGCACAACATGAATGTCATCGAATTGGAAAATCACCCTCGTTCCATTCAGAGCTACGATTGGCTCTCGTTTTTCATCCAATCGAAGTGCAGGTCACAAGCGTTTGAACGCAAAGATGTTGATTTGAAATGGAGATAATCCACTTAAAGTCTGGAGATTTTAGACAAATACATGCGTATTTAAGTACTTGTATTTTAACGTTTTAAAAAACATTTTATTTATCTATTTCATAGACACATTACAACATATATCTAAATACATGTTTTATTTACCACCATGTATTTCGATATATTACTTATAGTAACATATTTTCTACAGCCTGTTATCGCTTATAGCCAGAGATTCGAATATTACACACGTGGGAGAGTAGTTGTTTTATGCTTTTATGCTAAATTAATTACAACTTTATGTGCCATTTCTTTGATAATTCAGATGATAATTAAGTTGTGAAACTTCAGGGTGTTGTAGGTAACCTTTTTCATGGCCCGCAGCACCGTCTTGCCATGCAGGTTCTTTTGTAATTATCTTAAATGTCTTTCATGGTCCATTTCTGCCTTGGAACAGGAAGAATAATGCAATTCCACCTGTAGCAGTGGAGAGGCTGGTGGAGAGGCTGGTGGAGAGGCTGGTGGAGAGGCTGGTGGAGGTAAGGACCTGGCCAATGATCTGGTTGACCAGACAGATGAAGGAGTCATGTAGAGTCCCAGATGCTGCAGTGTTGATGCTGCTTATCTCACTCACATCTTTTTCCACATGTATTCTACATTTCTATTTCATCTGTATGGGTTCATCCATCCATTCACCCATATAACTACATGTCACATTGACTTATATAAATATCAAGACACACATCCACATATACACATACCCACACACACACACACACACACACACACACACACACACACACACACACACATATGCCTATGGTATGTGAATCTCTTGATTTGATCATTTCCCCACCCGGCCTTAGCAACAGGAATACAAGACATCCTATTGGCTTTAGTAGAACCAATGTTTGTGGCCTATTCGCTATATTTCTTGTCATTCAACAGCAGAAGGAAGCTGAGAGGAGAATTCCGTGGATGCGGAAAACAACAAGGGTAAAAGGGTTGGTAGAATCTAGCCCGTGTGCGCAGCGCCGAAGGATGCTTATTGAAAAAGCATTGCTATCTGTCATTACTATGGTCATTTTAAAATTGCAATTGGCACAGCTTCCTAGTGTGCATTACTTCGATTTAAAGCCTTATTCCATTTGTTTGATTAGTAAGATGTAAACCATCTCTAGATAAAGCCAATTATCAACTTCTCCATCTTGCAGGTTGCTTTTGAATTATACTAATATTGCAACCAATGCAACAGATTTTTCAGCTGCAGTTAATTATAAACAACCTATTGACTATCGTCTTATGGCAGAGGAGCATCATATTCCTCATCATCCTTAATCATCATCAGTAAGGTAAGAATTTCGTTTAAAAATAGGCATATGCACCAGTAAACGTTATTACTATATGTTGTTTCAAATTGATACCATATCTGAAACAGTGTATTTTATGTTTCATAATGGGAATTCAGATAAATAGATGTCAATCATGATGCATTAATGCGCCACACACAAACTCAATATTGATTTATGTTGTTGGTATATACTGTATCTTGCTCATGGTCCTCTTACCATATATATAGGCTACTGTAGTGGCTATTTGGCAAATGGTTAAATATTTAATAATAGTTTTGAACAAATTATTAAAACAATTATTATCGTATGCTCAATTGTCTTACCTGAATTTGACTGCGCTCTGTGGTACATTATATGTTTATAGGTAGTACAAACATAACTAGTTATAAATTGCACATTTGCATTTCTTTACAGACTTGATACATTATTGTAATCGTAGATTCAGTGGTCCTCCAAACCAGGTATTTTGAACACTGTACATATGCATCAGAATGTATTAGGCTACTGGAGGCCTAGCGTGTGGGTGGAAAACTAGAGCACATAGCGTACCAAATGTATGTTAAACATGACGCTTGAATAATCAACCTAATTCTGCAATGCAGATCAAATAGTAAAATGGCTGAGTAACATGGGTGAGAGAATTTAGAGGCAGTCCACTTGGAAACTCATTTAATTTACATTTTAGTCATTTAGCAGACGCTCTTATGCAGAGCGATTTACAGTAGTGAGTGCATACATTTTCGTATTTTTTGTACAGTTCTGGGCCCCTACGGGAATCGAACCCACAACCCTAGCGTTGCAAGCGCCATGCTCGAGAATTCATATTCAAATCTCACTTTAATTGTCGACCTTAATACGTGGGATTAAATGTCAGGGAACGTTGAGTCGAATGGTCCTTTGCATTTTAGGTCGTTTTCACGCATAGTTTTGAGCTATAGTTCAAATCAGAGTTCGACTATTGTTATTATCGTTTGTATTTTTTATCATTTGCTCCGGTTGGTTTCACATTGCCAAATGTAAACGAACTACAATTCCTAAACAAAACCACGTGTCCCTGCAAGTCATTTGTTTATTAGCAAAAATGCTCACGTTAAAACAGTTTTGGATTATCATGAAACATCACTTGTCCCAATCTTCATATTACTTTCGCTTTGGGCTGACGTGAGGAAACAGCACTGCGACGTGAATTCAGTAGCCTACATCCTTGGTAGAGCCCCGGTATCCCCTAATCTTCATCGGATGCGCTCTTTAATGCGCTGCTACTCACTGAACGTTTCAGAGATCTCAGGTTATGATGCTGCGTGTATTTCATCAAATGCTCGCAGTCAAACAAACAATAACAATAATATGTTCCTTTGTACGGACTGCGTTCTCACCAGCAGCGAACCGCACCACGTCACGAATTGAATCGGACCGAGACTCCCCTTTTTTTTAGCGAACCACGGTGCGTTGTTTAGTGCGCTACGGTGTGCGGATAGAGTATTCACAGGAGTGTAGTGCAAGTCTCTTCGCAGTTTATCAATCATCACCTCATCCCCTGGAGGAAAGTCCACCTCCAACATACTTTCTGTTCAGTCTTATATCATGCCTGATACATCAGATGATATAATAACCTCAATATGATGTTATTACATAAGGGAGCTGCAGTATATGCCTATATGTCATGGCTTTCACAGTGCTAATACACATATTATCCACTATCCTGAACCCTAAACTTAATGTAATGATTTAGAGGTCATCCCGTTAAATAAATACACATTTAGATGTGTCTATTGAATGTTGTGATGGTAGCAGATTTTCATATGATTAATGACTGACTCACTGCTTGTAGCAGCTCACCATATTGACCCACCAAGGAAAGGTAGTCACACATTTCACTTGGCTCCTGGATGAAACAGGATAGTACAGGATCCATCATCCTTCACAACACTCTCGATAAATTCCCTCTGTCTTTCTCACTCTATTTCTCTCTCCTTCCTTCTTTCTCGCACCCTCTCCATCCCTGCTTCCCTCTCCTTACCCACATTCCCTCTCCTTCACGCTCTCTTTCTCATCTCACTCACTCTCTCCATCCCTCTCCCCCTCAGCCAAACATTGATCCCTGTGTGCCACTTCAATACGTTAATGAACTCCCCTGTGTGTGTGGAGGCAGGGATAGAGTGAGCAATAAGCTGCACCTCATGCAGAGGTGTCATTTACCAGGGTCAATGGCCCCTCCTCTCTCCCCATTACCTGCTTCCTGATGTCCCATCTGTATATTCAACTGGACTTCATTAACTTGCCTTCGCCAAACCTGCACTCTCAAAATCGTTACGCTAAACAAAACTTGTTTTTGGCATAAGAAGCCTCTCATTTCCCAGTGCACCTCATTTTCTTAATAAACTTCGCTAGGTCAGCGTCAGCGATTAGCATACACATCTGGGTCGGGAATTGGAATATACGTACACAGCAGTTTCATCTGCTGCTATTCAGCATTTTAATGGCAAGCATTACACAGATGGACTTTTCAATTACATGTAATAGTAAAGCGATAGAACAATGAGACTTAGTCTGTTTAAAATGCACCAGCGAGTATTAATAATGTCGACACATCTCCCCCTATTGTGAATAAATAATGTATAAAGCTAGAAATGAATCCGGGGTTGAAGGTGATTAAAGGTAGGTGGTGAATGAGAGAAGGGTGAACTTGAGTCATATCACCCTTCCCCTCAGAGCTCTGCCATTATTATTGTGTGCGTGTGTGTGCGTGTGTGTGTGTGTGCGTGCGCGTGTGTGTGGCTTGACATTTATATAAGTCAATGGTGTGACCTTGGTGTGAATAACAGGAGCGAAATATAAATGTTGATTAAAGCCAGTGTGTCAGGTCAGCTTTTATAGGAAGGGTTTCCACAAACTCATCATTAGAAAAGCCTCCCTGTTGTGTAGGCAACACTTTTCTGAGAATTGAAAATGGCTGTGGTAGTTTTGCCCAGACCTCACTGACTGTAGCTATGAGCAGGATTTAATAATATCGGTGAACGTTATTGACTGGAAGTGTAACTCAATCCAATGTCTTGCATGGCCGGGATCATCATTTCTAAGCATAAATAGATCATAAATTCCAGCTTTACATAAGATAATTGAACGATAGACCAACAGTTACTGTACATAGGAAACAATGAAGTCTGGATCCAAGTTCCAACACATATTGTAGATATGCCACTTCCGTTCTGCTTCCCGTTGATAGTCTATGTGTCTATATTTGAACAGTGTGATATAAAATACTCCAATACCCGACTGCCAAAAACCTCTTGAGCCATTATTGGACATAACTGTCTTCGGAAAGACCATTGTCTGCTGGTGTACTGAAAACCAAACCCCATTGGCACATGGAATACATACAGTCAGTGAGCAGTTGGCATGAACCCAGCTGTGCCATTGCTAACATTCTATTTATACCCTAGGGTCCAGGGGCCATTTTGGAAGAGCCTTGTCTATTCTTAGTTTGTGTCTAGGTCATTATGTGAATTGATTCTGCTTCTCCACACTGAGACGAAGTGGGTATTGTTTTTACTGTTATCTATGGACTGACGTTGAACCCAGTGTGAAACTGGTACTTTTTAAATTGAAAGCTTAATGATTGAGAAACCCTAGGGTGTTTATCATGGAGCAAATGTCATCTACAAACAACTGTCGTTTTCTGTGTGGTGAATTGTTGTGGTGAGAGCCAGGGGGAACTTTTAGCTCAAAGATCTTTGTTGACAGTTGATCTTTGTTGTCTGTTAAGCCTACCAGATCCTTCCTATTATGTGTTTTGACCAGTGGAGGTGCTGAGAGGAGGACGGCTCCTTTTTAGGTTGTTATACTATGTTTGTTGTTTATATACAGTATGTTATAATCAGAGACTTTGTCACCACTCAGATTATGTTACCTACAGTGGAGGTTGCTGAGGGGAGGACAGCTCATAATAATGGCATGAACGGAGCAAATGGAATGGCATCAAACACATGGAAACCATGTTTGATGTATTTGATACCATTCCACTCATTCCGTTCCAGCCATTACCACGAGCCCATTCTCCCCAATTGAGGTGACACCAGCCTCCTGTGATTACCTCATGTTCTTACCACAGTACTTACTCCCTATCCGTTTGAAAATGTCATTTTTTCAATGAAAAGATAGCTCGTTGGCATTTCTCATGGATGTGTCTCTGCAGGCAGGCACCATGCTGACCAGCATTACAGATGGGATCCTGTGCTGTCTGACTGGGAAGGCTGCCAGCCTGGTGATGCCCGTCGACTCTTCTGAGCCAGCTGACACCTTCGAGTTTGTAGAAGTGAAGCCTGGGAGAGTCCTCAGGGTTCGCCACATCATGCCCGAGCGCCGGGCGTCAGTAGTGACGGAGGAGGGCCAAGTAAAGGAGCCAGAGCAGGAGAAGGGCAGTGGAAACAGCAACAACAGTAGCAGTGTGCACTGCAAGCGCAAGATCACTGTCTACCGCAACGGCCAGCTAGTCATTGAGAACCTGGGTGACGTGCTGCACTCGGAGATCGTCCAGTGCCAGGATGGAGACCTGGAGCCCTGCAGCACCGTGGAGGTGGAACTAGCCGACTATAAGGAAGTACCCACATCTCCTGAACCCAAACCCGCGCCTCCCCTGTCCATGGTCGGGGAGCAGAAACCCGCGCCCCCGCCTCGCCGGCGCCGCCGAAAGCCCAAGCGCATGGTGATGATTGACTCGGAGAGGGAGATCTCCAGCTGCAAGGGGACGCACTCGGACGTGGCGCTCTTTTTCGTGCACGGGGTCGGCGGCTCGCTGGACATCTGGGGCAGCCAGCTGGACTTCTTCTCGCGGCTAGGGTATGAGGTCATCGCACCTGACCTGGCGGGCCACGGGGCCAGCACGGCCCCCCACATCGCGGCGGCCTACACCTTCTACGCCCTGGCCGAAGACATGCGTGCCATCTTTAAGAAATACGCCCGTAAACGCAACATCCTCATTGGGCACTCCTATGGGTCAGTATGCTTGCTTCTCTGTTAAAAATGAATGGTCAATTGATTACCAAGTATCATCTTATGTCTTAGGTCAATTAACAGATGGAATATCATGATAGTAAATGAATAACAGTATTTGAACATGCCTTGAAACACATAATAAACTGGTGCTGACAATGACTGATGAAGAAGAACCAATCAAAGAGCAGCATTATGACGATGTCACAATTAAGGGACCAATTAGAGAGCAGGGTTATGACGATGTCATGATTAAGGGACCAATCAAAGAACAGGGTTATGACGATGTCACGATGAAGGGACGAATCAGAGGGCAGGGTTATTACAATGTGATGATGAAGGGACCAATTAGACAGCAGGTTCCCAATACATTGTTTTTACACGTTTGATTATATCCCTTTCAGGGTATCGTTCTGTACCTTCCTGGCCCATGAGTATCCAGACCAGGTTCACAAGGTAGTGATGATCAATGGAGGGGGGCCCACAGCTCTGGAGCCCAGCCTCTGTTCCATCTTCCAGCTGCCTTCCTGTGTGCTGCACTGCCTGTCTCCCTGCCTGGCCTGGAGCTTTCTCAAGTAAGGAAATCATCTCATCTATTTGTAGACAAACCAATATTGAAGTGCAGACAAATCAACAACACATTGCCAGACAAAACACCATTTGTAGACAAAATGACAACACATTGCTTTACAAATAGAACAACAACCTATTGCTGTAGACAAAACAAAACCAAGATACTCTTCATACAGAACGTATACTGTAGTGTACAGTGTCAATGCTTAGCTACTACTGCGTACAAAGATTAAGAGGAATTTACTGTAACACATAATTTCGAATGTCAAGTAATACTGATGGCTATGAGTCTTTCCAACATGTTCAGGGCTGGGTTTGCCCATCAGGGAGCCAAAGAGAAGCAGCTGCTGAAGCAGGGCAATGCCTTCAACGTGAATCCGTTTGTGCTGCGTGCCATGATGAGCGGGCAGTACTGGCCCGAGGGGGATGAGGTGTACCACGCTGAGCTAACCGTGCCCATCCTGTTGGTGCACGGCATGTACGACAAGTTTGTGCCCATTGATGAGGACCAACGCATGGCCGAGGTAAGGAGACATACATTTATGAATACCAATCCATGTCAATTGAGTTAGGAAGCTCTACTACCCATATATAAAATATACATTATATCAATTCAATTTGAAGTTGTTATGAAAGAGGAATTAAATTAAATTATGATATGAATTATGAACAGTCCCTATATCAAGCCCATCATATTCAATTACTAATATCGTATTGTAAAATGTTTTATATATCTTGACTGTAACTATTATCCTTTTAATTTCAGATCCTTCTGTTTGCTTTTCTGAAAGTCATCGAGGAGGGCAGTCACATGGTGATGATGGAGTGCCCTGACACAGTCAACACCCTCCTGCACGAGTTTTTCCTATGGGAGCCTGACATGTCCAAAAAGAACGCCGCCAAGACTGATCCTGACAAGACTGTTATAGTCAATGGTGTTGTCGCCCAGACACCAAAACCGAACAAGCCCATGGACAAATAACCAATAATGAGTCTCATTTTACATGAGCAAACCCAATCCGAGGGCCTGTCTTTGGCAGGTGGCACGTGGTCTTAAGGCTGCTCGCAGGCTGAGAGCTGTTATTAACAGGGCCAGAGTTTGTTGTGGAAGTGGAGGGGAGGCACCTGGTGCTCCAAGCTAGAGTTGACATTTGAATAGGACTGTGGCAAGAAGAATGAAGAAAAGGATGGAAAGAAGAGGAATCTGACAGAGATGCGTGTTTCTCTTTCCCCTTTGACAGCTGTCTGTGCTTCATCATGTGGTGTATGTAATCAGACAGACCTCGGGTCCAGAGGATGTTATTAAAACACAATATCCATTTGTAATTCTCTCGAGTACCAAACTTGGTTGGTGAGTGGACCATTGTGAACCAAAGCGAGGAAGGCATGACCATTAAATGGTGTGTGGATCGCGTTGCTACCTATCATCCATTATCTTGTGAGTAATATATCACTGCTGATTGGTGTCCTGACAAAATGATGATCTTATAAAACTGGGTTCATATTATGGATTCACTTCAAAGGGGAAAATAATTAACTTGAAAAACTGTGAAACTATCCAGACAATACGGCAGGTAGCCTAGTGGTTAGAGTGTTGGGCCAGTAACCGAAAGGTTGCTAGATCAAATCCCCGAACTGACAAGGTAAAAATATGTCGTTCTGCCCCTGAACAAGGCAGTTAGCCCACTGTTCCTAGGCCATCATTGAAAATAAGAATGTGTTCTTAACTGACTTGCCTAGTTAAATAAATGTTTTCCAAAAAATGACAATTATAAAATACAAGTCAATGAGTGACTGTTGTGTATTATGGGAGGAAGAGTTCTCATGCCACATTGCGATCCAGTTTGCATGAGGTCATCACCGTAATCATCCCCTACTAAGCAGGTTATAGACTAAAGTGTTGACTGGATGGAAGTGGTGGATGGATTGGTAATTGTTATGGCAACAAGTTACTACAAGACATACACCACACATCTAAACAAATGGGCCATACAAGTTCAGCAACCTCATAAAATATAATCTAGCCAAAGTAAAGCTGTTACAACATATCTTTAAGCAAACTAAATATCTGTCAGTTGCAGTCAGTATTGAAACATATCAACACATTCATCTATACCCAACATGGAGCATTTTGCCTCAAGAACATTTTGCGGTGTTTTCTGATATTATGCATTTAGAAACCTATGCTTACTGTGTGTCCACGTTATGAATTATCTAACTTAACTGGACTATTTGAAGTTGCTGCATGAATAGGCTTTTAAGATATTAGAGATCTTTCTTGTCAATATACTTTGACAGTTGAGAAATCCAAAAACCTTCTCTGTCCTCTGAGAGTATAATCTAAGCGGCATTATGGACAGAGGAGAAATTGGACCAAAGCTTTGGTGATGGGCAATCCAAATAATGTAAGAGTAGTCCATAACAATTATTTTAAAATACTGATGCTAGTTATTCAGCTAACAATAGGGCAACTCATTTTGCCTCTGAATTTGATGTAACACCATTAAGAATGATGTTGTTGTTCTGTCTACCAGATAGTATAGCAAAGCATTGTCCTCCACTACCCTCCAGTCAATCTGTTTGTGCTTGCAATGTCAATGGTCGTCCATGATAATAAGCTAAAGGACATACGTTTTCAGGTGCTCATTTGTGATCGTTTTCTTGTCTCATAATGAGAGTGTGTGATTTGATCTGTGATTAAGAAATAGGAAGCACAGTAACACATGTATCTGGTTCAATCTCTCTGACTGTTATTAACATGCTTTATTCACATCTGCATTATTCTGAGAAAGGATGAGAGATGATTATGCAATTTCAAAGGAGATGAGTAATGAACTGTACAGAAAGATAATGCATAAGTAATGGAAACAAGTAGGTTGAGGAACAAATTAGTTTGACCTAGCTGTTGAAAAGAAGATGTATTCATGTAGACTGTCTAAAATACCATGAAGTGCTGCTGATCCACTCTGCTTAGGCACTGTATAGATTGTTCCGACAGCTATATGGATTGCAGGGCGCACATTTGCTTCCTCCGCTAAATGTCTAAAAAACCAGTCTGTCCTATCCAGTGTGCTATCATTTGTGGTTCAAAATGTGTAAATGTCATTAATGCATTTATTCCTAGACATCAGAACTCATGCACTGCCTGAATGTAGGTGCATATACAGTTCTGATATATGGACATGTTCAGTTGAGTGTATGAATGTGCCTTTCCTGGCATGAAATAAAACAAATGTTTACATTATATGGTCGTTTTTGTTCTTCTGTGAATTAATGACTGAATGAATGAAAATGAATGTGTGAATTAATGAATTAGGACCATTTTGTTGTGACAGACAAAAGTAGCAATGGCTTTGAGTGTACATTACTGGCTCTGGGCTCTGAGCCCCACCCACCCCTGTTAGGCTTGTGATTCTATCTTATATCATAACATTTTTTACTATGGCGGGCTCAGTGTTTATTATTTTGCCCCATCATATAGACTAAATGAGATGTCCTTGTCCATCATAAGAAACAAGCCTTTTCACCTCTGTCGTGTCTTTGGCATCATTAAAACTGAAGACATGTTTATCAAATAACTCCCTGTAATTATTATTACGCGATTAACCT
Source organism: Salmo trutta (assembly GCF_901001165.1). Taxonomy (NCBI): domain Eukaryota; kingdom Metazoa; phylum Chordata; class Actinopteri; order Salmoniformes; family Salmonidae; genus Salmo; species Salmo trutta. The sequence goes on from NC_042987.1 coordinate 31,878,803, forward strand.
GATTAATCATGTAACTGTAATTAACTAGGAAGTCGGGGCACCAAGGAAAATATTCAGATTACAAAGTTATAATTTTCCTAATATAACTTTCAGATATTTTAATATCTGATCAATTAGTCTTCGAATTAATTATTTATTATTTACCTCACGCCAGTCTCATTCCAAACGTCGTAAATTTTTGGTTATCTGCACGAACCCAGTCTTCACTATGAATCATCCATACATCAATTGACTTAAAATAATTTATTTACTAACTAGGTAATTTAATTCACAGAAATGCATAACAAACAGTATATATCGTTACAAAGAAATGATAGAGGAATGTTCCCTAGTGGGCTAAACCGGCATGGCGGCTTGTTAGACAAAAGGGGAGTGGGGGGGGGGTCAACTGAGAAGGCACTACAGAGTTGATAATTATAACAATTGAAATGCTAATCCTTGCACATGAACGCTCACTCATTTGGGAATAATTGCAATCAATATATATATTTACGCTCAGTGTGTCTTCGGGATCTCTGTTGAAAAGTTTGTTTCTGTTGGAGAGTCTGTCCGCCCTCTCTCTCTCTGTCGCGGTTAGAATGGATAGTTCAGAGTGACATTCATTCATGTCGTTATAGAATAGCTGTTTCGGCGGTTGTCGGTCTTCACGTTCAATGATACCGAATTCCTAGCTGCAGACTAGTAATTAATATCAAAGACTTGTTCTTATTCTGTAGGTATCGATAGTCTATGTATTTAACCACGTGGTATGGTTAAAAGTTCAGCAAGAGGTAAGCTGGTCTCCAACCTTTAGCCATCTTGTAATTGAGGTAAGCTCAGTCTGGTGATAGAAAACCAAGGTGGGGGTTTTATTCGGAAGAGCAGAAAAAGGCTGTCTCATGACGCCAGGTCCTGTCTGTGTCCCTGGGGGCGTGCCAAGGACTTAGTTAAGACTCCAAAGGGAATTGGAGTTTCCTTCATTAAACAGTCCAAAATCGCATTACACAATTTCACAAACAGTTCCATCCTTATTCATTCATTTTATACAACCATTTAGATGTAAGTCTCATAGCTGAGGCTATTGTATAAACATGATTATGGTAATGTGGCGGTATTGTCTCTCATGAGTTTCACAAAATTGTACCAAATGGACCATTTCATAGCTGGATTCTTCACCTATCTTTTATACCTTCTGCAGAACCTGAATATCGTTCGGTTCTCCAGTTCTGTGAGGTGGAAGAACTCCTGAGTTCTCTCTATACTGGGGCCATGAGGAGAGGGTCTCCTCGTAGGAATTTACGACCGCTCTTACAGAGCCTGGTGTCAGAAGTATAGAGGTCGAGGGATGGTGCTCGCAGTGTCCAAAGAGGGCAACGTCATGACACCTCCTCACAGAAAGATGCCACCAAATCAAATCATATCAAGTCAAATTTTATTTGCGCCAAATACAACCGTAACCAACAATGCAGTTTTAAGAAAATAGAATTAAGACAATAGTTACTAAATAAACTTAAGCAAAAAAAAAGTAACAATAAAATAACAATAACGAGGCTACATACAGGGGGTAACAGTGCCGAGTCAATGTGTGGAGGTACAGGTTAGTCAAGGTAATTGAGGTCATTTGTACATGTACACTACCGGTCAAAAGTTTTAGAACACCTACTCATTCAAGGGTTTTTCTTTATTTTTATTATTATTTTCTACATTGTAGAATAATAGTGAAGACATCAAAACGATGAAATAACACATATGGAATCATGTAGTAACCAAAAAAGTGTTAAACAAATCAAAATACATTTGAAATTTGAGATTTTTCAAATAGCCACCCTTTACCTTGATGACAGCTTGGCATTCTCTCAACCAGTTTCACCTAGAATGCTTTTCCAACAGTCTTGAAGGAGTTCCCACATATGCTGAGCACTTGTTGGCTGCTTTTCCTTCACTCTGCGGTCCGATTCATCCCAAACCATCTCAATTTGGTTGAGGTCGGGGGAATGTGGAGGCCAGGTCATCTGATGCAGCACTCCATCATTCTCCTTCTTGATAAAATAGCCATTACACAGCCTGGAGGTGTGTTGGGTCATTGTCCTGTTGAAAAACAAATGATAGTCCCACTAAGCGCAAACCAGATGGGATGGCGTATCGCTGCAGAATGCTGTGGTAGCCATGCTGGTTAAGTGTGCCTTGAATTCTAAATAAATCACAGACAGGGTAAGCAACAAAGCACCTCCACACCATAACACCTCCTCCTCCATGCTTTATGTTGGGAAAGACACATGCGGAGATCATCCGTTCATCCACACCACGTCTCACAAAGACACGGCGGTTGGAACCAAAACTCTCCAATTTGGACTCCAGACCAAAGGACAAATTTCCACCGGTCTAATTTCCATTGCTCGTTTCCATTGCTTGGCACAAGCATGTCTCTTCTTCTTATTGGTGTCCTTTAGTAGTGGTTTCTTTGCAGGAATTCGACCATGAAGGCCTGATTCACACAGTTCCCTCTGAACAGTTGATGTTGAGATGTGTCTGTTACTTGAACTCCGTGAAGCATTTATTTGGGCTGCCTTTTCTGAGGCTGGTAACTCTAATGAACTTATCCTCCGCAGCAGAGGTAACTCTGGGTCTTCCATTCCTGTGGCGGTCCTCATGAGAGCCAGTTTCATCATTGCGCTTGACGTTTTTTGCGATTGCACTTAGAGAATATTTCAAAGTTCTTGACATTTTCCGTATTGACTGACCTTCATGTCTTAAAGTAATGATGAACTGTCATTTCTCTTTGCTTATTTGAGCTGTTCTTGCCATAATATGGACTTGGTATTTTACCAAATAGGGCTATCTTCTGTATAGCCCCACTACCTTGTCACAACACAACTGATTAGCTCAAACGCATTAAGAAGGAATGAAATTCCACAAATTGACTTTTAACAAGGCACACCTGTTAATTGAAATGCATTCCTCATGAAGCTGGTTGAGAGAATGCCAAGAGTGAGCAAAGCTGTCATCAAGGAAAAGGGTGGCTATTTGAAGAATCTCAAATATGAAATATATTTTGATTTGTTTAATTATTCTACAATGTAGAAAACAGTAAAAAATTAAGAAAAACCCTTGAATGAGTAGGTAGGGGTAAAGTGACTATACATAGATAAACAACGAGTAGCAGCAGAGTAAAATAATGCAAATGTAAAATAATAATGTAAATAATGCAAATAGTCCCGGTGCCCATTTGATTAATTGTTCAGCAGTCTTATGGCTTGGGGTAGAAGCTGTTAAGGAGCCTTTTGGACCTAGACTTGGTGCTCCGGTACCGCTTGCCGTGTGGTAGCAGAGAGCACAGTCTATGAGTTGGGTGACTGGAGTCTTTCACAATTTTTTGGGCATTCCTCTGACACCGCCTACTATAGAAGTCCTGGATGGCTGGAAGCTTAGCCCCAGTGATTTACTGGGCCATACGCACCACCCTCTGTAGCGCCTTATGGTCGGATGTCAAGCAGTTGCCATACCAGGCGGTGATGCAACTGGTCAGGATGCTCTCGGTGGTGCATCTGTAGAACTTTTTGAGGATCTGGGGACCCATGCATGCCAAATCTTTTCAGTCTCCTGAGAATAGGTGTTGTCGTGAATAGGTGTTGTCGTGTCCTCTTCACGACGGTCTTGGTGTGTTTGGACCATAGTTTGTTGGTGATGTGGACACCAAGGAACTTGAAGCTCTCGATCCACTCCACTACAGCCCCGTCAATGTGAATGGGGGCATGTTCGGCCTTCCTTTTCCTGTAGTCCACGTTCAGCTCCTTTGTTCTGCTCACGTTGAGGGAGAGGTTGTTTTCCTGGCACCACACTGCCAGGTCTCTGATCTCCTCCCTGTAGGCTGTCTCATCATTGTCTATGATCATGCATCAAGCAACGATAATCTAGTTTTAACCCAGTGTCTCTTACAGTGCCTTCAGAAAGTATTCACACCCCTTGACTTTTTCCACATTTTGTTGTGTTACACCAGCATTTCAAATAGATACAATTTTGATTTTTTTTGTCACTGGCCTACACACACAGTGGAATTATGTTTTTATGTTTACAAATTCATTAAAAATTAAAAGCTGAAATGTCTTGAGTCATTAAGTATTCATCCCCTTTGTTATGGCAAGCCTAAATAAATTCAGGAGTAAAAATGTGCTTTTAACAAGTCACATAATAAGTTGCATCGACTTACTCTGTGTGCAATAGTGTTTAACATGATTTTTGAATGAGTACCTCATCTCTCTGTACCCCACAAATACAGATAATTGTAAGGTCACTCAGTTGAGCATTCAATTTCAAACGCAGATTCAACCACAAAGACCAGGGAGGTTTTCTAATGCCTCGCAAAGGCCACCTTCTGTATTGGTAGATTGGTACAAATAAAAAAAGCAGACACTGAATATCCTTTTGAGCATGGTGAAGTTATTAATTCCACTTTGGAATGTTTGTCACGGTTGTTGTAGGAATGAGCGGACCAAAGTGCAGCGTGTGTGTCGTTCCACATTTTATTTATACTGTGAACCTATGCAATACATAAATAAACTGAATGACAAAAAAACAACAAACCATGACGCAGAGGTGAAACATACACAACTCAAAATCAATCTCCCACAAACCCAGGTGGAAAAAAACCCTACTTAAGTATGATCTCCAATTAGAGACAATGAGGACCAGCTGCCTCTAATTGGAGATCATCACAAAAAACAACAACATAGAAATACAAAACTAGAACATGAACATAGAAATACAAAACATAGAACAACACCCCCTGTCACGCCCTGACCTACTCTACCATAGAAAATAACATCTTACTATGGTCAGGATGTGACAGTACACCCCCCCCAAAGGTTCGGACTCCAACCGCACCAAAACAAAAACAGGTTTGGGGTGTAACCCCCGCTCCGCCTGCTGCTTCTGTGTCACCGGACCGTGGATCATCGCCGGAGGTTCCGGGCTGCAGGTCGCCGCCAGAGACTCCGGGCTGGAGGCCGTTGCCGGAAGCTCCGGACTGGGAACTGTCGCCGGAAGCTCCGGACTGGGAACTGTCGCCGGAAGCTCCGGACTGGGAATGCGCACCTCAGGGCAAGTGCGGGGAGCAGGAACAGGGCGTACCAGACTGGATAGACTCACTGGAGGCTGGGTACGTGGGGCAGGCACAGGATATACTGGAACGTGAAGGCGCACTGGAGATCTCGAGCGTAGAGCTGGCACAACCCGTCCTGGCTGGATGCTTACTTTCGCCCGGCAAACACGGGGCGCGGGCACAGATCGCACCAGGCTGTGAATGCACACTGGCGACACAGTGCGCATCACCGCATAACACAGTGCTTGCTTCTTCACTCGCTCCCCATGGTAAGCACGGGGAGTTGGCTCAGGTCTCCACCTTGACTCTGCCAATCTCCCCGTGTGCCCCCCCCCCAAAAACAAAAAATACATATTTTCCCTTTGTCATTATGGGGTATTGTGTGTAGATTGGTGAGAAAAAAATCTATTTAAACCATTTTTAATTCAGGCTGTAACACAACAAAATGTGAAATAAGTCAAGGATGTATAAATACTTTCTGAAGGCACTGTGTTTATTTTTTAGTGGTACAATCTAATTTATTTGGACAAAAGGGATACAGCTAATTCAACTTAGCTTCCTTTTCCGCTGAAAACCGGTTGTGGGAACTCCACTCAGGTATTTATTTCTACGCCTGCTACGTTAGGTTAGATATTGCACGTCTAGTGGAATAGGGTGCTGTTTATTAAATGATTAATTTCTTCATAAATAATGTAGTCCTTATTTGTATATACACTGAGTGTACAAAACATTAGGAACACTTTCACCCCCTTTTGCCCTCAGAACAGCCTCAATTAGTTGGGGCATGGACTCTATAAGCTGTCGAAAGGTGACCATGTAGACTCCAATGCGTCCCACAGTTGTGTCAAGTTGGCTGGATGTCCTTTGGGTGGTGAACCATTCTTGATACACATGGGAAACTGTTGAGCGTGAAAAACTCAGCAGCTTTGCAGTTCTTGACACACTCAAACCGGTGCACCTGGCCCCTACTACCATACCTCGTTCAAAGGCACTTCAATCTTTTGACATGCCCATTCACCCAATGAATGGCCCACACACAATCCATGTCTCAAAGCATAAAAATCCTTCTTTAACCTGTCTCCTCCCATTCATCTACACTAATTGAAGTGACATCAATAAGGGATCATACCTTTCACCTGGATTTACCATTTCATGGAAAGAGCAGGTGTTCCTAATGTTTTGTAAACTCAGTGCATATATATATATATATATATATATATATATATATATATATATATATATATATATATATTATTAATATATATATATTTTTTACATACATTTGTATAATTATTTTATGAAATAGTGGTACATAGGTGTAGGGCTAGGTGGTGGGGCCATTTTTTCCCTTTGCCCCTTTAAATTTTCAAAATACGAAATATCACGTGCTCGACTTCACACTCCCGCACAGTAGGTGGCGGCATGCACAAAACAAACGTGCGAACGCCATGCTACCAAAGAAGAAAGTGCACGTTGTCAAAATCATTCATTGATTGGCTACGTCTGATCCTGTGCGAGCGCCTGTGTACTAGTAGTAATGGAGAACAAATCCTCTTCGGGGTAAAATCGGAATTAAGTGCTGTCGATATCAAGTCACCAACTGCGCAAGATTTATCAGTGTTGGTATGGGATCTTGTTTTAAAGGTGTAATTGTACACCATATTTGGATTGTTTATCATGAATACGTCGTTGACAATGGCTAGCTAGTAGCAATAATAAGATGGCTTGCTAGCTAGCTATTTATTATTAGCTAGCTGTCATGTAACTAGCTAGATATCCATGAATCATGCAGACATTCATTTAACTAAATACCTAGCTAGTTGTTTTTTTATCATACATTCTCATTCCTTACGGACGTGTTATGGCAAGCATAACATTCGGCTACAACATTTGCTAATTACAAGCTGATAGTTGCATTACTTATCTGAGGTAGTTAGCTAACTAGCTACACTTCAGGGTAGGCCGGACAAACTTTAAATAGATGCTACTCTTGACCAATCAGGTTGCTGCTTTTCTTTTTGTCGAAGGTGTGTCACACGTTCACAGCAGAAAGTCATCTTCGACCGAACTGTTTCATCGTCTTGTTTACAAAGCTACTCTTATCTTATTTACAATCGACCAACACTTTGTAAACACGCTGTAGCCATAACAGTGAGATGTCACTGGGTGTGTCCAAATAAACCTATCACGCTGTCCAGTCATGAACCAACATGACTGAACAACCCCCCCCCTCCCACCCCACAGATGTCCGTTGTATTAGCTTCCTAACACATCGCTGTCTATTGTTGAAACCTGTTTAATTCTGATCTGCAGGGCTTTCTATTTAGTATGTCGTCTGATTCGGGGTCCCAGACTCCTGGCCCCAAGGGGATCATGACCTTTCACCCCACTGCTGAGGAGTTCCAGAACTTCAGCCGCTACATTGCCTACATGGAGTACCAGGGAGCACACCAAGCCGGCCTGGCTAAAGTGAGCACTGCCTTGTGAAGATTATTTTCTGATTTCTATTACCAGGCCTCCAGTTAGGCAAAGCAGCAATGCACAGAAATACACACATTGTGAATATTTTTTTTTAATACAAATGACCCAAGTTTTTACGAGTGAAATACTTTACAGTAACTGATACTAAAACGGACTGTTTTTACAGGTCGTGCCACCAAAGGATTGGAAGCCCAGGAAGTCCTATGACGATATAGATGATCTGGTGATCCCGGCTCCCATCCAGCAGGTAATGACGGGCCAGTCAGGCCTGTTCACCCAGTACAACATCCAGAAGAAGCCCATGACCGTCCGAGAATTCCGTAAGACGGCCAACAGTGACAAGTGAGTCTGACTGCACCAAAACTGGAACAGCTATAACAAAGTTTCATAACATATTACACAGTCTATGAATGAGCTATACTGTATGTTTCCTCTTGTATGAAGAATTTGTTGCCTTGGTCTGTGATTGGGAAAAGTCACTCCGTACATGCTATTTGTCTAAGGAAATGATACAGCGACAAAGTTAATAACATGATTTAAAACAGAGGGTTTGTATGATTAGCTTTGGTAGTAATTCATGTGTTTCTCAAGATCTCTTGGGATTTTGAAAGGCTCTGGCTCACAGGCACTGATTTGAAAAGTGTATAGTTTCTAGTCGACCGTACTGATTGACCCTGTTCCCCCCCATCATAGGTTCTGCAGTCCTCGCTACGCCGACTTTGAGGAGCTGGAGAGGAAGTACTGGAAGAAGGTGACCTTTAACCCGCCCATCTACGGTGCAGATGTGAACGGAACACTTTACGACCCTGTGAGTCATTACGAATCGCCCACAGGGTTGTTTTTTTTACTATTCTATGGTGTTTACAATGTTAACATGTTGTTATTGTTCCTGGTTATAAGGATGCTGGCTGGTGAGAGTGATGTATTTTGTGGTTGTGTAGACAAAGGTTATGTGAAATACTTGTACGTGTTTCTCTCAGAATCATGTTACACCCACAATTTAAATTCACAACCAGTCTAGAAGGATGCAGTGGTTTTGTTTCACTACAGTGGTTTTGTTTCACTACAGTGGTTTTGTTTCACTACAGTGGTTTTGTTTCACTACAGTGGTTTTGTTTCACTACAGTGCTGAAGAAGATAATGATCTCCAGCAACAATAGTTACATTATTCTGTCGTTCTCTCCAGGATGTGACTGTTTGGAACATCGGCAAACTGAATACCATCCTGGACACGGTGGAGCATGCGAATGGCATCACCATCGAGGGGGTGAACACACCCTACCTGTACTTTGGCATGTGGAAGACCACTTTCGCCTGGCACACTGAAGACATGGATCTCTACAGTATCAACTACCTCCACTTTGGAGCGCCAAAGTCCTGGTAAGTAGCTACACTATTAGTCACATACCGGTAGTAGATGTATTGGTAGTTGTGTGTGTATAAGAGCCAAGTTTTTAAGCATCAACATGCTGATGATGGTTATGTAAGTGTAATTTGAGGACTCGTTGTTACGATTGAAAACAACACTCGCCAAGTAATAGAAATGGCAACAATTTGAACGTCAGCGTTATAACAGAAGATAATTGATTGACGTTCTGATACCCTCACAGGTACTGTGTTCCTCCAGAGCAGGGGAAGAAAATGGAACGCTTGGCTCAAGGTGAGAGGGATGATGATGTGTGTGACACATGTTTTGCCTAATTAGAAAACAACTGTTTTTTTTAACTAGTTTTAATCCAACACACTGTTTCCTTTTAGGGTTTTTTCCTGGTAGCCACCAAAATTGCGAAGCCTTCCTGAGGCACAAGATGACCCTCATCTCGCCCTCCATATTAAGGAAATATGGCATTCCATTTGAGAAGGTAAGCCCTCATGAATAGTGATGATTTTCGACTTTTTTTTAACTGCGTTTATTGTATACTGACCTAAGACCACGTGGGATTTTATAAACGTATGTTGATCACTTATATAAAGCCTTATACAGTGTACAGTATATCATCGTTTTTTCCTGTCCGTGTTTCAGATCACTCAGGAGCCCGGTGAGTTCATGGTGACATTTCCCTATAGTTACCACGCCGGATTCAACCATGGCTTCAACTGTGCCGAGTCCACCAACTTTGCCACCGAAAGGTGGATTGAGTATGGAAAGCAAGCCATGCTGGTAAGGAAGAGTTACATTTTCTTTAAGTGCTCCTCGTTTAAACCATGTACATTAGGGATGTTAATCGGTTAGCTGCCGAAAGCATGACGGGTCAAATGTATTTATTGGTCTATAGGTTAATTTGCATAATTTAGTCGAATGAAATTGGCGAGTGTGTATTTTTCGTTAGTCATCATGTATCTTATCACACGCACAGCGTACAGAGCCTAGTTTGAGAAAAGGAATATCCTGTCAGACAGAATGAGAGCAGCTCCTCAGAAAGCTGCTACTGGAGTGAAACAGGCTTTTAGAAGCCCTGTCATTGCGCAACCAATAACCATTTTTAAATGCAATCACATGTTAACTGTTTTGATGAACACAATTAAAAAGAGCTACACTACCAGTCAAAAGTTTTAGAACACCTACTCATTCAAGGGTTTTCCTTTATTTTTACTATTTTCTACATTGTACAATAATAGTGAAGACATCAACACTATGAAATAACACACATGGAATCATGTAGTAACCAAAAAAGTGTTCAACAAATCCAAATATATTTATATTTCATTCTTCAAATAGCCACCCTTTGCCTTGATGACAGCTTTGCACACTCTCGGCATTCTCTCAACCAGCTTCACCTGGAATGCTGAGCACTTGTTGGCTGCTTTTACTTCACTCTGCGGTCCAACTCGTCCCAAACCATCTCAATTTGGTTGAGGTCGGGGGATTGTGGAGGACAGGTCATCTGATGCAGCACTCCATCACTCTCCTTCTTGGTAAAATAGCCCTTACACAGCCTGGAGGTGTGCTGGGTCATTCTCCTGTTGAAAAACAAATGTAGTCCCACTAAGCGCAAACCAGATGGGATGGCATATCGCTTTGGTAGCCATGCTGGTTAAGTGTGCTTTGAATTGTAAATAAATCACAGACAGTGTCACCAGCAAAGTACACCCACACCATAACACCTCCTTCTCCATGCTTTATGGTGGGAACCACACATGCAGAGATCATCCGTTCACCTACTCTGCTTCTCACAAAGACACGGCGGTTGGAACCAAAAATCTCAAATTTGGACTCCAGACCAAAGGACAAATTTCCACCAGTCTAAATGTCCACTGCTCGTGTTTCTTGGCCCAAGCAAGTCTCTTCTTCTTATTGGTGTTGATGTTGAGATGTGTCTGTTACTTGAACTCTGAAGCATTTATTCGGCTGCCTTTTCTGAGGCTGGTAACTCTAATGAACTTATCCTCTGCAGCAGAGGTAACTCTGGGTCTTCCTTTCCTGTGGCGGTCCTCATGAGAGTCAGTTTCATCATAGCGCTTGATGGTTTTTGTGACTGCACTTGAAGAAACCTTCAATGTTCTTGAAATGTTCCATATTGACTGATCTTCTTGTCTTAAAGTAATGATGGACTGTTGTTTCTCTTTGCTTATTTGAGCTGTTCTTGCCATGATATGGACTTGGTCTTTTACCAAATAGGGCTATTTTCTGTATACCCCCTTGTCACACCTTGTCACAACACAACTGATTGGCTCAAAAACATTAAGAAGGAAAGAAATTCCACAAATGTATCACCTGTTAATGAACACCTGTTAATTGAAATGCATTCCAGGTGACTACCCCTCATGAAGCTGGTTGAGAGTGTGCAAAGCTGTCAAGGCAAAGGGTGGCTAGTTGAAGAATCTCAAATATAAAATATAGTTTGATTTGTTTAACACATTTTTGATTACTACATGATTCCATATGTGTTATTTCATAATGTTGATGTCTTCACTATTATTCTACGATGTAGATAAATAGTAAAAATAAAGAAAAACCCTTGAATGAGTAGGTGTTCTAAAACTTTTGACTGGTAGTGTGTTTTATTTCCTAATCTTTACTCGTAATCAAAGCGCACATCTAATTCGCCATTCAAGCGCGTAGGCTATAGTCAACGGTAGGCAGGGTATCAACACGTAACACTGCTTTACAATGTGAGCTTGAGGCAGCAGTATAATTGTTTGAAACTTAAACGTTTTACTTTACTTCAAATAATGAGGCATGTCTTACCTTGCTTCAAAGTAGCCTAGCCAAATCCACTATAGAAACGTAGAGGCAGTTATTTTATGCAGACTTCCTCATGCTAATAACCATAGTTTCTCTCCTGTTCTATTGGTTTTCATATCTACATTCTTTCGTTGTCCAGAAGCCAAAGGAACAATCCTAGTCATATTGGTAACCCATTCTAGTTGTTGCTGTTAGATTCCCCTGCTTTCTAACAGAGATTTTCATCTCCGTCACATATAGAACAGATCTCACTAGGTGTTTTAGAACAGTGTTTTCCCGCAAATTTCAATTTACCAAATGTTTTATTAGCTGCTTCATTCCAGCAGTTGCATGTTCAATATAAAGGCTATTAGCCCTTTGACTGTAAAATGATGGGCTTGCTATTGTTGCATGTGTCCATTTTAAGATCTTAATGAAAAATGTCTTCCTTGTATGCATGTGTAATATTTTCTGTTGGTCACATCATTTTACTGTTTGGGGAAGAATATAACCATTGTTGACCAGTTAATGGGGGTTGGTTAGTCTGCAGAAAGAGGGAAACTGGGAAAAGACTATACTTTGTATTAATAACAATCTCGTATGACTCTCTATTAGACTGACCTTGGTTTATTTACCTCTGGGAGCATTAGTACATCCCTAGAACTTGTTCTCTCTACCTCTTGTACCTCTTGTCTCCAGTGTACGTGCAGGAAGGACATGGTGAAGATCTCCATGGATCTGTTTGTGAAGAACTACCAGCCGGACCGCTACGAGCAGTGGCTCGCGGGGCGGGACACAGGCCCCATCGACCACTCACGGCCCACCCCAGAGGCCAAGGAGTTCCTGGGGGAGGAGCAGGGGAAGGACTGCATTTCCAAGGAGCCCTATGGAGCGGAGCTCAACACACAGGTGGAGCGAAAGAGGTCAGAAAATATGTACATTTTTATGTTGGTAGAGGGTGCTATAGAGCAGATTTAACAGTATATGGATGGAAATGTCCTTTTTTGTTTAAAAAAAAAAGAAATGCTTGACATAAATAATTTTTTTAACTTGAATGTTTTATGGCTCACCAGCCCAACACCAAGGATAGGGACCAAGAGACACTGGGTGTGTCTGGATGTACCTGACAAGGTGGTCCTTAAAGATGAAGAAGAAGAGTATGAAAAGGAGGCCAGACTAGGCCTCACCACGCTGGGCACGGGAGCAGAGGACTGCACAGATACAGGTACCTTCACTGACAGTAAGGCTGTGACTACCTACCTTATTTTCACTATTTAAAACCTTTAAAATTCCACGCAAAATCAGCACAGAGGATGCATGATACATTTGTAAAATTAGGGGGTAACAAAATATCAGACTGACACTTGTGACTGGATTTAAACCTGGAATCCGCATTATGGGAAACAGCGTCAGTGTTTGTGTCCCCAGCACATTTGTTATTGTTTTTGTTTTGTTTATGGAAGGAAAGAGAGGAGCGTCCAGCATCGTAGTAAATACTCTGCTGTTTCATCGCACGTGCAATGATGTCTGCGGGGGGAAAAAGTGTTCTTTGTTTTGAAGTTATTTCTTTGTTGTTGTAATATCGCAAACTGCCATGGTGGATTCCAGCTTTAATAAGCTCCAGTGTCTTTGGAGATGTGGGCTCCAATCCTGCCACAGCCATCAAATGTTAAATGGTTTGAATACAGGCCACTTGTCAAATCAGTTTATTGGCTGCGTACACAGGTAAGTAGGTGTTGTAGTGGTTGCAGTGAAATGCTTATGTTACTAGCTGCTAACAAGTCAGTAAACCACAAACAACTTGTGTAGTATTGTAGTAAATGGGTATCGATCTTCTGCCTGGCTGCCCAGACTCCTTGTTCCAAGAAAACACTACGTCATGCCCCCGGATGTTAGTTTCAGTGGAGGCAGGTGGGAAGAGCTATAGGAGGACGGTCTCATTGGAACGGAGTCGACCATGTGGTTTCCATATTTTTGATACCGTTCCATTTATTCCATTCCACATTCCACAGTCTCCACATTGACTTTGGATCTGCGAACACATTCAAGGCTGTCTGATTAGTCCATAAACCGATTGGTTGGGCCAGAGCCAGAACACACGTGGTTAAAGCCTAGTGGTTAGAGCGTTGGACTAGTAACCGAAAGGTTGCACGATCGAATCCCCGAGCTGAAGGTAAAAATCTGTCGTTCTGCCCCTGAACAAGGCAGTTAACCCACTGTTCCTAGGCTGTCATTGAAAATAAGAATTTGTTCTTAACTAACTTGCCTAGTTAAATAAAGGTAAGATAAATAAATGGGGGAAAAAGCAGTGGTTTGAAAATTAATTGGCTTTGATACTCTGATTGGTTAGAGACTATCCAATCGCTGATGACTTTTTGTACAATAGCCCTCGTCACCACAAAGGACTTCAACGATGGCAGTCTCAGACTGAAGTATGTAGTGACAGAGCAGCGGAAGTCGTCATGATAATCGATCTGCGTCACTAATCCACTATGGGACTCAGTGGATATTTGGGAATGGTATCCCTGTTGCTTCTCTCTCCTGATACAAATGTTTATATTTCAGACACACCAGTGAAGCTCACCCCGAGGGAACTGCCTAATTTAAAGACGGACCCTACGAAGGGCAACAGCAGTACAAGCCCGGCTCCACAAAAAGTCACCATCCCCTCCACCAGCAATCACGCAGCGACCATTTTGGCTCAACCCCAGTCGCACAGAAATGGCCACCTCCCAGTAGTGGCTCCCCCGGCCAGGACCGGTCCTTCCGCTCAGCCTGTCCGAAAGCTGGGGGTGGCCAGCCTCCTCTTCCACAAGACCCAGAGCCCCAAGGAGAACCTGCAGGTCCACAGCTACGCCCGTGAGAACCAGCAGCCGATTCACCACACCCAGCTCCACGTGCACAGTTACGCCAGGGAGCATCTGCCACGGCACCTCCAACCCCACCTTCAACTCAAGGCCCAGCTCCAGTCCCAAGTCAAAGCCGGGCAGCAGGAGTCCCAGGTCCCATTCGCCGAAGATGAGCATATCCAGGCCGAAGCACAGAGTCCCAGTAAGGGAGAACAGGTTGAAACCAAGGCCCAGACCCAAGGCCTCAGTAAGTGGCAGCAGCCAGGCGAGGCCCAGGCTCGGGAGGAGAAGTCTGAAGCGAAGGCTCCTAGCAGCCCGGAGCCTGTCCAGACCCACGCACACACCAGGCCAACCAAGAGGGCAGAGGTCAGGAGGGACAGTTGGAAGGTTAGTTTACCCTCTTTCATGATTCTATCTTTAGAAGTTATTCATGTTTGGTTATGGGTTTGTGATGATAGTAGAGACTGATATTAGAGGCGAATATGTTAAAGATTAAAATGACATTGATGTTTTCACACTTGCCATACAATAGAAAAGGCATTAGATGTGGAAACAACACATGAGCCAGCTGATGGTCACTCCTCCTCTTCCTGTCTCTTTCCCCAGCAATGTCTTTCCCCCGTGCAGGCGGAGTTAACTTTAATCAAGCAGACAAACTTCAACTTAAGTAAGCCGATGATTTTACATCCAAGTAAACTGACTAACTTAAGTCCAAGTAAGCAGACGGACTGCAAGAGCGTGAAGAGCAAACGATGTCCTCTCCTCCGCCAGCTGCCCAAACAGCACCCACTCCTCAGCTCCAGTGAAAGCCACAGTGATGATGGTGAGCATCTGCTTGTGGTGCGTTAGAACAGTATCCCATCATGGACTTCTATAACCAGCAACCTTTTCAACACAAGTACATATTCACAGTGATAGAACAGGGCCCTAGTCTCTCTTTCTCCTCTCTCCTAACCTCCTCCATTACTCTCTCCCACCTCTATCTTGTAGATGAGCTGTATGTGGATATGAAGGATGAACCAGAGGAGATGGAGGAGTGGGCCAAGCCCCTGGCCCAGCTGTGGCAGAGCCGACCTTACAACCCCCAGGCGGAGAGATCGTACAACCAGCGCATGGGCCTGCAGGCCCCCTACTGCTCCATCTGCCTGCTCTTCCACACATACGACCAGGTAGAGTGGAGAGGTCCTTGGTCTTATACTGTAGCTGTTGTTAATGGGCCCTCAATACAGTTGTTAATTAGGTTGTTTTTTTGTTTTTTTTACAAAAAAACACGTTTTACTTTGAATTATCAATTAGTTTTTATGTACGTTCTAAAGATATTTAGGCAACAGAAAAGCAATTCAGCCACCAAGCCAGCTGTGCACAATAGTAGTCGTAGAAATTACAATTTGACCTTTAATAATACGCATCCCTCTCCAGTCGCAGTCTAGCAGCAACCCCAGCTACACTGTAAAAGGCCGGCGCGGGGGCAGTCAGAGGTCCAAGCCCCTGATCCCGGAGATGTGTTTCAGCACCACCAATGACAAGACCAACAGCAGCAGCGCCGAGGGCCAACTCTACACCCCTCACCTGGAGGAGGACGGCACCAGCCTGCTGGTCAGCTGTTCCCAGTGCTGCGTCCGTATCCACGCCAGTCAGTAGCTACAGTCTCATTCATTTGTAATTTACTGTAGTACTCCAGATTTCAATGAATAGTAGTTCATTCACATCCGTTGTTAGACAGCACGTGTCCATTGATAATCGCTAATATGCTCTTGCTGAATTCCATTTAATTCACATCAACAGTCTAACACCAATGTTTAGAGCATTTAATTGATTTTAGAATTATTTTCTCAATTGTCATTGAAATGACTAACAACAAATTGAAACTAGTGTAGAAATAATGTACCTGCGGAACAGAACAAATATAAGCACCCCCCAAATAATGTTGTTTATTATTATTACATTTAGTCTCTTGACTCTGTCCCTCTTGCTAACAGTCATCAAAACTAAAGCTAGACAGTCTCGGAGCATTGGAAATTCCGTTTGATAGAGGACTATTTTTTGCAAATTATGACGGCAAGGAAATCTAATCAATTTTAAGTGCGGTGAAGACTGAATGTGGCCCCGCGGGGCAAAATGAGTTTGACACCCTTGTGCTTAATGTGTTCCATATGTTTAATGTAATCAATGATATGCTCTCAAGGAATACCAGTTCATGTCAAAGTTCAGTAATCAATCCAGAATGTCCATTCTCATTTATTAACAATGATTTACTGCAATGACGTGCACTTTAATCAATTGATTTGCATGACAAATAAATGCTAAGTGGCTGTGGAACTTCTCATTCACATCAGTGCCTTTGTCACCTCTGTCAATAGAAAATGGCTTCTAATGTTTTCCGTGACCTTGTTTCCCTTGTGTCCCTCAGGTTGCTATGGAGTGTCTGTTGACCAAGTGTCAGACGATTGGATGTGTGCCCGCTGTGAAGCCAACGCTTTGACTGAGGTCAGTACTGCAACGAAGTACAAGTGAAACCATATCACTACACAAGCTTATCAACACTACATGATCTTAGTTCTACTTCACACACATACTAGCACCCTACTGACAATGGCGTGGGATAGGATAATGTTGTAACTCATGTGCATTCAATCTCTTCAGAGATTCTCGAAGTAAGAATATTGAAGGAAGAAGGCTGACAACAAGAAAGGATAGGATTACAGTGCTTTCAGAAAGTATTCACACCGCTTGCGTTTTTACACATTATGTTACAGCCTGAATATAAAATGAATTAAATTGAGAGATTTTTTTTTTTTGGTCCCTGGCTTACACACAATTTAATTTCTCCCTTAATGTTAAAGTGGAATGATGTTTACAAATTAAATGTTTACAAATTAATTAAAAATCCAAAGCTGAAAAATGTTGCATCTAAGTATTTAACCCTTTTGTTATGGCAACCCTAAATAAGCTCAGGAGTAAAAATGTGCTTAACAATTCACATAAGTTGCATAAACTCACTGTGTGCAATAGTGTTTAACATGTTTTTTGAATGACTACCTCATCTCTGTACCCTACACATATAAAATGATCTGTAATGTCCCTCAGTCGAGCAGTGAATTTCAAACAGATTCAACCACAAAGACCAGGGAGGTTTTCCAATGCCTCGGAAAGAAGGGCACCTATTGGTAGATGTGTAAAAAAAATATAAAAAGCAGACATTGAATATCCCTTTGAACATAGGGAATTTATTAATTACAATACACCCAGTCTCTACAAAGATACAGGCGTCCTTCCTAACGCTGTTGCCGTTTTTTTGTATTTTTATTCCAAAACATGCATCCTGTTTGCAACAAGGCACTGAAGTAATACTGGGGGGGGGAAAAAATGGCAAAGCAATTCACTTTTTGCTCTGAATACAAAGTGTTACATTTGGAGCAAATCCAATATAACACATTACTGAGTACCACTCTCTATTTTTTCAAGCATACTGGTGGCTGCATCATGTTATGGGTATGCTTGTAATCATTAAGGACTGGGTAGTTTTTCAGGATAAAAAATAAACGAAATGGAGCTAAGCATAGGCAAAGTCCTAGAGGAAAATCTGCTTCAGTCTGCTTTGCACCAGACACAGGGAGATGAATTCACCTTTCAGTAGAACAATAACCTAAAACACAAGGCCAAATCTACACTGGAGTTGCTTACCAAGAATGCAGTGATTTTCCTGAGTGGTCGAGTTACTTTTGACTTAAATCTGCTTGAAAACCTGAAACTAGTTGTCTGGTAATGGTCAGCAACCAATTTGACAGAGCTTGAAGAATTTTGAAAAGCTTAATAATGAGCAAATGTTGCACAATCCAGGTGTGGAAAGCTCTCAGAGATTTAGAGACCCAGAAGGACTAACAGCTGTAATCACTGCCAAAGGTGATTCTAACATGTATTGACTCGGTGATGAATACTTATCTAATCAAGAGATATTAGTTTTATTTCTCATGATTCTTTTACAAATGTAAACATTTTTCTTCCACTTCGACATTAGAGTATTTTATAATTCCTCTGAACACCACAAGTTCTATCCTGTACCGAGTCTCACACACCAAGTCATGAATCATATTTTGGACGTATGATTCTTGATTAATTAATGGACTATTTAGTGAAATTAATTTCTCCCTCTGAATACGCCTACCTGTCAAGCCGTGAAATATGTCTCTTTTCGATGACCTCCCAACTTGATATAACCATGTTTATCCACTAGATGACAGTGTTGTCTAAGGGAACGGTCATGAACATTCCTGCTTTTAACTCTGTGGTACCCAGTGTGTTTGAGCAGAATCGCTGATCTTTATCACTTCAGTAATTATTTGGGATGCAAGGTGATATGTAGATCAGTGATTCTGTGCAGTCCAACTAAGTTAATTATAAACCATGCATTGTACCTAAACTGTATGTGTAAACATGTATACGCAGGGCCCAGCTGTAAAAGAGAACTTGGTCTCAGTCTGTGTTCCTTGTTGAAATAAATGTATAATAAATTGCCGTAGCTCTTACTTGTGGACATGCACATGTCTGGCTTACCCCCGCCACTAACTGTAAAGTTACTGATTGACCAGAGTTAGCTTAACGTCCTACGTCCACAAGAGTTACGCATTACAAGATGCTGGAAAACCCACTGCCAGGCAGCCCAGCGAGGAATGTAAATCGCAGTACTCTGGACAGCTTTCTTTATGAAGGGCATTGCCACAGACAACGTGGAGAAAAGTTTCACGTGAATAAATTGAACATTCAGCTAATGAATTTAAGTCGGTTAGTAATTGGTATTTTATTAGGATCCTCATTAGTTGTTGCGAAAGTAGCAGCTACTCTTCCTGGGGTCCACACAAAGCATGAAACATGACATAATACAGAACATTAATAAACAAGAACAGCTCAAGGATGGAACTACATCATTTAACAACTCACTGGCACCAAGTGGCAAGAACTGGGTATGTTTTAATGATTACCAATTAAATAAAATACTATATAATTACCATTTTACTATGTCATTTACTGTATACAGTTGAAGTGTATAAACTTCTGACTAAGGTTGGAGTCATTAAAACTCATTTTTTAACCACTCCACAAATTTCTTGTTAACAAATTATAGGTTTGGCAAGTCGGTTAGGACATCTACTTGGTGCATGACACAAGTAATTTTTCCAACAATTGTTTACAGACAGATTATTTCACTTTTAATTCACTATCACAATTCCAGTGGGTCAGAAGTTTACATACACTAAGTTGACTGTACCTTTAAAACAGCTTGGAAAATTCTGGAAAATGATGTCATGGCTTTAGAAGCTTCTGATAGGCTAATTGACATCATTTGAGTCAATTGGAGGTGTACCTGTGGCTGTTTTTCAAGGCCTACTTCTAAACTCAGTGCCTCTTTGCTTGACAACAGTGGGAAAATCAAAGAAATCAGCCAAGACCTCAGAAAAAAAATTGTAGACCTCCACAAGTCTGGTTCATCCTTGGGAGCAATTTCCAAACACCTGAAGATACCACATTCATCTGTACAAACAATAGTACGCAAGTATAAACACCATGGGACCACGTTGCCGTCATACCGCTCAGGAAGGAGACGTGTTCTGTCTCCTAGAAATGAACGTACTTTAGTGCAAAAAGTGCAAATCAATCCCAGAACAACAGCAAAGGACCTTGTGAAGATGCTGGAGGAAACCGGTACAAAAGTATCTATATCCACAGTAAAACAAGTCCTATATCGACACAACCCGAATGGCCGCTCAGCAAGGAAGAAGCCACTGCTCCAAAAACTCCATTAAAAAAAACAGACTACAGTTTGCAACTGCACATGGGGACAAAGATCATACTTTTTGGAGAAATATCCTCTGGTCTGATGAAACAAAAATAGAACTGTTTGGCCATTATGACCATCGTTATGTTTGGAGGAAAAAGGGGGAGGCTTGCAAGCCGAAGAACACCATCCCAACCGTGAAGCGCAGGGGTGGCAGCATCATGTTGTGGGGGTGCTTTGCTGCAGGAGGGACTGGTGCACTTCACAAAAGGAAGTACAATTTTGTGGATATAGTGAAGCAACGTCTCAAGACATCAGTCAGGAAGTTTAAGCTTGGTCGCAAATGGGTCTTCCGAATGGACAAGTCAAGGTATTGGAGTGGCCATCACAAAGCCCTGACCTCAATCACATAGAAAATGTGTGAGCAAGGATGCCTACAAACCTGACTCAGTTACACCAGCTCTGTCAGGAGGAATGGGCCAAAATTCACCCAACTTATTGTGGGAAGCTTGTGGAAGGCTACCTGAAACGTTTGACCCAAGTTAAACAATTTAAAGGCAATGCTACCAAATACTAATTAAGTGTATGTAAACTTCTGACCCACTGGGAATGTGATGAAAGAAATAAAAGCTGAAATAAATAATTCTCTACTATTATTCTGACATTTCACATTCTTAAAATAAAGTGGTGATCCTAACTGATCTAAGACAGGGAATTTTTACTAGGATTAAATGTCAGGAATTGTGAAAAACTGAGTTTAAATGTATTTGGCTAAGGTGTATGTAATCTTCCGACTTCAGCTGTACATACCACATAAATGACTATAACATTAAGTGTATCCAAAATGTGATGTTAAACACTAGGTCAGAGGTCATCTGTGTGCGTCTTTTGCTCCCTCAGGACTGCTGCCTGTGTTCACTGCGAGGGGGAGCTCTACAGAGAGCCAACAATGACAAGTGAGTATAGTACAGCGATTTGAGGAGCTACCCATTTAATGGAGGCCTCAACCTCTAGGCTAAATACATTTTGTTTCACCGACGCTACAACCACTCTAGTCTGGTATTTTATTAGGATCCCCAGTCTGTAGCCAGTGGTCACACTTTACCCTCCCCGCTGAATCTAGGACACTTCAGTCAATGAAAAAGGCAGGGAATGCCTGTAGACCAAGCTAGCCTTCTCTATCTAGTCAAGTCTCTGTAATGGCTTGTGACAGTGAGGAGCCTGTGCTAGTCTACAGTAAGATTGTATTATATATTGAAGGATGATGTCCTCAATAGCATAACGATATATAATAGAAACAGGTTTTTGTCTAGGCTACATGTGATGCTAACATTTTTGTATGTTAACAAAACAAATGTTTAATGTTTAATATAGCCTACCCTTTAAAAAAATATATTGTTTTTGTCCATGTTAGTAATAAATAACATCATGTTGTAATTTCCTTGAATTGGGAATGAAGGCTCAGTGGAAACTTTCTCCTGATGTGTCACACACCTATAGTCTGTTTATTGTGCTGATCTGTTTCCTGTGACACACAGGTGGGTGCACGTGCTGTGTTCACTCGTGGTCCTGGAGGCGCGCTTCGTGAACATCGCCGAGCGCAGTCCTGTGGACCTCAGTTACATCCCTCTGGCCAGGTTCCAGCTGGTGAGCTCCTGTTCCTCAATGGTCACGGTCAGGACCACAACACTACTTCTTTGCAGGGCCTAAAATGTGTTTAGATTTTGCCATTGGTGGTTATTTCAACAGCCGCGTTGGTGGGTGCATTTCACTCGTATTTGTGAATGAAAATAGTCAAGGATGATCACATTTATAGTAAAATAAATGCTGTATTAGCTGGGGTTTTTTCAAAGTATTTCTGCTGTTTTGTTTCATAGCTGGTACATTTTATCGCACAAAGTCAAAGAACTACGAATTCTATATAGCCTATTCCACCTCGCGCTGCGATACTGCCTGGCTGGGGGTATAACAAAAGTGAGAATTTGTGTTTCTTGGCTATTTACATTTGTTTTGTTCACAAGCTAGGTTGTTTTTCTATGTTTGAGTTTCATTTGCTCGGGAAGACGACGCTTTTACTAGTCAGATTCAGACACAGACACAGACATGACTGGAGTCACCTTATCACAGTAACATCTGGCCCTTAGAGGCAGGTGAACATTTCTCTCATCTATGATATTTTGGTTAAAAGACAGGTCACAAAATGTTTTATTATACAATATACTACATTACTACTTACTAGTAATACATTTGTTGTTTTAGAAACATTACAAAGCATGCTCATCTGTTTTTGTGTGTTATGTTGGTTTAAAGTTAGCTAAAAAACAATATTTTGGTTGGTAAACACTGAGTCATGGGAGATTTTGAAATCTACCTTCCACAGTGGCTGGTGGGGAGAAGTTATTTTAGGCCCTGCTTTTGTGTATCGACTTCCTGTCATTTAATTCTCATGGTTGTCGTTTAACAGTGGTTTTCTCAACTGCTGAGAGATACAGAATTCAAGTTCCCCATAGTCCTAAACTCAAATGAGAAAAGTCTAACTATTTTCCATATGATGGGTATTGTTCCATTTTCCATATAAATATTTGCCTATGCTGGTGCCATTTGGTCATTTTTTATTTTATTAGGACCCCCATTAGCTACTGCTAAAGCAGCAGTTATTCTTCCTGGGGTTCACACAAAACATGAAACATGACATCATACAGAACATTGATAGACAAGTACACACACCTGTTCAACAGTTTTGGGTCACTTAGAAATGTCCGTGTTTTGAAAGAAAAACACTTTTTTTTTTTTCATTAGAATAACATCAAATTGATCAGAAATACAGTGTAGACATTGTTAATGTTGTAAATGACTATTGTAGCTGGAAACGGCAGATTTAAAAAAAAAAAATTCAATACAGAGGCCCATTACAGAGGCCCATTATCAGCAACCATCATTCCTGTGTTCCAATGGCACGTTGTGTTAGCTAATCCAAGTTTATAATTTTAAAAGGTTAATTGATCATTAGAAAAACCTATTGCAAATATGTTAGTACAGCTGAAAACTGTTCTGATTTAAAGAAGCAACAAAACTGGCCTTTAGACTTGTTGAGTATCTGGAGCATCAGCATTTGTTGGTTCGATTACAGGCTCAAAATGGCCAGAAACAAAGAACTTTCTTCTGAAACTCGTCAGTATGTTCAATTAAAAATCAGCCGTTTCCAGCTACAATAGTCATTTACAACATTATCAATGTCTACACTGTATTTCTGATCAATTTTATGTTATTTTAATGGACAAAAAATGTGCTTTTCTAAGTGACCCCAAACTTTTGAACAGTTGTGGACAGAATTGCATACATTCATGCCTGAACATTCCATGCTCCTAATCATCATCATCAATGTTAATGGCTATACTGCAGCCATTCATGTTTTCTCATACATTCTCTACTGCTTCCTCTAAGCCGGCCCTGATATCCTGATCCCACAGCCACCAGTGTTCTGTAAACACCAGAGGGAATCAAACTTGTTTAACAAGGTCCGTGTCCTTGGTCTTTCAGTCTGACATCAATACTGTCTAATCATGTGGCGTTCCACCGAGGTCATTGACTCCTGCTCAGTTCCCCTGATGTGAACAAAGCCACACATGCAATCACACATACAATCATGCATACAGTTTCACTATCCTGCTAATATGTAACCTTTATTTAACAAGGCAAGTCAGTTAAGAACAAAGTCTTATTTACAATAACGGCCTAGGAACAGTGGGTTAACTGCCTTGTTCAGGGCCAAAACGACAGATTTTTACCTTGTCAGCTCGGGGATTCGATCCCGCAACCTTTCGGTTACTGGCCCAACGCTGTAACCACTAGGCTACCTGCCGTCCCTGAATATGAAACAAACAAAAGTGTGTCATATGGAGCTTCACCAAGGGTCCTTCACTCCCATTCAGTTCACGAAATGAACATAATAATTAGTCATATGGGCCTTAACCGGAGTCCTTCAGCCCCTGCTCATATGAAATGAGCCAAATAGGCCTCTCAAAAGGAGTTTCCTCCAGCTAAGGCTTCTCCTCAGCAACCATGAACAGTGCCTCATATGGAGCTTCACCAAGGGTTCATGTTGGTGGGCCAGTCTGTTTTCATGGCTGTCACTTCTTACTCTGACCCAGACCACTTCAGTGTGATTGCTTTGTTTGGTCTACAGTGAGGAAGTGGACTGTATGTATTTATTGGAGTCATATTCTAAACTGGACTGGGAACAACAGACAATGGGTCATCTGGGAGCTTGAAACGGTGAGAAAGGAAACGTAATTTCCTATGTCCTTGTCTCCTTCCCCCTCCCCTGTTTCTTTCCCTTTATCCCACCTTCCATCTGGCCCTCTCCTCCTACTCCTCCCACTGGTGATCCTCCTCTACTTCCTCATCCTCCATCCCTCCCTCCTTATTCTCATCTCCCCCTCTTTCTTGTCACTGACTCTTCCCTACAACCTTTTCAACTCCCACTGCACTTCTCCTCCCCCTCTTCCCTCTTCCACTTTCCTCACCCCCCTGCAGAAGTGTTTCTACTGTAAGCGGCGGGTGAAGAGGGATGTTGGCTGCTGTGTTCAGTGTTCCCATGGCCGCTGCACCACTGCCTTCCACCCCACCTGCGCCCAGGCGGCTGGCCAGCTCATGCAGCCTGATGACTGGCCCTTCATCGTCCACGTCACCTGCTACAGGCACAAGTCACCCGTCCTACCAGAGGTAGCTTCTACGGGGGTGGGGGTAAACCATTGGTTCAGGGAATGCATCACGTTTGTAAATGGTCAGAAGTGTCTTCTGACTCTTTTTGTCCCAAAAGCAACTATTTTCATAGAAATAACTCCTGCACATAGGTTTACCTCTGCATATTTAATTTATTGGCTTTTGTTATTGCTGCCACCATCAATTGGTTAATAGATATTATTTGTATAGCAGAAATTACATGTATCTTAGTTGTCAGGTTGGAAACCAGTTTGACGCCAGACTAGGTGAAACAGGTCAAATCATTCTTCCCTAATAAAATATTGAGCAGCAACAGAAACCAGAGACCATAAAACCAGAGACCATGTGGCCATAGGAACATTGCTTCCCTTCCCCTAGAGTGAGAACTGGCAAGCCCAAGCACGTACAGATATTTTGTCATGCGACATGAAGGATCACGTTTACTCTTTGTCCTGATTCCTGCTGTGAGCATTGTGTCAGCAAGTCAGAACACGTTGCAGATTCAATCAATGACATACAATCCCCTGGTGTAGAGTTACTGTTGTGGGTTAGCCTGTCAATCATTCTCGGCTCTGATTTAGATTTCTTGTCTTTTGTATACAGCTATGTAGCCTAGGCCAGTGTTTCCCAACTCCAGTCCTTGAGTATCCCCAACAGCTGACATTTTTCTGCGTGTGGGCGTCTGGCAGCGTGTGGGCGTCTGGCAGCGTGTGGGCGTCTGGCAGCGTCTGGCAGCGTCTGGGCGTCTGGCACATGACTAAGTCGCTTTTTGTAAAACTGCTAAAAGGCATATTATTATTCAACTTGTCAACTAATCATCAGGCCCTCAATGAGTTGAATCAGGTGAGTTTGTCTGGGGCTACAACACAATGTGTGCTGTTGAGGGACTGGAGCTGGAGACACTGCCATTGGTTGAATCATCTACAGCACGTGTCCAACTCATTCCACAGAGAGCCGAGTGTCTGCGGGTTTTCGCTCCACCCTTGCACTTGATTAATTACCTGGTTGTCTTGGTCTTAATTGAAAGGAAAAACCAAAAACCCGCAGATACGCGGCTCTTCGTGGAATGAGTTTGACACCCTATGATCTATGGCCCTTCTGCTCTACACTGTATTCAACTGGATTTTTCGCCTCGGGGGCAATACGAAAGGCAAGTCAGGTTCCAAATATCAATCCTCCACATAACATAGTATACAGACAACACATTCTGATTCCCAAACATTATACAGACATCACAATGTGTGTATGAGTACTATATAAAAAGCTATATCTATAAACGATTCATGTTCCAGACGGATTGTTTCTTTTATACTAATACTCCCGTAATTGGCAACGGTTGGAACAGAGCGAAGATCAACGCTTCTGTCTCTGAAGTAGTCAGTCAGTGCCGCAGGCTGCACAATATTTCCTCTAACGTGCTGCAGGCTCTCTAGCTTTTGTTGAAGCTCAGTGCTTTAAATAGCTAGTTGGGTAGGGGAAGTTATGTTATAGTTGAACCGGAGATGTGTGCAGAGATCAAACTAATGTTCAGTGAAATGCAAATGAATCTTCTCTGAACTTTTTTTTCTTCACCGATGGCATATGCATTGTCTAGATTTAAATACCTCTGCTGAATGAACTTTAAAATAAGCTGTTAGATGTCTCACGTGACCAGAACAATTAACCACTACTGAAATAGCTTTTATGAATCCTCTTTAGTTTATTTTCTCTTACCAAATGTAATATATTCATCAACTGGAAATATACGCTGTGTGTTATCTTTATGGTATAACAATTGTAGGCTAACTCTTTAATCTCCCAGCGTAATAAGGCAGCCATGCAAGATTTTATTTCTAAACTGAGTTAACCGAGGGCTAATGCATTGTCTGGTTTTTTAATACTTTAGCTGAGTTCAAAAGCATACAGTGGGTATAGAAAGTCACCACCCCCTTTAAAATGGTTCACCTTTTGTTGCCTTACAGCCTGGAATGAAAACGGATCAAATCAGACTTTTTCAGCTTTATTAACACACAGTAACCCACGTGATTTGCTGACAGGGGTAAAATCGAGCACACATCCATGCAATCTCCATAGACAAACATTGGGAGTTGAATGGCCTTACTGAAGAGTTGAGTGACTTTCAACATGGCACCGTCATAGGATGCCACCTTTGCAACAAGTCAGTTCATCAAATGTCTGCCCTGCTAGAGCTGCCCCGGTCCACTATAAGTGCTGTTATTGTGAAGTGGAAATGTCTAGGAGCAACAATGGCTAAGCTGCGAAGTGGTAGGCCACACAAGCTCACAGAATGGGACCGCCGAGTGCTGAAGCGCGTACAAATCGTCTGTCCTTGGTTGCAAAACTCACTACCAAGCTCCAACCTGCCTCTGGAAGCAATGTCGGCACAATAACTGTTCGTCGGGAGCTTCATGAAATGGGTTTCCATGGCCGAGCAGCCGAACACAAGCCTAAGATCACCATGCGCAATGCCAAGCGTCGGCTGGAGTGGTGTAAAGCTCGCCGCCATTGGACTCTGGAGTAGTGGAATTGTGTTCTCTGGAATGATGAATCACGCTTCTCCATCTGGCAGTCCGACGGACGAATCTGGGTTTGGCGGATGCCAGGAGAACGTTACCTGTAAATAATGGTCTGTGGCTGTGTTTCATGGTTCAGGCTAGGCCCCTTAGTTCCAGTGAAGGGAAATCTTAATGCTACAGCATAGTGACATTCTAGATGATTCTGTGCTTTCAACTTTGTGGCAACAGTTTGGGGAAGGCTGTTTCCTGTTTCAGCATGACAATACCTTCCGTGCACAAAGTGACTTCCATACAGAAATGTTTTGTCAAGATTGGTGTGGAAGAACTTGAATGACCTGAGCCCTGACCTCAACCCCTTCGGGATTAATTGGAATGCCGACTGCGAGCCATGTCTAATCGCCCAACATCAGTAACCGACCTCACTAATGCTCTTGTGGCTGAACGGAAGCAAGTCCCTGCAGCAATGTTCCCACATCTAGTGCAAAGCCTTCCCAGAAGAGTGGAGGCTGTTATAGCAGCAAAGGGGGGGACCAAATCATTAGTGCCCATGATTTTGGAGTGAGATGTTTGACGAGCAAGTGTCCACATACTAAATATTACATTTTATTTATCTAAATGTATGGTTCTTAAAAGAAGAAATTGTTAGATGTTAACAAACGAGTAGCTTTTACGGATCCACATTCCTTCATTTGTTTCCACTTACCAAATGTCATATTCGTTTAACGGTGTCTGGTCTTTATGGTCCTCTGTTTATGGTGCTATATGGAGTGCTTGATCTTTGACCTCATGTCCTCCTAGCGTAATAAGGCGGCCATGCAAGAGCTTGAGGTCGGCCAGCAGGTTATCTGTAAGCATAAAAATGGCCGCTACTACCAGTGTGAGGTGCTGGAGCTGACCACCGCCACCTTCTACGAGGTCATCTTCGACGACGGCTCCTACAGCGACAACCTCTTCCCTGAGGACATCGAGGTGAGGAAACTATACCTTTATCGTTGGATGCATGAGACAGCCACAAGTTCTGAAGCTTTATCTGGGGGTGTTGAGAAACATCAGAAGACATCTGTGTTGTTTGCTGTAACAAATAGACAATGCAGTTGTATTGACATTTTAAATATATTCTAAGCAAACTAATCACTGGGGCAACAAATTAAACTAAGTTTTGCCTGAAACATTTCCTTTTTAATGTTGTATTACAATGAGGAGCCCTAATGCACCAGTGTCAATAGATCAGTCTGCTTTTATCAGTGCAAGGCGTGGCATTCAGTGGTATGGCAAACGCAGTGGTAGTATTGGT
Source organism: Salmo trutta (assembly GCF_901001165.1). Lineage (NCBI taxonomy): Eukaryota > Metazoa > Chordata > Actinopteri > Salmoniformes > Salmonidae > Salmo > Salmo trutta. The sequence goes on from NC_042987.1 coordinate 31,907,683, forward strand.
CATAGAAATTGACCAATCCTAAAAAGTGGAAACAAATCAATCCAGTTGTGCTGTGGGCTATATTGACTTGATTTAATGGTCCTGGCATATTTAACTGTGGCTCACTGAACTAATACGATGGCTCTTGTCTACGGTTTGGTTTCAGAACCGGGACTGCGTCAAGCTGGGCCCGCCAGCAGTGGGCGATGTGGTGCAGGTGCGCTGGACGGACAATCTGCTGTACGGGGCCAAGTTTGTCGCATCGCACTCCATCCTTATGTACCAGGTAATAGGGACCACATTCACTTTTTTACCTTTATTTTAACTAGGCAAGTCAGTTAAGCACACATTCTTATTTACAACGACAGCCTACCCGGCCAAATTAACTTCCTCACTTCAACCACATTCAGGCTGTGCGCCATAGTGATGCGCAGGTTGACTCGTAACCTGCGGTTATATCCGCGGGGCGGGCGAGTTTAGGGTCATGAAATATTGTGTGGATGAATGGCTGATGGATGGGTGGCGGACAGGGTGAATATAAATAAGAAATTGTACAAAAATCCGTAATTGTATATAATTCTTGTGCAATTCATATCTAGAAGAACTACGTTGAGGTTTTTCTTTAATTATTTGTATCTGGCATTAGTGCTTACGTTTTAGGGCCTAACTGTACGCGCGCCAAATAGGCTACACACATGTTTTTGTTTCAACTACTCTTAAGATATCACGGGATCTGTCAGTCTAATTGAGGAGGGTTTGAGCACAAGAGAACAACCAGAGATTAAAAATACTGTGCAAAATTAAGGTTTTATTTACACGTTTACTCCAGTGAAAATAGTGCAGGTGAATATTTACAGAAGTGGCTTAGAATTGTTCCAAAAGTAACTTTCTGGTAGCCTGTTGCAGTCGACAAAAAGGACAAAATGTCAAAATAAAGAACAATAGCACGCAGTAGTAACCAACGGCTATGAAAGGCAAAACGCATTTAAGCAGGCCAAGAACTCACGCAACACATATTGCCTTAACAGCAGCTTGTAACCGAGCACACCCAATTGGAGAGAAACCATACCAATGCGCACTAAGTGGATCCATTGATAGATCATCATTATAGACACTAAAAGGAAACTGACATTTTAGTAATTTAGCAGAAGCTCTTATCCAGAGCGACTTACAGGAGGAATTAGGGTTATTAAGGGACTTCTTCAAGGTCACATTTTTTTTCACCTAGTCGGTTCAAATTCCAACCAGCGCTCTTAGCCGCTAGGCTACGTACCTTAACACCTACAGATGTCGCCATAATAAACTTAAAGCTACAATATGTAACTTTTTGGATGACCTGACCAAATTCACAAAATGTGACTTATAGATATTTTATTCTCATAGAAAGCAAGTCTAAGAAGCGGTAGATGTGTGCTATTTCTATACTTCCCATTTGACGTTTTGTTTCTGTTTTTTACTTTCGGTTTTGTACACCTGCTTCAAATAGCTGAAAGTTAAAAAAAATGTAAAAAAATTGAACTGGTTATGGAAAATATATTTCAGTGGTTTAGATGGTACAATGATTCTCTACACATTGACTGCTTGTTTTGTCACAAACTGAAATGGGGCAAACAATTAGAATTTTAGAAACTAGGAAATGTCGCTGCGATTTCTGCATAGTGCACCTTTTGAGGATTACTTGCTACAGTTACTGGTTAAGCAATACAATGGATAATTGTCCTAATATAGTATGAATCCCAAATGGGACTAACCAATGCAATGACAGATTGCGTGAAATACAGAGAGGTGTGGCGTACGCGCACTAGTAACACTGCACTCCTGACACCGATGGAGCTCTCAAACCAACATGTGGCATATTACAATGAGTGAAACTCAAAAAATAAATGGATAAACAAATGAAATGTGTTAGCTCTAATGGCACAAACGAATGGTGCACTCACAAGTTTAATGCAACTTATAGAAATGGAAATGTTTGTAGACTACTTGGCGCACATGGGGAATGGTGGTTCGACGTGATGAGAGCAGTAGAGCTTGCATCGTCACATACTGATCAATAGGCCATAATGTCCAATAAACAAACAAAATAGCCAAAATGTTGAAGAAAAAAACATAATTGTGTAATACATTTAAGAGGAAAAAAAGGGAACCATACAGAGCATTTTTTTATATTTGTGGGTTGGAGTCTGGTGTAGGTGTCAATTTTATTCTGCGGTTGCGGACAGTTTATTAGCAATTGCAGGTGGCCGAACAAACAGCTGGCCTGTACACAACTAGGGCCTCGTCCAGGCTGCGCTCCCACCACTTCAGCCCATACCAACAGATTCAGGGGGCTGACGTTTATAGAGAAATTGTGAGTGGGTTTGTGTAATTGGGTTGGCAAGTACAACGGTTCTGAAAACGCATCAAACAATCATGTGGTCCTCCTCTGTACGGATTTGCTTAAATGTTTTTTTTTTTTCTTTAATGTAAAACATTTTTCCTTCTTGCTACTCTTTTCACATACTACAGTGCCTTGCAAAAGTATTCACCCCGTTTTTCCTATTTTGTTGCATCACAACCTGTAATGAACATACACAAAATAGTCCAAATTGGTGAAGTGAAATTAAGAATTACTTGTTTCAAAAAATTGAAAAAATGGAGCGTGCATACAGTTGAAGTGGGAACTTTACATACACCTTAGCCAAATACATTTAAACTCAATTCCTGACATTTAATCCTAGTAAAAATTCCGTCTTAGGTCAGTTAGGATCACCACTTTATTTTAAGAATGTGAAATGTCAGAATAATAGTAGTGATTTTATTTCAGCTTTTATTTCTTTCATCACATTCCCAGTGGGTCAGAAGTTTACATACACTCAATTAGTATTTGGTAGCATTGCCTTTAAATTGATTAACTTGGGTCAAACGTTTCGGGTAACCTTCCACAAGCTTCCCACAATAAGTTGGGTGAATTTTGTCCCATTCCTCCTGACAGAGCTGATGTAACTGAGTCAGGTTTGTAGGCCTCCTTGCTCGCACACGCTTTTTCAGTTCTGCCCACAACTTTTCTATGGGATTGAGGTCAGGGCTTTATGATGGCCACGCCAATACCTTGACTTTGTTGTCCTTAAGCCATTTTGCCAAAACTTTGGAAGTATGCTTGGGGTCATTGTCCATTTGGAAGACCCATTTACAACTGAACTTTAACTTCCTGACTGATGTCTTGAGATGTTGCTTCAATATATCCACATAATTTTCTTACTTCATGATGCAATCTATTTTGTGAAGTGCACCAGTCCCTCCTGCATCAAAGCGCCCCCACAACATGCTGCCACCTGCGTGCTTCACGGTTGGGATGGTGTTTTTTTCGGCTTGCAAGCCTCCCCCTTTTTCCTCCAAACATAACGATGGTCATTATGGCCAAACAGTTCTATTTTTGTTTCATCAGACCAGAGGACATTTCTCAAAAGTACGATCTTTGTCCCCTTGTGCAGTTGCAAACCGTAGTCTGGATTTTTTTTATTGTGGTTTTGGAGCAGTGGCTTCTTCCTTGCTGAGTGGCCTTTCAGGTTATATCGATATAGGACTCGTTTTAGTGTGGATATAAATACTTTTACCTGTTTCCTCCAGCATCTTCACAAGGGCCTTTGCTGTTGTTCTGGGATTGATTTGCACTTTTCGCACCAAAGTACGTTCATCTCTAGGAGACAGAACTGGTCTTCTTCCTGAGCGGTATGACGGCTGTGTGGTCCCATGGTGTTTATACTTGCGTACTATTGTTTGTACAGATGAACGTGGTATCTTCAGGCATTAGGAAATTGGTTCATATTTGGGAGCAGACTTGTGGAGGTCTCCAATTTTTTTTTTCTGAGGTCTTGGCTGATTTCTTTTGATTTTCCCATGATGTCAAGCAAATAGGCACTGAGTTTGAAGGTAGGCCTTGAAATACATCCACAGGTACACCTCCAATTGACTCAAATGATGTCAATTAGCCTATCAGAAGCTTTTAAAGCCATGACATAATTTTCAGGAATTTTCCAAGCTGTTTGCATGTAAACTTCTGACCCACTTGAATTGTGATACAGTGAAATGATCTGTCTGTAAACAATTGTTGGAAAAATGACAAATGTCAAAACTATAGTTTGTTAACAAGACATTTGTGGAGTGGTTGAAAAACAGTTTTAATGACTCCAACCTAAGTGTATGTATTCACCCCCTTTTGCTATGAAGCCCCCATATAAGATCTAGTGCAATCAGTTACCTTCAGAAGTCACATAATTAGTTAGATTGCACACAGGTAGACTTTATTTAAGTGTCACATGATCTCAGTATATATACACACACCTGTTCTGAAAGGCCCCAGAGTCTGCAACACCACTAAGCAAGGGGCGCCACCTAGCAAGCGACACCATGAAGACCAAGGAGCTAACCAAACAGAACTGGGCTTTACAGAACAGTGGCTCAAAAAAATACATTGCTTAAAGAAAACAATAAACAAACACATTTGGTGTTTGCCAAAAAGCATGTGGGAGACTCCCCAAACATGTGGAAGAAGGTACTCTGGTTAGATGAGACTAAAATTGCGCTTTTTGGCCATCAAGGAAAAAGCTATTTCTGGCGCAAACCCAACATCTCATCACCCCGAGAACACCATCCCCACATTGAAGCATGGTGATAGCATCAGGCTCCGGGTATGTTTTTCATCGGCAGGGACTGGGGAAACTGGTCAGAATTGAAGGAATGATGGATGGCGTTAAATACAGGGAAATTCTTGAGGGAAACCTGTTTGTTTTCCAGAGATTTGAGACTGGGACAGAGGTTCACCTTCCAGCAGGACAATGACCCTAAGCATACTGCTAAAGCAACACTCGAGTGGTTTAAGAGGAAACATTTAAATGTCTTGGAATGGCCTAGTCAAAGCCCAGACCTCAATCCAATTGAGAATCTGTGGTATGACATAATGATTGCTGTACACCAGCAGAACCCATCCAACTTGAAGGAGCTGGCAAAGTTTTGCCTTGAAGAGTGGGCAAAAATCCCAGTGGCTAGATGTGCCAAACTTATAGCGACATACCCCAAGAGACTTGCAGCTGTAATTGCTGCAAAAGGTGGCTCTACAAAGTATTGACTTTGGGGGGGTGAATAGTTATGCACGCTCAAGTTCAGTTTTTTTGTCTTATTTCTTGTTTGTTTTACAATAAAACATATTTTGCATCTTCAAAGTGGTAGGCATGATGTGTAAATCAAATGATACAAAAAAATGAATTTTCATTCCAGGTTGTAAGGCTACAATATAGGAAAAATGCCAAGGGGGTTGAATACTTTCTCAAGCCATCGTAGTTAACATATTTTACACTTCATACTGCTGCATACACTTTGTTCCTTGTGACCAGGACAAATTCCAGGCCCTAATTTGGGTGCTGTTAACTGGTGTTTTTGATATACGGTGACTGAAGTACCCTCTTAAGTAACGTTGGATGGAAGCCTGTTTTTGCGTGACTTGTCATTGTTTTTTTGTGCTGACTCAGATGGAGTTTGAGGACGGGTCGTCGTTGTCTGCCAAGAGGGAAGATGTCTACAGTCTAGACGAGGAGCTGCCCAAACGAGTCAAGTCCCGAATGGTGAGACGCGTCTCTCCCAATGTTCCTTAATCCAAACTGATTTATATCAGATTAGGTGATATGAAATCACGCATTTCTGAGAGTTTTGATGAAAATTGGATTCGGTCCATGTTTATAATGCCAATCTATGTAAATGTATTTCTTCAATTCTATTCATAATAAACTCAGCAAAAAAAAGAAACATCCTCTCACTGACAACTGCGTTTATTTTCAGCAAACTTAGCATGTGTAAATATTTGTATGAATCTAACAAGATTCAACAACCTGAGACGAACCGAACAAGTTCCACAGACATGTGACTAACAGAGATTGAATGTGTCCCTGAACAAAGGGGGGGTCAAAATCAAAAGTAACAGTCAGCATCAGTCAGCATGGCCACCAGCTGCATTAAGTACCGCAGTGCATTTCCTCCTCATGGACTGCACCAGATGTGCCAGTTCTTGTTGTGAGATGTTATCCCACTCTTCCACCAAGGCACCTGCAAGTTCCGGACATTTCTGGGGGGAATGGCCCTAGCCCTCCGATCCAACAGGTCCCAGACATGCTCAATAGGATTGAGATCCGGGCTCTTCGCTGGCCATGGCAGAACACTGACATTCCTGTCTTGCAGGAAATCACGCACAGAATGAGCAGTATGGCTGGTGGCATTGTCATGCAGGAGGGTCATGTCAGGATGAGCCTTCAGGAAGGGTACCACATGAGGGAGGAGGTCTTCCCTGTAACGCACAGCGTTGATTGCCTGCAATGACAACAAGCTCAGTCCGATGATGCTGTGACACACCGCCCCAGACCATGACGGACCCTCCACCTCGATCCTGCTCCAGAGTACAGGCCTCGGTGTAACGCTCATTCCTTCGACGATAATCCGACCATCACCCACGGTGAGACAAAACCGCGACTCGTCAGTGAAGAGCACTTTTTGCCAGTCCTGTCTGGTCCAGCGACGGTGGGTTTGTGTCCATAGGCGACGTTGTTGCCGGCGATGACCTGCCTTACAACAGGCCTACGAGCCCTCAGTCCAGCCTATTGCAGACAGTCTGAGCACTGATGGAGGGATTGTGCGTTCCTGGTGTAACTCGGGCAGTTGTTGTTGCCATCCTGTACCTGTCCCGCAGGTGTGATGTTCGGATGTACCGATCCTGTGCAGGTGTTGTTACACGTGGTCTGCCACTGCGAGGACGATCAGCTGTCCGTCCTGTCTCCCTATAACGCTGTCTTAGGCCTCTCCCAGTACAGACATTGCAATTTATTGCCCTGGCCAATTCTTTGAAAGACAGGGTCCTGAAAAAGGGAAGTTTATTTTTTGCTGAGTTTACTATGTTAATGGCTCTTAACTCCTAGATAACTGGATGCTAATTTACTCATGGCCTCTCTCTCTCTTTCAGTCCAAGGCGTCAGACATGCGCTTCGACGGGATATTCACAGAGAAGGAGGTCAAGCAGGGCTCCAAGAGACAGCGAGTCATCAACTCCCGTTACAGAGAGGACTACATCGAGCCTCTCCTATACAGAGTTATGATGGAGTAACCCTCCTCTACTTTATGAACTCACCACACACCCAGAGAGGGGGGCATCTTGGGGCACCCACAGCCTGGACAAGTGGCTCCAAACCTGGGTACTATTAGGAACAAACTCCCTCTCTGGGTGTGTAAGGCTTCCATGCCCCTGGGGCATTTTTTTAAACCACGGCTGGGATTTTAGGGGAGTTTTGGTTCTTTATGAAACTCCCGTATTTCTGTGAATTGTTTCTTCTTCCTCCTTCACTGTCCGTTAATGACAATAGGAACCATCAATGAATTAAGGTGGAATAGGAACATGCTGGGCATTTGTTTTGCATTGCATTATATCATCTGACAACTTGCTGAGTCGGCATTCTAACCTCTAGCATTACCCATCCAAAAGCATTAATTTGACATTTTTACATAAAATATGGTATGTCATAATTCAATACGATTTTTAATAACATGCTGTTAACTGATTACAAAAAATCTGAAGTGCTTTATATGCTTTGCAATACATTTTATGGACTTCATATTATCTCCAATAGGAATGTGCAGGTTTGATTGTGTTTACTGTGACAGTAGGAGGATGATCGAAGTTAGCAGGCCAAGCCTTATGGGCAGTGTTTTCTTGTTGGGTTCAGTTTAGCTATACAATGTTAAAGCTTTGGATTTATTGCATTTACATTTGTCAGTTGTGCAAGTTTGAGCACAACTGTTTTACCACACATCTCACTGCACTTACAATCTCCAAAAAATCCCCAAGATGTATTTATGTGGATAGTTGTTTATGTGCACATTTGTTCTCGTATCTTGAATTGTTGTTTTTTAAACATTTTATTGCCATCCCATGTTGAATTGGTAGTGTGTGTATATGCCAAGGTTAGTCAAGTTACTCGTTCTGCTAAAAAGCACTTATTACAATACCCCGTTCAAAGGCACTTTCATTTTTTCTGTCTTGCCCATTCATCCATGTCTCAAGGCTTAAAAATCCTTCTTTAACAAGTCTCCTCCCCTTCATCTACACTGACATCAATAAGGGATCATAGCATTCACCTGGTCAGTCTGTATATTTCTTTGCTTGCGGTAGCTGAAGTTTGCAATGGCTGTTTTTTAAAGAACTGAACCATGGATTACAGTTTATCCTGGTCCATAGACTATTTTCAGGGTAAGGAACCATCCGTTAAATAGTGAACTTCTCCTTTTAAAAGGGCAATTCTGTCACTTCATCTCCAGCACCAAAGCGGCGTCTCCATGTGAAAACAGCGCGTTTTTAATACAATTTTAAAAAATGCTTCTGTGACACAGGGTAGGAGTGAAGGTGATTTTTAAAACCTGCATCAAGTTTGTTCTTGCTACCCATCACCGCAAATCTCTGTTTGAAAATCATTTTAACTTTTGATGATGTAGTGTTCTGCCCAACGACAAAATGTAGAGATGTGCCGTTTTCACATATTGACACTGGTATTGTGCTGGAGATTATGAAAATAAGGTTGAAAAGCGGTGGAGTTGCCCATTAAGTTCATAACATGAACGTTGTGCAAGAAAAATGAAAACGGCAGCAGCGTTGATGAACATCAATTTCACTGTGCCAGACTTGTCTGTAGTTCCTGGTCAGGCAAAGACAAACAAATGGCATCAGAAACTAAAGTCCCCTTCTCTTCACCATCTTCGCACAAATACTGTATCGGGTTGGATAGTAGGCTGTTACGTACGCCTCTTGGAGGAGAGAACGTAACACCCCGCTACATCAACTCCCCGTGGAGTGAAAAAGTATGTGATTGTAGGTACGGGAAAGGACGACAGAGTCAGAGAAAAATACCGTTTACAGGGAATTTATTATTCCTTAACACTGTAAAGTGGGGAAAAGGGGCTGGACGGAACCAAAGCAAACAAAGTAAAAATTGAGTCCCCTCCTACCTTACCCTAACCTTTAGCACCACCAGACGCGCTAACCAAAATACAGGTGGTTGTCCGCCCAGGTCTTAGATTAAAACTACGGGTTATGTATGCCCGCTGGCCTAAACACTCCCAAGGTGTGTTCCGCTCCCCCCCCGGGAACAAATGAACAGAACAATTTCAATAACCAAAAACACTAAGTCCTATAGGCATACACATACCTCGGAAGGAGTGGCTACAAAATAATATCCACAAAGCTTTTCATGACCGCCACAACAATCAACACAGGACATAAAAATAAGCTCTGTTCCTCGGGCAGGAACACTGGCTTTTATCAAGCTGGAGAAGGAGTTGGTAATTGCAGAGACAGCTGTATCCCCTGACAAGAGAGAGGGATCTGAACTCCAATCTGCGATGGGGCCGACCAATCAGCTGCTTAGAATCCAGGAAGCCATTTCCTGAAATACACACATACAAACCCACAACAACACAGAAACTGGGGAACGTAAAACATAGGTTATAGCCTATATTCAATCACTGGGATTCAATGAGAGGGAACGTTCCTTTTGTGACATACAGTGCATTCTGAAAGTATTAAGACCCTTTGACTTTTTCCACATTTTGTTACATTACAGCCTTATTCTAAAATTGATTAAATCGTTTTTTCCCCTTCATCAATCTACACACAATACCCCATAGTGACAAAGCAAAACTAGGTTTTTAGAAAAGTCTGCAAATGTATTAAAAATAATAAACTGATATCAAATTTACTTAAGTATTCAGACCCCTTTACTCAGTACTTTGTTGAAGCACCTTTTGGCAGCGATTACAGCATTGAGTCTTCTTGGGTATGACGCTACAAGCTTGGCACACCTGTATTTGGGGAGTTTCTCTCATTCTTCTCTGCATATCTTCAAGCTCTGTCAGGTTGGATGGGGAGCGTTGCTGCAAGCTATTTTCAGGTCCCTCCAGATATGTATTTTGTTTTTTTATGTATTATTTCTTACATTGTGTTAGCTTTGAATCTTAAGTGTTATTACATACAGCCAGGAAGAACTATTGGATATCAGAGTGACGTCAACTTACCAGCACAACCAGCACTACGACCAGGAATATGACTTTCCCGAAGCGGATCCTTTGTCCGCACGACCGAGGGCATTTGAACTGATTCCAGAGGCCGACCCGCAACAATACAGCCGGAGGAGAGGGAGCCGGAGCAGCCTTCTAGTGAGACTTTGGAGGCGTGCACACCACCCATTTAGCTACACTCACAATACCATCTGCTAATGTTCGATCAGGTTCAAGTCCGTGCTCTGGCTGGGCCACTCAAGGACATTCAGAGACTTGTCCCGAAGTCACTCCTGCGTTGTCTTAACTGTGTGCTTAGGGTCAGGGTCATTGTCCTGTTGAAAGGTGAACATTCGCCCCAGTCTGAGAACCTGCTCCAGAGCGCTCAGGACTTCATCAAGGATCTCTCTGTACATCTTTCTCTCGATCCTGACTAGTCTCCCAGTCCCTGCCGCTGAAAAACATCCCCGCAGCATGATGCTGCCACCACCATGCTTCACCGTAGAGATGGTGCCAGGTTCCCTCCAGACATGATGCTTGGCATTCAGGCCAAAGAGTTCAATCTCGGTTTCATCAGACCAGAGAATCTTGTTTCTTATGGTCAGAGTCCTTTAGGTGCCTTTTGGCAAACTCCAAGCGGGCTGTCATGTGCCTTTTACTGAGGAGTGGCTTCCGTCTTGCCACTCTACCATAAAGGCCTGATTGGTGGAGTGCTGCAGAGATGGTTGTCCTTCTAGAAGGTTCTCCCATCTCCACAGAGGAACTCTGGCGCTCTGTCAGAGTGACCATCGGGTTCTTGGTCACCTCCCTGACCAAGGCCCTTCTCCCCCGATTCCTCAGTTTGGCCGGGCGGCCAGCTCTAGGAAGACTCTTGGTGGTTCCAAACTTCTTCCATTTGATGGAGGCCACTGTGTTCTTGGACCTTCAAAGCGGCAGAATTGTTTTGGTACACGTCACAAGAGCTGTGCCTTGACACAATCTACGGACAATTCCTTCGACCTCATGGCTTGGTTTTTGCTCTGACATGCACTGTCAACTGTGGGACCTTAAATAGACAGGAGTGTGCCGTTCCAAATCATGTCCAATCAATTTAATTTACCACAGGTGATTTACCAATCAAGTTGTAGAAACATCTCAAGGATGATCAATGGAAACAGGATGCATCTTAGGTCAATTTCGAGTCTCATAGCAAAGGGTCTGAATACTTATGTAAATAAGGTATTTCTGTTTTTCATTTTTTATAAATTTGCTCAATTTCTAAATGTTTTGTTTTGTCATTATGGGGTATTGTGTGTAGATTGAGGGGGGGGAAAAAAAAAATCAATTTTAGAATAAGGCTGTAGCGCAACAAAATGTGGAAAAAGTCAAGGGGTCTGAATACTTTCAGAATGCACTGTAAATATAACCATAGAACATACCATTACATGCATGATTGTGGCACATAGCGCGCGATCTGGTCTTCATATGGTATTTCTACCACATGAAGAGCATTGCATCCTAATGCTGTTTACACCCCAGGGGGGTCTGCTATTTTCCCCTGGTTTCTGCTGTTGGCATCAGATTGCATCCTTCCCCGCTTTACAGGTGCACAGAATGGCTTGTGGAGTGGGAGACCTGTGAGGTGTGGAGAGCTCCACTGCAATTTGGTGAGTGTTGGCCCCTGGCACTCTGTGCACTTCTACTCCTTATGGGATTAATTAACACAAACAAACATTACAATAATTCACTGTGGTAATTCTTCTTCCGGTGTTTTCTGCAGTGTGTATCGCATAAAGAGTCAAAAAATAATAATAATATATATATATATATATATGTATGTATGTATGTATGTATGTATGTGTATATATATATATATATATATATATGTATATATATATATATATATATATATATATATGTGTGTATATATATATATATATATATATATATGTATATATATATATATATATGTATATGTTGTTTGGATCGAAAGTATTTGTCATTGGTTTCAATAATGGATCCTGAAAATCAATAGTCTATAGGACATTTTTACAGGACTATGGGAAGCTTGCACAGAGACAATGTAGTTGTCTTTCCTACTATAACAGAATAGTTAGAAATTAGATGATGACAATCATTAACACACAATAGGCCTACTGTACATGGAGACAACACATTCACTATACTGAAAAGCCAATAAGTGACCAAAATGTAAAGGTCCAATGCAGACAATCTCAATATCAAATCAGTTCTGAGTAACAATTAAGTACCTTACTGTGATTGTTTTCAATTAAATTGTTTTCATCGTATTATTCCAACCTCATAGTGTGGAAATGTATATAAAACACGGAACATCCTGTTTTGACTGCACTGGGCTCTTAAATTTTCAAGCAATAAGGAAGTAAGGAAATTAAACAGAATAATGTTTTTTCCCTGTAACTGAAGACGAGTTCTTAGGTTCTTATCTTTGGTGGAAATCAAGATGACGAAGTCTGGTGGTCAAAGACCACAATGTTGCTATTTTCTGCAACGTTTCTCATCCTGTTCAATGATCAGTACACAAGGTGCCTTCGGAAAGTATTCACACCCCTTGACTTTTTCCATATTTTGTTGTGTTACAGCCTGAATTTTTTTATTGATTGAATTGAGATTTTGTCACTGACCTAAACACAATACCCCGTCATGTCAAAGTGGAATTATATGTTTTTCAAATGTTTACAAATTAAGTAAAAATGAAAAGCTGAAATGTCTTGAGTCAAGTATTCAACTCCTTTGGTATGGGATGCCTAAATAATTGCTTAACAAGTCACATAATGTTGCATGGACTCACTGTGTGCAATATTATTTAACATAATTTTTAAATGACTACCTCATCTCTGTACCCCACACATACAATTATCTGTAAGGTCCGTCAAGTCGCGCAGTGAATTTCAAACCACAAAGACCAGGGAGGTTTTTCAATGCCTCGCAAAGAAGGGCACCTATTGGTAGATTTAAAAAAAGCAGGCATTAAATATCCCTTTGAGCATAGTGTAGTTAACAATTACACTTTGGACGGTGTATCAATACATCCAGTCACTACAAAGATACAGGCATCCTTCCTAACTCAGTTGCCGGAAAAGAAGGAAACCGCTCAGGGATTTCACCATGCAGCATATGGTGACTTTTTAAACAACATTGTAGTTACTCCACAATAGTAAAAGAAGGAAGTCTGTACAGAATATAAATATTTCAAACATGCATCCTGTTTGAAATATGGCACTAAAGTAAAACTACAAAACATTTGGCAAACAAATTAACTTCATGTCCTGAATACAAAGCGTTATGTTTGGGGCAAATCCAACGCAACACATCACTGAGTACCACTCTTAATTTTTTTTCCAAGCATTGTGGTGGCTGCATCATGTTATGGGTATGCTTGTCATTGGCATGGGCTAGGGAGTTTTTTGGGATAAAAAGAAACAGAAGAAAGCTAAGCACAGGTGAAATCCTAGAGGAAAACCTGGTTGTCTGCTTTCCAACAGACACTGGGGGACAAATTCACCTTTCAGCAGGACAATAACCTAAAACACAAGGCCAAATATGTTTTTTTTTATTTTTTTATTTCACCTTTATTTAACCAGGTAAGCTAGTTGAGAACAAGTTCTCATTTACAACTGCGACCTGGCCAAGATAAAGCAAAGCAGTGCAACAGAAACAACAACACTGGAGTTGCTTACCAAGATGACATTGAATGTTCCTGAGTGGCCAGGTTTTGACTTGAATAGTCTTGAAAATCTATGGCAAGACTTGAAAATGGCTGTCTGGCAAAGATCAACAACACGCCTGACAGAGCTTGAATAATAATTTGCAAATGTTGCACAATCCAGGTGTGGAAATCTCTTAGATTTACCCAGAAAGACTAACAGCTGTAAAAGTTGCCAAAGGTGATTTTAACATGTATTGACTCAGGAGTGTGAATACTTATGTAAATGAATTTATGTAAGTGAGTTTTTTTATTATGTAAATGAATTTTTTTATTGATTGAATTGAGATATTTCATTTTCAATACATCTGCAAAAATGTTTTTTACTTTGTCTTTATAGGTTATTGTGTGTAAATGGGTGAGAAATGTTGAATTCAGGCTGTTACACAACAACATGTGGAATAGGACAAGGGGTATGTGTACTTTCTGAAGGCACTGTACGCTCTCTAGAAGGCCTGCCAGCAACTGTGCTGAGTGTGTGATGGCACTGTGCCAGTTAAAGTGGGGTAATTTCTTTTGGCAGCCATTGACTAACTGCGTGTGTATGTAAAGGAAATTACTAAAGGGAGTGACAGACAAACTCCTACAGAGTTACATCACTGGACTCGTTCTGTAATTGGTTCATTCAGTGGGCACTTCTACAAGCAGGGGATGCTAAAGGATATGTAGTAATCTAGAGGCGAAAGAAACGCACACCTATTTAGGTGAGGTGCTGGCTAGCGGAGTAGAACACTTGAAACATTTGAGAGCTGCACACTCTAGGAGCTCAGATGCAATAATGTAATAACCTAATATCCAACATTTCAACAGACAAGCTGTCTTCATCAGGGTGTAATGACAAATGCTGCGGGGTGACTAGTTTATATAGTGTCAAAGGACACACAGGTGTCTGTAATCATGGCCGGGTGTGGCCTGATCATTGGTTAATTGTCATATATTAAAATATATTGCATACAAAAAACACAAATGGATAGCATACGATCATAGATACAATTTGGCTACAAGAATGGCTTCAGATCAAAGTCTACGTTGAGACCGAAGGGACGAAATCTTTAATTTAAAGACCCCTGCTCCCTTCGGTCTCAAAGTAGACTTTGATCTGAAGCCATTCTTGTAGCCAAATTGTATCTATGATCGTATGCTATCCATTTGTGTTTTTTGTATGCAATTTTAATAAATGACAATTAAGCAATGATATCAGGCCACACCCGGCCATGATTACAGACACCTGTGTGTCCTTTGACACTATATAAACTAGTCACCCCGCAGCGTTTGTCATTACACCCTGATGAAGACAGCTTGTCTGTTGAAACGTTGGACATTAGGTTATTACATTACTGCATCTGAGCTCCTAGAGTGTGCGGCTCTCCTTTAAATGTTTTAAGATATGTAGTAATCATATTCATTACATGTCATTATGTACATTGTGTTGAGAGGATGAAATAACATATGCCCTTACTGATTTATGTCCTGGGTCGACCTCTGACTGTTTCCCAGGTAATGTGGGTTCTGCTAGCTCTAGTTCAACCATAGTAGTCATGCCTCGAGCTCATGCACCATACTTCCTGAGCTCACCATACTAAGCCATTGTGCTCTGACATGTACAGGCATTGACATGTACAGGCATTGCGTAAACCAACTCCAGAGAGAGTTCTGCCAGGTTTCTGTCCCTGTAGGGCAGAGAGAGACTTGCTGTGAGGAGAGTGCCTGTGTTCAGGTGGCAGGGTTGGTTCATCGACTCTGTTCAGCTCTATCTCCCCCGGGGGCCTGGGAGACTTACAGAGAGCCACCTGTAGCCACATGACTGGCTAATGAGCATTGCCGCTGGGCTGCGTGCCCTCGCACCCCACCCTTCCCCGGGCCCTGGCAGAGGTTCATATCAACATCTGCTGATGGACAGGCAGAAATGCCGAGCCTTGAACTGAGCAGCTTTGTTTGCCTTTTCCATGTGCCTCTGCTAGATGGAGAAATCAATGGTCGCTGACAAAAAAAAAAAACTAAGATCACCTCTGTCTGAGAATTTAAAAAATGAGGCAAACCACAATACTGTATATCCATATGAAAATACTTTTCTAACTAAATGATGTTTGAATTTAATTATGTTTCAGTAGAATGAATATCAAAACTCCCCAAAAGTGTTGTATGACTTAAATGTTTTATGACTTGGGCCTACACTTGCATGAAAGCAAGTTTTATATGTGACATATTCATAGTAACTTTTCTATATTTCCTTAGGCAACGTTTTTTAGGTGATTCAGAGCTGACAGTACACCGCAAACAAAGACGTTTTGTTTACTCAAAGTCGCAAGGTCCTTTTGGAGACTAGAGGAAACAGACCCTCAATAGATATCAAACTGTTTCTGTTCCCCAGGTTGTCAATGTAGTTCATCTCTAATAGTGATGCCATTGTGGTGTGAAATGTTACTCAGAACCGGAGTTCTGTAAAAGCGTAGTGTATAATATCCTTTGTCTGAGCAGCAGTGCTGGTTGAACTCTGAAGAGAGGAGGTTACTCACGGCTCCCCATTGTGCTGGTTGCGTAACACCAGTGGAGTTGTCATCATCCCAAAATGTACATATTATATTGGAAAACGTTTTTGAACTGTGACACATTTTATTATGATATATTGTTGCAATGAGAAAAATAAGTAGGGCAAGTTGCTAAGCGTATGTTTTCTACTTATACTGTAGCCTGTATGCATTTCTATGTTATTTAGTTATTATTTTAGTGGTTCTCTTTTTTTCAGAACTTTTTTTGTTGCTCAATCCCACTGAATGAGTTATTTATTACACCGCTTACATTAAGTAATACAAACATGAACCAGTCATTGATGAAGAGATCTGTCAAAGGGAAGAAAGGCCCTTCTCTTTTCCACTGACACTGACTTTGCTGATAAATGCTTTGTTGAGGAAAAATGCATTTGATTGTGATGTGTTGTTGTCTCACTTAGCCATCTTAAGATCAATGCACTAATTGTACGTCAAATCAAATTTTATTAGTCACATGTGCTGAATACAACAGGTGTAGACCTTACAGTGAAATGCTTACTTACGTGCCCCTAAACAACAATGCAGTTAAAAAAATTACGGATAAGAATAAGAAATAAAAGGAACAAGTAATTAGAGAGCAGCAGTAAAATAACAATAGCGAGACTATATACAGGGGGGTACTGGTACAGAGTCAATGTGCGGGGGCACTGGTTAGTTGAGGTAATATGTACATGTAGGTAGAGTTATTAAAGTGACTATGCATAGATGATAACAACAGAGAGTAGCAGTGGTGTAAAAGAGGGGGGGGAATGCAAATATGTTGGGTAGCCATCTGATTAGATGTTCAGGAGTCTTATGGCCTGGGGGTAGAAGCCTCTTGGACCTAGACTTGGCGCTCCGGTACCGCTTGCCGTGCGGTAGCAGAGAGAACAGTCTATGACTGGGGTGGCTGGAGTCTTTTACCATAAGTCACTCTGGATAAGAGCGTCTGCTAAATAACTAAAATGTAAAAATGCATAATAAAACATTTCTTATTACCTTTAATGCCCAGTTTCGTGTTTCACACACAGTTAATATTTGTATGATTTACAATAAATGCAATACCCTGTATTCAAAGTAAATATTTTTAATCAAAAGGACCTTTGCTCATAAAGTATAACAGAAATCAGAACCATACAATATATAATCGTTTCAGTTGAAACCTCAACGGCTATATTGAGAAAAACCAAGCGGTTCATTTGGCTTCATTGGTTCTGTAGATCCACTGTGATTGGCTGCCTGGTGTCAAAGCAGGTGGGTGTGTTAGATAGGTCCTCAGGACCCACAATGAATAGGAGAGCCATACTGAGGCTATGAATTACCCAATGACAAACCAAGACAGAAGCGCTGAAGTGGGTCACTAAGAATAATTGGATTTAATACAGCCAATGTGAAAGTGTGGGAGATCGGTAATGGGGGTAAGACAATGGGGAATGTGTAAGTTATTTCGAGAGGTGTGAGTTTCTAAATGAAAGGTGAAAGAAGTCAACAGTAATCAGTAGGGTCTCGCCCTTCATACCACCATGGATGTGATGGCTTTCGCCATTAACAGTAAACCATCGGAAATGCAGAAAATCAGATCAATTGTGCCTCTTTATTTTCATCCACCATTCTCTCACCCAAACCCCCATTCTCTCACCCAAACCCCCATTCTCTCACTCTCACTCCATAATCCCTCTTTCCTCCTTATGCCCTATTTTCTCTCCTTCTGCCTCTATCTCTCTCTGCGTCTCTCTCTTTTTTCTTTCATAAGGAATGCAAAAGTTAGGCAGTACACATGGCTAAAAGTTAATGAAGGTGGTGTCAGTGCAGCAAGGTTAGACAGGTTGTATGTATCTGATCACTACTGTAGTAGGGTTGGAAGGTTAGACAGGTTGTATGTATCTGATCACTACTGTAGTAGGGTTGGAAGGTTAGACAGGTTGTATGTATCTGATCACTACTGTAGTAGGGTTGGAAGGTTAGACAGGTTGTATGTATCTGATCTCTACTGTAGTAGGGTTGGAAGGTTAGACAGGTTGTATGTATCTGATCACTACTGTAGTAGGGTTGGAAGGTGTGACATTACTCCTGTGGGTTTTTCTGATCACCATAATGTGACTGTTGATATTCACTTGAACTGAGGTTTGTTTCTACATGAAAGAGTGAAGGGTGCCTTGATTAGGACTCGCTTTGGTACCCTCAAGGAAATGAATGCTCCTTGCATTTTTTTTTTAACCACTAGGACAGTGGACATTACAACGCAAACAGATGGTCTGCCTTCGTCTCCCTGATGGGAAGGTGACCACGGATGACGGTGAGACGCATCAACATGTCGAGGATTTCTACTCTGCCCTCTACAAGGCGGAAGATTGTGATCCTCTGTGTGCTGAACAGTTGTTTCATGGACTTCCTCAATTGGGCCCTGAGCAGAGAGCTGCTTTGGACTCTGACTTTACTCTGCAGGAGCTGCCCACTGCAGTTATGCAGCTCTCATCAGGCCGAGCCCCTGGCATCGATGGTTTACCATCTGACTTCTACAAGCACTTTTGGGGGTCTATTGGGGGGTTATGAAGTGGTGTGGGAATCTTTTCATGAGGGTTCTCTTCATGTATCTTGTCAACGTGCTTCAAGGTGCCAAAAAAACGGAGATTTAACATTTAAGTCATTTAGCAGACGCTCTTATTCAGAGCGACTTAGAAATTGGTGCATTCACCTTATGATATCCAGTGGAACAACCACTTTACAATAGTACATCTAAATCTTTTAGGGGGGGGTTAGAAGGATTACTTTGTCCTATCCCAGGTATTCCTTAAAGAGGTGGGGTTTCAGGTGTCTTGGAAGGTGGTGATTGACTCCGCTGTCCTGGCGTCGTGAGGGAGCTTGTTCCACCATAGGGGTGCCAGAGCAGCGAACAGTTTTGACTGGGCTGAGCGGGAACTGTGCTTCCTCAGAGGTAGGGGGGCCAGCAGGCCAGAGGTGGATGAGCGCAGTGCCCTCGTTTGGGTGTAGGGACTGATCAGAGCCTGAAGGTACGGAGGTGCCGTTCCCCTCACAGCTCCGTAGGCAAGCACCATGGTCTTGTAGCGGATGCGAGCTTCAACTGGAAGCCAGTGGAGAGAGCAGAGGAGCGGGGTGACGTGAGAGAACTTGGGAAGGTTGAACACCAGACGGGCTGCGGCGTTCTGGATGAGTTGTAGGGGTTTAATGGCACAGGCAGGGAGCCCAGCCAACAGCGAGTTGCAGTAATCCAGACGGGAGATGACAAGTGCCTGGATTAGGACCTGCGCCGCTTCCTGTGTGAGGCAGGGTCGTACTCTGCGAATGTTGTAGAGCATGAACCTACAGGATCGGGTCACCGCCTTGATGTTAGTGGAGAACGACAGGGTGTTGTCCAGGGTCACGCCAAGGTTCTTAGCACTCTGGGAGGAGGACACAATGGAGTTGTCAACCGTGATGGCGAGATCATGGAACGGGCAGTCCTTCCCCGGGAGGAAAAGCAGCTCCGTCTTGCCGGGGTTCAGCTTGAGGTGGTGATCCGTCATCCACACTGATATGTCTGCCAGACATGCAGAGATGCGATTCGCCACCTGGTTATCAGAAGGGGGAAAGGAGAAGATTAATTGAGTGTCGTCTGCATAGCAATGATAGGAGAGACCATGTGAGGATATGACAGAGCCAAGTGACTTGGTGTATAGCGAGAATAGGAGAGGGCCTAGAACTGAGCCCTGGGGGACACCAGTGGTGAGAGCACGTGGTGCGGAGACAGATTCTCGCCACGCCACCTGGTAGGAGCGACCTGTCAGGTAGGACGCAATCCAAGCGTGGGCCGCACCGGAGATGCCCAGCTCGGAGAGGGTGGAGTGGAGGATCTGGTGGTTCACAGTATCAAAGGCAGCAGATAGGTCTAGAAGGATGAGAGCAGAGGAGAGAGAGTTAGCTTTAGCAGTGCGGAGAGCCTCCGTGATACAGAGAAGAGCATTCTCAGTTGAGTGACCAGTCTTAAAACCTGACTGATTTGGGTCAAGAAGGTCATTCTGAGAGAGATAGCAAGAGAGCTGGCCAAGGACGGCACGTTCAAGAGTTTTGGAGAGAAAAGAAAGAAGGGATACTGGTCTGTAGTTGTTGACATCGGAGGGATCGAGTGTAGGTTTTTTCAGAAGGGGTGCAACTCTCGCTCTCTTGAAGACGGAAGGGACGTAGCCAGCAGTCAAGGATGAGTTGATGAGCGAGGTGAGGTAAGGGAGAAGGTCTCCGGAAATGGTCTGGAGAAGAGAGGAGGGGATAGGGTCAAGCGGGCAGGTTGTTGGGTGGTCGGCCGTCACAAGATGCGAGATTTCATCTGGAGAGAGGGGGGAGAAAGAGGTCAAAGCACAGGGTAGGGCAGTGAGCTCGCAATGAGTCGTCGAGCCACGGAGCAGGAGGGGAGGACCGAGCCGGCCTGGAGGATAGGGGACATAGAGTCAAAGGATGCAGAAAGGGAGGAGAGGAGGGTTGAGGAGGCAGAATCAGGAGATAGGTTGGAGAAGGTTTGAGCAGAGGGAAGAGATGATAGGATGGAAGAGGAGAGAGTAGCGGGAGAGAGAGAGCGAAGGTTGCGACGGCGCAATACCTTCCGAGTAGGGGCAGAGTGAGAAGTGTTGGAGGAGAGCGAGAGGGAAAAGGATACAAGGTAGTGGTCGGAGACTTGGTGGGGAGTTGCAATGAGATTAGTGGAAGAACAGCATCTAGTAAAGATGAGGTCAAGCGTATTGCCTGCCTTGTGAGTAGGGGGGTAAGGTGAGAGGGTGAGGTCAAAAGAGGAGAGGAGTGGAAAGAAGGAGGCAGAGAGGAATGAGTCAAAGGTAGACGTGGGGAGGTTAAAGTCACCCAGAACTGTGAGAGGTGAGCCATCCTCAGGAAAGGAACTTATCAAGGCATCAAGCTCATTGATGAACTCTCCAAGGGTACCTGGAGGGCGATAAATGATAAGGATGTTAAGCTTGAAAGGGCTGGTAACTGTGACAGCATGGAATTCAAAGGATGCGATAGACAGATGGGTCAGGGGAGAAAGAGAGAATGTCCACTTGGGAGAGATGAGGATTCCAGTGCCACCACCCCGCTGGCCAGATGCTCTCGGGGTGTGCGAGAACACGTGGGCAGATGAGGAGAGAGCAGTAGGAG
Organism: Salmo trutta; assembly: GCF_901001165.1. Taxonomy (NCBI): domain Eukaryota; kingdom Metazoa; phylum Chordata; class Actinopteri; order Salmoniformes; family Salmonidae; genus Salmo; species Salmo trutta. The sequence goes on from NC_042987.1 coordinate 31,929,121, forward strand.
TAGCAGTGTTATCTGTGGTAATCCATGTTTCCGTCAGCGCCAAGAAGTCGAGGGACTGGAGGGTAGCATAGGCTGAGATGAACTCTGCCTTGTTGGCCGCAGACCGGCAGTTCCAGAGGCTGCCGGAGACCTGGAACTCCACGTGGGTTGTGCGCGCTGGCACCACCAGGTTAGAGTGGCAGCGGCCACGCGGTGTGAAGCGTTTGTTTGGCCTGTGCAGAGGGGAGAGAACAGGGATAGACAGACACATAGTTGACAAGCTACAGAAGAGGCTACGCTAATGCAAAGGAGATTGGAATGACAAGTGGACTACACGTCTCGAATGTTCAGAAAGTTAAGCTTACGTTGCAAAAATCTTATTGACTAAAAAGACTAAAATGATACAGTGCTGCTGGCTGGTGAAGTAGGCTAACTAGCAGTGGCTGTGTTGTTGACTTTGTTTGAAAGTGTAGCTGGCTAGGTAACCTCGATAGTTTCAGTACTACACCATTATCATGATACAAAGGCTCTTCTAAAAAATTGGCGACTTGTTGCATTGCTGTGTGCGGAATATAAAATGGTATCTAAATGTCTCCCAAACAGGTTGAAATAATATCTGGGGCTGTTGGTCCACAAGGACCAGTCTTACTGTGTACCTGACCGCTCTGTTGTTGATAACTTGTTTCTGATAAGAGATGTTTTAGACATTTGTAAACTGTCTGATGTAAATGTGGGTTTACTTTCTTTGGATCAGGAGAAGGCCTTTGACCGTGTGGACCACCAGTACTTGTTCAAAACAATGAAAGCCTTTGGGTTTGGGGATGTTTTTTTGTCTTGGATGAGTTTACTGTATGCTGGGGCCTCATGTATGGTGAAGGTAGGGGGTGGTTTGAGCTGCCCCATCCCCGTCCAAAGGGGTATCAGGCAGGGATGCCCAATTTCAGGACAGTGATATTGTCTGGCAATTGAACCAATGCTTTGTTTTTTTAAGAGCGAGTCTTACTGGTTTCTCTGTGCCAGGTGTAATGAAGGGTCCCATGACAGCACTGTCTGCGTATGCAGATGATGTGACAGTTTTAATTACAGGGAGTGAGGATGTTAAGGTTCTCTCAAACGCTTTAAAGGTGTGTGAGGGGGCCTCCTCAGCTAGTCAATTGGGAAAAGAGTGAATCGCTGTGGGCAGGTCAGCTTCAGATGGGGTCCGCTCCACGGTTACTAGGGGGGATTCAGATGGGGTCTGCTCCACGGTTACCTGGGGGGCTTCAGATGGGGTCTGCTCCACGGTTACCAAGGGGGATTCAGATGGGGTCTGCTCCACGGTTACCAGGGGGGCTTCAGATGGGGTCTGCTCCACGGTTACCAGGGGGGCTTCAGATGGGGTCCGCTCCACGGTTACCAGGGGGTCTTCAGATGGGGTCCACTCCACGGTTACCAGGGGGGCTTCAGATGGGGTCCACTCCACGGTTACCAGGGGGGGCTTCAGATGGGGTCAGCTCCACGGTTACCAGGGGGGCTTCAGATGGGGTCCGCTCCACGGTTACCAGGGGGGCTTCAGATGGGGTCCGCTCCACAGTTACCAGGGGGGCTTCAGATAGGGTCCGCTCCACGGTTACCAGGGGGGCTTCAGATGGGGTCCGCTCCACGGTTACCAGGGGGGCTTCAGATGGGGTCCGCTCCACGGTTACCAGGGGGGCTTCAGATGGGGTCCGCTCCACGGTTACCCGGGGGGCTTCAGATGGGGTCCGCTCCACGGTTACCAGGGGGGCTTCAGATGGGGTCCGCTCCACGGTTACCAGGGGGTCTTCAGATGGGGTCCGCTCCACGGTTACCAGGGGGGCTTCAGATGGGGTCCGCTCCACGGTTACCAGGGGGGCTTCAGATGGGGTCCGCTCCACGGTTACCAGGGGGGCTTCAGATGGGGTCCGCTCCACGGTTACCAGGGGGGCTTCAGATGGGGTCCGCTCCACGGTTACCAGGGGGGCTTCAGATGGGGTCAGCTCCACGGTTACCAGGGGGGCTTCAGATGGGGTCTGCTCCACAGTTACCAGGAGGGATTCAGAGATGGGATGAAGACTTTTTTTTCTCTAGGCTCTGATGTCTTTCAGAAAAAGAACTGGGAGGGTGTAGTGGAGAAGGTGTGTGCCAGATTGTCAAGGTGGAAATGGGTGCTACCCCAGCTGTCTTATTGGGGGTGCTGGTAGCCAATAATCTAGCTGCCTCTACCCTGTGGCACAGACTAATGATTTTACAGCTACCGTCTGATACAAGAGCTTCAGAGAACCCTTGTCAATTTCTTCTGGTCAACATTAGATTAAAGCTGCAGCCCTGTACCTGCCACTGCACCAGGGTGGGTAAGGCCTGGTGGACATTTCTTCCAGGATCATGCTTTCCGGCTTCAAGCAGCCCAGAGACTGTTGTACAGTGACGGTTCTAGCAGCCCAGAGACTGTTGTACAGTGACGGTTCTAGCAGCCCAGAGACTGTTGTACAGTGACGGTTCTAGCAGCCCAGAGACAGTTGTACAGAGACGGTTCTAGCAGCCCAGAGACTGTTGTACAGTGACGGTTCTAGCAGCCCAGAGACTGTTGTACAGAGACGGTTCTAGCAGCCCAGAGACTGTTGTACAGAGACGGTTCTAGCAGCCCAGAGACTGTTGTACAGAGACGGTTCTAGCAGCCCAGAGACTGTTGTACAGAGACGGTTCTACCAGCCCAGAGACTGTTGTACAGAGACGGTTCTAGCAGCCCAGAGACTGTTGTACAGTGACGGTTCTAGCAGCCCAGAGACTGTTGTACAGAGACGGTTCTAGCAGCCCAGAGACTGTTGTACAGTGACGGTTCTAGCAGCCCAGAGACTGTTGTACAGTGACGGTTCTAGCAGCCCAGAGACTGTTGTACAGAGACGGTTCTAGCAGCCCAGAGACTGTTGTACAGTGACGGTTCTAGCAGCCCAGAGACTGTTGTACAGAGACGGTTCTAGCAGCCCAGAGACTGTTGTACAGTGACGGTTCTAGCAGCCCAGAGACTGTTGTACAGAGACGGTTCTAGCAGCCCAGAGACTGTTGTACAGTGACGGTTCTAGCAGCCCAGAGACTGTTGTACAGAGACGGTTCTAGCAGCCCAGAGACTGTTGTACAGTGACGGTTCTAGCAGCCCAGAGACTGTTGTACAGAGACGGTTCTAGCAGCCCAGAGACTGTTGTACAGTGACGGTTCTAGCAGCCCAGAGACTGTTGTACAGAGACGGTTCTAGCAGCCCAGAGACTGTTGTACAGAGACGGTTCTAGCAGCCCAGAGACTGTTGTACAGTGACGGTTCTAGCAGCCCAGAGACTGTTGTACAGAGACGGTTCTAGCAGCCCAGAGACTGTTGTACAGAGACGGTTCTAGCAGCCCAGAGACTGTTGTACAGAGACGGTTCTAGCAGCCCAGAGACTGTTGTACAGAGACGGTTCTACCAGCCCAGAGACTGTTGTACAGAGACGGTTCTAGCAGCCCAGAGACTGTTGTACAGTGACGGTTCTAGCAGCCCAGAGACTGTTGTACAGAGACGGTTCTAGCAGCCCAGAGACTGTTGTACAGTGACGGTTCTAGCAGCCCAGAGACTGTTGTACAGTGACGGTTCTAGCAGCCCAGAGACTGTTGTACAGAGACGGTTCTAGCAGCCCAGAGACTGTTGTACAGAGACGGTTCTAGCAGCCCAGAGACTGTTGTACAGTGACGGTTCTAGCAGCCCAGAGACTGTTGTACAGTGACGGTTCTAGCAGCCCAGAGACTGTTGTACAGTGACGGTTCTAGCAGCCCAGAGACTGTTGTACAGTGACGGTTCTAGCAGCCCAGAGACTGTTATACAGAGACGGTTCTAGCAGCCCAGAGACTGTTGTACAGAGACGGTTCTAGCAGCCCAGAGACTGTTGTACAGTGACGGTTCTAGCAGCCCAGAGACTGTTGTACAGAGACGGTTCTAGCAGCCCAGAGACTGTTGTACAGTGACGGTTCTAGCTGGGTCGACACAGCCTATACAGTGATGAGGAGAGCGGCTGTTTGGGCTTAGATAAGCACCTTTTCCTCTTAAAGCTGGAGGGGAGTGCTTTTTCTGGCTTGACTCCATTTTATGAGTCTGTTATGCAGGCTTGGAGAGTTTTTGTCATGTCTCGTAAGGCCGGCACGCCACCAGGGATGTGGCTTTTTGAAGAGCCTCTGTTTTACAACACTGCCATGCAGTCCCGTTTTCTGGGTTCAGCCAGCCTACGTTCATGTCTGTTAGGTGTGGGGTGTACCAAGCTGGGTCATCTGATGCGGAGCAGGAGCAGATTGGTGGAGGAGCTGGGAGAAAGAGCGGGGATCCAATCATCTCGACTACTGAGGAAGGTTATAACTGAGGTCTGCGATTCCTTGCCAGTACTTCATCAGCAGTATGTGACAGACACTTCCAATTCTGATCGGTGGACAGAGGGTCTGGATGATATGTTCCCTGTGCTGAATGTTAGTGCTGCGGTGGGGGCGTTAGAGGAGGATGGAGGGTCTGGATGATGTGTTCCCTGTGCTGAATGTTAGTGCTGCAGTGGGGGCATTAGAGGAGGATGGAGGGTCTGGATGATGTGTTCCCTGTGCTGAATGTTAGTGCTGCTGGGGCGTTAGAGGAGGGCGGAGGGTCTGGATGATGTGTTCCCTGTGCTGAATGTTAGTGCTGCTGGGGCGTTAGAGGAGGGCGGAGGGTCTGGATGATGTGTTCCCTGTGCTGAATGTTAGTGCTGCTGCTGGGGCATTAGAGGAGGATGGAGGGTCTGGATGATGTGTTCCCTGTGCTGAATGTTAGTGCTGCTGCTGGGGCATTAGAGGAGGATGGAGGGTCTGGATGATATGTTCCCTGTGCTGAATGTTAGTGCTGCGGTGGGGGCATTAGAGGAGGATGGAGGGTCTGGATGATATGTTCCCTGTGCTGAATGTTAGTGCTGCTGCTGGGGCATTAGAGGAGGATGGAGGGTCTGGATGATATGTTCCCTGTGCTGAATGTTAGTGCTGCGGTGGGGGCATTAGAGGAGGATGGAGGGTCTGGATGATATGTTCCCTGTGCTGAATGTTAGTGCTGCGGTGGGGGCGTTAGAGGAGGATGGAGGGTCTGGATGATGTGTTCCCTGTGCTGAATGTTAGTGCTGCTGGGGCGTTAGAGGAGGATGGAGGGTCTGGATGATATGTTCCCTGTGCTGAATGTTAGTGCTGCTGCTGGGGCATTAGAGGAGGATGGAGGGTCTGGATGATATGTTCCCTGTGCTGAATGTTAGTGCTGCGGTGGGGGCATTAGAGGAGGATGGAGGGTCTGGATGATATGTTCCCTGTGCTGAATGTTAGTGCTGCGGTGGGGGGCGTTAGAGGAGGATGGAGGGTCTGGATGATGTGTTCCCTGTGCTGAATGTTAGTGCTGCTGGGGCGTTAGAGGAGGATGGAGGGTCTGGATGATGTGTTCCCTGTGCTGAATGTTAGTGCTGCGGTGGGGCCGTTAGAGGAGGACTTGGGGATGCTGCTTTCCTTCCATACCCTGGAGGGGTGAAATGGACGAGTTGGGCGAGTGTGTTTGGTCCAGGTCCCTCCCCAAAAGGCTGTTGGTGGTATTTGTATAAACTGCCTATTGAAAAGAAGACACCTGACCTCCAATGGAGGATAATACATGAAGCCATAGCCACCAACATGCATCTGGTACACCTGGATCCTACTGTTGGGGAGGGGTGTCCAGTCTGAAACTCTGGCACATCTGTTCTTACAGTGTCCCAAGTTGGTGGGGATGATTGACCTGATCACTAGCTGGTTCTTAGCTCTGGGAGAGGTTTTGTCTTCCCAACAGTTTATATTTGGGCTAAAGTACAGGTTTAGTTATCTAGATTAACTTTGTCAGGCGCAGCTAAATTATCAATTTGTTAGACATGAAAGAACAGTATTCGGGGACAGGGGTCTGTGGATGTGGTGGGAATGCGGGAGGGGATGTTGGCAGCGAGACTGGGGGTTGAGTTTGCCTATTACAAACTGGTTAACAATATTGGGCTGTTTATGAGTATTCAGAGGCTGTTTAGTTATGGTGGAGGAAGATTTGATGTTGTGTTTTTAATTGATGTGTAACCATGGTTTTGTTTGAGTGTTTGTGTTGTGGCTTCCCAGACCAATAAAGGATATAAAAAAACCTCTTTTTCTCTTTCTGTCTCTATTTCTTTTTTTCTCTCTCTCTCTTTTCTATCTCTCTCTTTCTCTCTCGCTCTGTCTCGCTCTCTTTCTGTCTCGCTCTCTTTCTGTCTTTCCGGTCTCTCTCTCTCGGTCGCTGTCTCTCTGTCTCTGTCACTCTCTCTTTTTCTGTCTCTTTCGCTCTCTGTCTCTCTCTGTGTCTCTCACTCTGTCTCGCTCTCTTTCTGTGTCCCTCTGTCTCACTCTCTTTCTGTCTCTCTCTTTCTGTGTCTCTCACTGTCTCGCTTTGTCTCCCTCTCTTTCTGTCTCTCTCTCTCTCTTTCTGTCTCTCTCCGACTGTCACTCTCTCTTTCCTATCTCTGTCTCTCTTTCCTATCTCTCTCTGTCTCTCTCTCTTTCATGTCTCTCATTCTGTTTGGAATGTCTCACCACCACTGTTTGGAATGATAATCACAACAATAATTATTGTAATAACAATAATAGTAATAATAACTATGTTACTGTTTACTATGCAGATATTATTCAGTGTCCCTCAGGCTATGGCAGGCAAATACATATTTGGCTGCAAGAGGAGCCATTGCTCCTTCACCTATGAGTATTTTTAGTTTTTCCTCTGGGTTTAATAAGTTCAAATTTGGAATAAATGTAGTCATTTCTGTGAATAATGAATCTCTTGGTGAGGAATATTTGTCACAGTAAAGGAGAAAGTGCATCTCTGTCTCTACCTCCCCTGTCGTGCAGTGACCACATACACGCTCCTCTTTGGGTAGCCATGTCTTTTTATGTCTGCCGGTTTCTATTGCCAATCGGTGGTCACTCAGCCTGTACTTGGTAAGGATCTGTCTCTGCCAGGTAATCACTCAGCCTGTACTTGGTAAGGATCTGTCTCTGCCAGGTGGTCACTCAGCCTGTACTTGGTAAGGATCTGTCTCTGCTTCGTATCTCTGACAGAGTAGAGATAATCAGCCAATTCATATTCTCTGTTTAGGGACAGATAGCAATGTAGTCGGCTTTGGGATTTTGTTCCGTTTTTCCAATGTTGTAAATATGAGTCCTTTGATTGGTTCATGATTTTGTTTATTGGAATTCTTTCTTTTGAATTCTTTCTTTTGAATAATTTCATTTTTATTGCATACGATGCTCTGCAGGCTTTTTCTTTGAGCGCATTCACTGCCATATTAAAGTTTCCTGATGCAGATATGGTCAGACCAAGGTACTTATTGTCACGCCCTGACCTAAGAGAGCTGCTTTTTCTCTGTTTAGTTTGGTCAGGGTGTGATATGGGGTGGGCATTTTATGTGTTGTGTGTCTGTTTTGGCCAGGTATGGTTTCCAATCAGAGGCAGCTGTCTATCGTTGTCTCTGATTGGGAGCCATACTTAGGTAGCCTTTTTCCACCTGGTTTGTGTGGGTAGTTGTTTTCTGTTTCGTTAATGTAACCTGACAGAACTGTTGGCTGTCGTTTTGTTTATTTTGTGAAAGTGTTTGTTTTCATTAAAATACAATTATGAGCACTCAACACGCTGCGCCTTGGTCCCCTCTATACGACGCCCGTTACAGAACTACCCACCATGATTGGATCAAGCGGCGTGCCCGGGCAGAGATGGATACCTGGTCGATGGAGGAGTGGATTGAAAGGAGAAACTGGACTTGGGGCCAGGTTTTGGACAGGTATCGTAGCCTACCAGGGAAGAACGAGAGGCAGCCCCCAAAACGTTTTTTTTGGGGGGGCACACGGGTAGTTTGCCTGGGCCAGGGTTGAGACCTGAGTCAACTCCCCGTGCTTATCGTGGGGAGCATGTGTCTCTTCCTCGCACTCTCCCTCCAGTGCGCCTCCATAGCCCAGTACGTCCGGTGCCTGCTCCTCGCACTCTCCCTCCAGTGCGCCTCCACGGTCCAGTATACCCCGTGCCAGTTCTGCGCACCCAGTCCTCAGTGCGTCTCTCCAGTCCGGTGAGACCTGTTCCAGCTCCACGAGAAAAGCCTCCAGTGATAATCTATGATCCGAAGCCTGTAGAGATGATCCATGGCCTGGAGCCTGTAGGGATGTTCCATGGCACGAAGCCTGTAGGGATAATCCATGGTCCGGAGCCTGTAGGGATAATCCATGGCCTGGAGCCTGTAGGGATAATCCATGGTCCGGAGCCTGTAGGGATAATCCATGGCCTGGAGCCTGTAGGGATGTTCCATGGCACGAAGCCTGTAGGGATAATCCATGGTCCGGAGCCTGTAGGGATAATCCATGGCAAGAAGCCTGTAGGGATGATCCATGGCCCGGAGCCTGTAGAGATGATCCATGGCACAAAGCCTCCTGTGATGATCCATGGCGCAGAACCTGTATTGATGATCCATGGCATGGAGCCTGCAGCAACGGTCCCTAGTCCGGAACCTACAACAACGCTCTCCAGTCCGGAGCCTCCAGCAACGCTCCTCAGTCCGGAGCCTCCGGCGGCCTTCAGCCCAGAGTCTTCGGCGGCGGTTGACGTTCCAAAGCCTCCGGCGATGATCCACGGTCTGGTGCCTCCAGACACACAGAAGCGGGTGGATCAGCGAGCGGTGGGGGTGCTACGCCCTGAACCAGAGCCGCCGCCAAGTACAGATGCCCACCCAGACCCTCCCCTATAGGTTCAGGTTTGCGGCCAGGAGTCCGCACCTTTTTGGGGGGGGGGGGGTACTGTCACGCCCTGACCTAAGAGAGCTGATTTTTCTCTGTTTAGTTGGGTCAGGGTGTGATATGGGGTGGGCATTCTATGTGTTGTGTGTCTATGTTTTGGCCAGGTATGGTTTCCAATCAGAGGCAGCTGTCTATCGTTGTCTCTGATTGGGAGCCATACTTAGGTAGCCTTTTTCCACCTGGTTTGTGTGGGTAGTTGTTTTCTGTTTCGTTAATGTAACCTGACAGAACTGTTGGCTGTCGTTTTGTTTCTTTTGTCAAAGTGTTCGTTTTCATTAAAATACAATTATGAGCACTCAACACGCTGTGCCTTGGTCCCCTCTATACGATGCCCATTACAATTATGGTGTTGTTCAGGGTGAACTTTTTTTAATTTACTGCCAGGGCCCAATTATGGCAATATTTCTCTAGAATGTTAAGGTTCTGTTGAAGACCTTCTTTGGTTGGTAATAGAAGTACCAAATCATCAGCATATAGTGTCAAATAGTGTGAGTCCTGGGGCTGGAGAATGGTCCAACATGTCTGCTAATTAATTTATATAAATATTGAAAAGATTTGGACTCAAACTACAGCCTTGTCTCACACCTCGACATTGTGAAAATAATTATGTTCTTTTGTTTTTAATTTTTATTGCACATTTATTTTCTTTGTGCATACATTTTATTAACTCATACACCTGTGTGTGTAAGGTGTGTATATATGGTCAGTAGTGCGACGGTTGGGGAGAAAGACAATTTGACATTTACATATGACATTTTTTTTGAAGAAAGGTTTGAATTCTTGAATTCAAAATGCTACAGAAAACCTGTCCCAAGTTGCTGTTTACGCAAATTCCCCTGTTATCATTGGGGTCTGATTTGTCTCCACTTCTGTGGATAGGGGAGATGAGCCCCTGGTTCCAGACATCAGGAAAGCAGCCAGAAGTTAATACCATGTTGAACAATTTAAGCACATCATTTTGCAACTCAGGTGTGTTGTTTTTCAGCATTTCATTTCTGATGTTATCTAGACCACAAGCTTTCATTGATTTTATAGATTTGAGCTTTTCATTTAGTTCTTGTTGGGTTATTGGGTAATCTAATGGATTTTGGTTATTTTTAATGACTGATTCAAGGATGTTCCATTTTTCTAGAATTTTTCATTGGTTATTTTTGTAAGTCTTTTTGTGGGATGTTTTTATATAGATGATCAAAGTAAATTTTCCAGATTCCTACATCTTGTATGGATAATTCCTGTGGCTTTGTCAATCTTAAACTGTTCCACATCTCCCAGAACTGATTTTGGTCAATTGCGTTTTCAATTTCATCAAGTGTCTTATTGGTATAATTCAATTTCTTGCATTTCAGTATATGTTTCTACTGTTTCAGAGTTTCTAAGTATTCATAGCGTAGCTCTGGGTTGTTTTACTGCTTATGTTCTTCATTTAACATTTGTCTTAGGTGTTTTGTTATTGTTTTACATTTGTTGTCAAACCATTTTTCAGAAACATTTAGTTTCTGTTCAATTTCTGTGGATTTCTCAAATTTGCTTTGGATGCTGCTTTTTGGAATATGCAATTGATGTTTTGAGTAGCCGAATTGACACCTTTATTGTTTTGTTATTGAAGAACTGTATAGGATTCATCATTTCATTTGAGTTCAATGTTTCAATGAATCTCTCTGCACTGTTTGGAGCCCAGCTGTACGATTGGTTTATGTTGTAGAGTTTATTGGGCTGTTTTTTTTTAATGAATATTGCCGGTTAATTTCTTCAGAAACACATTGATCTGACTGTGATCTGACAATGGTGTCTGTGGTCTGACAGTGAATGCACTAATGTCAGTGATGGCATAATCGACTACACTTGTCCCAAGAGCTGAGCAGTAGGTAAACCGACCTAAAGAGTCCCCTCTGATTCTACCATTAAGCATGTACAGGCCTAAGGCTCGACAGAGATTCACTAACTCCTTCCCATTTTTGTTCAGTATTTGGTCAGGACTGTTTCTATTATTTATAATAGTCTCGCTCTGTCTGTGTGCTTCTATGCTTCTCTCTTTCTGCTACTCTCTCTTTTCCTTTGTTTCTCTGTTTCTGTCTCTCGCTATCTGTCTCTCTCTCTCTGTCTCTTCCTCATTCTCTCTCTGTCTCTCGCTATCTCTGTCTCTCGCTATCTCTGTCTCTCGCTCTTTCTGTCTCTCGCTCTTTCTGTCTCTCTCACGGTCTCTTTTTCTGTCTCTCTTGGTCTCTGTCTCTCTCTTGGTCTATCTTTCTCTCTTGTTCCCAGAGCTCTCCTTCATCTCAGAGGGTATTAGTTGCTTGGTGGCTATGTGCCAATCACATGGTGGTCAGGTGGTAGAGCTCAGGTTACCTCATACTTTTTAACAACTAATTTAGGATCAGCCTGAACTTACCCTAAACCATGTTCTGCTACACAACAAAAGCAGCCCTGGAACAGTGGTTAACTTCACTAGGGTAGGGGGCAGTATTTTCACGGCCGGATGAAAAACGTACCCAAATTAAACGGCCTACTACTCCGGCCCAGGAACTGGAATATGCATATTATTAGTAGATTTGGATAGAAAACACTCTGAAGTTTCTAAAACTGTTTGAATGATGTCTGTGAGTATAACAGAACTTATATGGCAGGCAAAAAACTGAGAACAATCTAAGCAGGAAGTGAGAATTCTGGTGCTTGTAGTCCTTTCAAGTCTTGCCAATCAAACACACAGTGACTAAGGATTCATTTTGCACTTCCTAAGGCTTCCACTAGATGTCAACAGTCTTTAGAACCTTGTTTGAGGCGTCTACGATGAACAGAGACCCACCCGACTGGAAGGCTAGGAAGTTGGTAACCCAAGGAATGACATCAGTTCATTGGTGCGCGTTCATGAGAGTGTTAGCTCTGTTCCAAAACCTTTTTCAAGACACAGGAACCGTCCGGTTGAAATATTACTGAATCTTCACGTTCTATAGGCCCTAAAGATTGATGTTTTACAACATTTGACATGTTTGAACGAACGTAAATACAATTTTTTTAAACTTTTCGTAGTGACATTTCCCTCGCGCGCCCTACATTTGGAGTACCTTACTGAACGTGCAAACAATATGGAGTTATTTGGACATAAAATCCATAATTTATCGAACAAAACAACATTTGTTGAGTACCTGGGATTCCTGGAAGTGCCTTCTGATGAAGATCATCAAAGGTAAGTGAATATTTCTAATACTATTTATTCATTTAGATGACTCCAACATGGCGGCTATCTGTATCGCCTAGTGTTTTTTTCTGAGCTCAGTACTCAGATTATTGCAAAGTGTGATTTCCCAGTAAAGTTATTTTGAAATCTGGCAATGCGGTTGCATTCATGAGATGTTAATCTATAATTCTTTGAATGACAGTTCAATATTTTATCAATGTTTTTGACAAGTATTTTTGTAGATTGTGGTGCTGATTCACCGGCAGTATTGGAGGCAAAATATTTTCTGAACGTCACGCGGCAATGTAAAATGCTGTTTTTATATATAAATATGAACTTTATCGGAAAAAAAATTCATGTATTTTATAACAATGTCCTAGGAGTGTCATCTGATGAAGATCGTCAAAGGTTAGTGCTTCATTTAGCTGTGTTTTGTGTATTTGTGATGCTAGTTGCTTAGAAAGTGGCTGTGTTGTTAATTGTGTCGATGTACTCTACTAACATAATCTAATGTTTTGCTTTCGCTGTAAAGCCTTTTGGAAATCGGACAACGTGGTTCGATTCAGGAGAAGTGTATCTATAAAAAAAGAAGTGTAAAATAGTCCTATGTTTGAGAACTTTGAATTATGACATTTTGTGGTTTTAAATCTGGCGCTCTGATTTTTCATTGGTGGTTGAATAGGGTAACCAGACATGGTGAAAGAGTGTAAGGCTGAACTGTCAAAGAATTTCCCCATTATAAGGCTGTTGGTGACTAATAAGGAAGTTAGCAGAGGTCATGTTATTAAGAGGAACTTACTACTATATACAGTGAGGGAAAAAAGTATTTGATCCCCTGCTGATTTTGTACGTTTGCCCACTGACAAAGAAATGATCTGTCTATAATTTTACTGGTAGGTTTATTTGAACAGTGAGAGACAGAATAACAACAAAAAAATCCAGAAAAACGCATGTCAAAAATGTTATAAAATGATTTGCATTTTAATGAGGGAAATAAGTATTTGACCCCTCTGCAAAACATGACTTAGTACTTGGTGGCAACTCGAACCTTCAGCTCCCTCCACAGATTTTCTATGGGATTAAGGACTGGAGACTGGCTAGGCCACTCCAGGACCTTAATGTGCTTCTTCTTGAGCCACTCCTTTGTTGCCTTGGCTGTGTGTTTTGGGTCATTGTCATGCTGGAATACCCACCCACGACCCATTTTCAATGCCCTGGCTGAGGGAAGGAGGTTCTCACCCATTTGACAGTACATGGCCCCGTCCATCGTCCCTTTGATGCGGTGAAGTTGTCCTGTCCCCTTAGCAGAAAAACACCCCCAAAGCATAATGTTTCCACCTCCATGTTTGACGGTGGGGATGGTTTTCTTGGGGTCATAGGCAGCATTCCTCCCCCTCCAAACACGGCGAGTTGAGTTGATGCCAAAGAGCTCCATTTTGGTCTCATCTGACCACAACACTTTCACCCAGTTGTCCTCTGAATCATTCAGATGTTCATTGGCAAACTTCAGATGGGCATGTATATGTGCTTTCTTGAGCAGGGGGACCTTGCAGGCGCTGCAGGATTTCAGTCCTTCACGGCGTAGTGTGTTACCAATTGTTTTCTTGGGGACTATGGTCCCAGCTGCCTTGAGATCATTGACAAGATCCTCCCGTGTAGTTCTGGGCTGATTCCTCACCGTTCTCATGATCATTGCAACTCCACGAGGTGAGATCTTGCATGGAGCCCCAGGCCGAGGGAGATTGACAGTTCTTTTATGTTTCTTCCATTGGCGAATAATCGCACCAACTGTTGTCACCTTCTCACCAAGCTGCTTGGCGATGGTCTTGTAGCCCATTCCAGCCTTGTGTAGGTCTACAATCTTGTCCCTGACATCCTTGGAGAGCTCTTTGGTCTTGGCCATGGTGGAGAGTTTGGAATCTGATTGATTGATTGCTTCTGTGGACAGGTGTCTTTTATACAGGTAACAAACTGAGATTAGGAGCACTCCCTTTAACAGTGTGCTCCTAATCTCAGCTCGTTACCTGTATAAATGACACCTGGGAGCCAGAAATCTTTCTGATTGAGAGGGGGTCAAATACTTATTTCCCTCATTAAAATGCAGATTCGTAACAGATTCAAAACTCCAAACATACAACCAAATTTTGGACTAAATTACCTGGAAGGATTACTACTACCAAGGATTTCTTTTTCCAATCATGGACACTCGTACTGACATTTGTGGCTGTTTTGGGTGAACGTAATTCACAACAGTCTTGCAATTCAAAGATTGCATGTTCGCGTCGTGTTGGGGACAACTGTAGCATTTTAGCTGACCCTTCTTAACCTAACCCTAATTCTAAATGTAATCCAATTCACCTAACCTGATATGTAAATTCTCCCTGTAATTCTCCTTTGTTGTTATGCTACAACAAGCAACCTGGTCTCAGATAACTGTGAGCAGACCAAGTACTTTGAGGTTGCTCTAAAGCGGAAAGGTGGAATAAACGAGACAGGAGCAGGTTTTCTTAATTGAACAAAGTTCTCTATTGAGGAATTTCTTTCTTCTTAAACACTCCAACACAATCAACGTTGATCTCCCAAGGAAAACACAAATCTTATTTTTTTCAAGAACAAGGAACATAAGGAGAGTATCTTTAAACTATAACATAAATCACAGGTGGGTCACCGCCTAAACGATCCATCCATGGAGAGCTCCCTTCGGGTGGTCGTCCGGATCCGTAGTGACCCTCCCCAAGAGGTGGTGGGTCCCCTTCTCCCTTCCGAAAGGTACGTCCTCTCCTTTGTAGAAGCAAACACTCTTTTCTTTCTCCCCTCTCTGCTGGTTCCCTCCTCGCTCTTGTAGGGGAAAGAGAATAGCTCAATAGTACCGTCAGCTGTGCTTAATTGCCTCTGATCACCTTGACTCACATGCCGGGCTGGGCTACTGTCCGTTGGAGCAGCCTGCTTTCTGGTGATCCTTCCACATAATGATATGCAATACTTTACATCCTCCAAGATGGTAAGATATATCCACTAATTCGTATGATATTGTACGATCGCTATTCCATTCATAATGTATCCTAACGTACTGTAACGTAACATATATCATACTAAATCGAGTTTCGCAGATTTACTTACAGAATCATATGAATTGCCCTGAGATCACGTTGTAGAGATGTGAAACAGGATATGTGTTTTACTTTTCTTCATGGTCCTCTAAAGACAACTTGTCAGATGGTGAATTGAAGACTGTGTTCCTGACCTTTCTTTTCATAATATCATTGCAGGTATGGTTCTATTATCGAAAAATTACCACTTTATGATCTTTGTATTGAAAAAGGTTTATTATTTTATTCTTTACATTGTGGCTATATGTATAAATTGTATGAATGATTGTGGAGTTTGTGATTACACAGAGAGAAATAACTTGTCAGATGTTACAATGAAGACTGTGTTCCTGTCCTGTCTTTTCATAATATCATTGCAGATCCACATAAAGGTCCTAAATGACAGCCGTGGTGTCACTCTTCATTTCTAGATGGTTCTATGCTAGCTACATCCGCCAAATTAGATTAACAGCTGTGGTTGCACTGGTTGACAAGTTTCTATAATAACAGTTAAACTCTTAACCACATTTCTGTTGTGAATCTGCCCTACCTTACTGCAGCCTGCAAGAGAATGACATTGGCTTTTCGCCTCCCTCCTCACTTCCTACCAGACAGCCTGACACATGTAAAGCCGCTTTGTTGATACCCTGCTATCCTACACAGCGCCTCTGAATAAATCAAATGTTATTTGTTACATGCGCCGAATACAACAACCTTACCGTGAAATGCTTACTTACAAGCCCTTAGCCCTTAACCAACAATGCAGTTAATAAAATAATTGCTAAATAAACTAAAGTAAAAAAAATAGTAACACAAGAAATGTACATAATAATAACGAGGCTATATACAGGGGGTGCCGGTACATATAGTAGTATATACAGTTGAAGTCAGAAGTTTACATACACTTAGGTTGGAGTCATTAAAACTCATTTTTCAACCACTCCACAAATTTCTTGTTAACAAACTATAGTTTTGGCAAGTCGGTTAGGACATCTACTCCTGCATGACACAAGTCATTTTTCCAACAATTGTTTACAGACAGATTATTTCACTTACAATTCACTGTATCACAATTCCAGTGGGTCAGAAGTTTACATACACTAAGTTGACTGTGCCTTTAAACAGCTTGGAAAATTGGACCACGCAGCCGTCATACCACTCAGGAAGGAGACGCGTTCTGTCTCCTAGAGATGAACATACTTTGGTGCAAAAAGTGCAAATCAATCCCAGAACAACAGCAAAGGACCTTGTGAAGATGCTGGAGGAAACAGGTACGAAAGTATCTATATCCACAGTAAAACGAGTCCTATATCGACATAACCTGAAAGGCCTCTCAGCAAGGAAGAAGCCACTGCTCCAAAACCGTCATAAAAAAGCCAGACTACGGTTTGCAACTGCACTCTGGTCTGATGAAACAAAAATAGAACTGTTTGGACATAATGACCATCGTTATGTTTCGAGGAAAAAGGGGGAGGCTTGCAAACCAAAGAACACCATCCCAACCGTGAAGCACAGGGGTGGCAGCATCATGTTGTGCGGGTGCTTTGCTGCAGGAGGGACTGGTGCACTTCACAAAATAGATGGCATCATGAGGGAGAAAAATTATGTAGATATATTGAAGCAACATCTCAAGACATCAGTCAGGAAGTTAAAGCTTGGTCGCAAATGGGTCTTCCAAATGGACAATGACCCCAAGCATACTTCCAAAGTTATGGCAAAATGGCTTAAGGACAACAAAGTCAAGGTATCGGAGTGGCCATCACAAAGCCCTGACCTCAATCCTATAGAAGATTTGTGGGCAGAACTGAAAAAGCGTGTGCGAGCAAGGAGGCCTATAAACCTGACTCCGTCACACCAGCTCTGTCAGGAGGAATGGGCCAAAATTCACCCAACTTATTGTGGGAAGCTTGTGGAAGGCTACCCGAAACATTTGACCCGAAGTTAAACAATTTAAAGGCAATGCTACCAAATACTAATTGAGCGTATGTAAACTTCTGACCCACTGGGAATGTGATGAAAGAAATAAAAGCTGAAATAAATCATTCTCTCTACTATTATTCTGACATTTCACATTCTTAAAATAAAGTGGTGATACTAACTGACCCAAGACAGGGCATTTTTACTCTGATTAAATGTCAGGAATTGTGAAACACCTTAGCCAAATTCATTTAAACTCAGTTTATGTAAACTTCCGACTTCAACTGTATGTCCTGGATGTCAGCTAGCTTGGCCCCCATGATGTACTGGGCCGTACGGACTACCCTCTGTAGTGCCTTACGGTCATATGCCGAGCAGTTGCCATACCAGGCGGTGATGCAACCGGTCAGGATGCTCTCGATGGTGCAGCTGTAGAACCTTTTGAGGATCTGGGGACCCATGCAAAATCTTTTCAGTCTCCTGAGGGGGAAAAGGTGTTGTCGGACCCTCTTCACAACTGTCTTGGTGTGTTTGGACCATGATAGTTTGTTGGTGACGTGGACACCAAGGAACTTTAAACTCTCGACCCACTCCACTTCAGTCCCGTCAATGTTAATGGGGCCTGTTCGGCCCTCCTATTCCTGTAGTCCACAATAAGCTCCTTTGTCTTGCTCACATTGAGAGAAAGGTTGTTGTCCTGGCACCACACTGCCAAATCTCTGACCTCCTCCCTATAGGCTGTCTCATCGTTGTCTGTGATCAGGCCTACCACGGTTGTCGTCAGGAAACTTAATGATGGTGTTGGAGTCGTGCTTGGCCACACAGTCGTGGGTGAACAGGGAGTACAGGGGGGGACAAAGCACGCACCCGAGGGGCCCCAGTGTTGAGGATCAGCATGGCAGATGTGTTGTTGCCTACCCTTACCACCTGGGGGCGGCCTGTCAGGAAGTCAAGGATCTAGTTGCAGAGGGAGGTGTTTAGTCCCAGGGTCCTTAGCTTAGTGGCACTATGGTGTTGAACGCTAAGCTGTAATCAATGAACAGCATTCTCACGTATGTGTTCCTTTATAGGTACACTGTGTGCGAAGTTAGTGTGTTTTAATGTTTGCGAGGTGAGAGTACAGATAAAGGCGGGCAGGAGTGTTAGGTCAGTAACCTTTCGAGTCCCCGAGCTGCGGAGATAAAAATCTGTCGTTCTGCCCCTGAGCAAGGCAGTTAACCCGAGCGCAGATGACGTTGATGTCGATTAAGGCAGCCCCCCCACACTTCTCTGATTCAGAGGGGTTGGATTAAATGCGGAAGACACATTTCAGTTGAATGCATTCAGTTGTACAACTGAATAGGAATAGGAATCCTAATTTCCCTTTCCCTAAAGAGAGAGACAGACAAAGAGGAAGCATGCAGGACTGTGGCCAGTCTTTGCCTATTTCAGTATACCTATTCATTTTCTGGCGCAGGCGTTCCGCTAGTGACCCACCTCGACAACATCCGGTGAAATTGCAGAGCGCCAAATTCAAAATACAAAAATAGTCATAATAAACATTCATAAAAAATACAAGTGTTATACATCGGTTTAAAGATTTACTTCTTGTTAATCCAGCTGCTGTCAGATTTCAAAAAGGCTTTACGGCGAAAGCATACCATGCGATTATCCGAGGACAGCGCCCCGCTTACAAAAGCATACAAACATTTTACAACCAAGTAGAGGAATTACAAAAGTCAGAAATAGCGATAAAATTATTCACTTACCTTTGAAGATCTTCATATGGTTGCAGTCACAAGAGTCCCAGCTACACAATAAATGTTACTTTTGTTCGATAAAGTCCCTCTTTATATCCCAAAAACTCAGTTTTGTTGGCTCGTTTTGTTCAGTAATCCACTGGCTCAAAGGCGGTCAAAACATGCAGACGAATACATCCTAATAGTACCGGTAAAGTTCGTCGAAACATGTCAAACAATGTTTATAATTAATCCTCAGGTTGTCAATTGTCTAAATAAATCGATAATATTTCAACCGGACAATATTTAATAGAAAGGAAAAACAACGAAGGGCGCGCACTCGGTCATGCGCGCAAACCAGCACTGCATGATTCTACAGTCTACTGAAAGGTCTCATTCATCTTCATTTTTCAGAAAACAAACCTGAAACCATGTCTAAAGACTTGACATCTAGTGGAAGCCATAGGAGCTGCAATCTGGTTCCTAACCCATTAAATACTCTATAGGCATTCAATTGAAAATACCCACATCAAAAAAATCCCACTTCCTGGATGGATTTTCCTCAGGTTTTCGCCTGCCATATCAGTTCTGTTATACTCACAGACATTATTTTAACAGTTTCGGAAACTTTAGAGTGTTGTCTATCCAAATCTACCAATTATATGCATATCCTAGCTTCTGGGCCTGAGTAACAGGCAGTTTATTTTGGGCACGCTTCTCATCCAGATGTCGAAATACTGCCCCCAAGACATAAGAAGTTAACACACCAGTGGAAGACCACTGTTGGCTGATTAGCTCACAAGCCTGTCCTCCCTGTCATCTCTCTCTCCCACAGATAAACACAGCGTGTTGTCGTTGCGTGCTATATTGCTCTGTGCTTCTCCATTGTGGCATGTGTTGTGTTCTGTCACTGTGTTCTAATCTAAAACTCGGCCTATTCAGAAAGTTGATTATTATCTAATTTCATAGCATAATTTTGAATTCCATTACTTTGGACTTGTCCTATTTCCTTGTAGTCTTTTGTGGTGTTGTGTCATGGCCTTCTTTCTCCGTGCTCTCTCTCTCATAGTGTTGCTCCTCTGTTGTTTTGCCAGCCCATTAAGCATCAGACTGCAGCAGCATAAGATAAGCCCCCAAGGCACAATGTCATCACATGATATATGATCCAGCCCATAATCATTTGAGCAATCTGTGTCTGCCAGCATGCGATCCTCCTTCCCCATCAACTCCATCACCATCCAAGCAGCGATGGTCGTCTGGCCGACTCTTTCCCCAGATCAGATATCTAGGGGTTCCATGTTGTTTCTGACTAGTTAAAGTTTATGTTACAGTGAAAGGTCACTCAGCCAGAGTGTAATTGATGTCAAACTTCAAAGGCTTTCTTAACTCACCTCATAGTGATTATTGAATAACAAATGCTGTATCCAGGGCTCTGAGGAAGATGCAGGTGTCTCTGACCAGTGTCTTTTCGTTTAAATAAATGTGAGGGGTGCTCCAGTATGAATACTCTATATTGTTTTTCTAAGTCATTTGTCAACAAAAAAAGCCAAACAGTATTTTCTGCCCCTGTGCTCTAAGACCTATTTGGACCGCCTATCACATAGACCAAGTCTGTTACTAGCTAGGAATCTAAAGAGACTGGTAGGTGAAGCTCAAATATTAAGGGCAGCCATATATACTGTATTTCTTTAAAGACGCTCCGGAACGTTTGCGAAAATGTTGTAGCTCGTTCCAGTCGCTAGCTGCAGCAAACTGAAAAGACGAGCGACCCAGGGATGTGTGTGCTTTGGGGACCTTTAATAGAATGTGACTTGCAGAACGGGTGTTGTATGTGGAGGATGAGGGCTGCAGTAGATATCTCAGATAGGGGGGAGTGAGGCCTAAGAGGGTTTTCTAAATAAGCATCAACCAGTGGGTCTTGCGACGGGTATATAGAGATGACCAGTTTACAGAGGGTTATATAGTGCAATGATGTGTCAAATAAGGAGCATTGGTGGCAAATCTGATGGCCGAATGGTAAAGAACATCTAGCCGCTCTAGAGCACCCTTACCTGCCGATCTATAAATTACGTCTCCATAATCTAGCATGGGTAGTAGGATGGTCATCTGAATCAGGGTTAGTTTGGCAGCTGGGGTGAAAGAGGAGCGATTACGATAGAGGAAACCAAGTCTAGATTTAACTTTAGCCTGCAGATTTTATATGTGCTGAGAGAAGGACAGTGTACCGTCTAGCCATACTCCCAAGTACTTGTATGAGGTGACTACCTCAAGCTCTAAAACCTCAGAGGTAGTAATCACACCTGTGGGGAGAGGGGCATTCTTCTTACCAAAGCACATGACCTTTGTTTTGGAGGTGTTCAGAACAAGGATAAGGGTAGAGAAAGCTTGTTGGACACTAAGAAAGCTTTGTTGTAGAGCATTTAACACACAATCCGGGGAGGGGCCAGCTGAGTACAAGACTGTATCATCTGCAAATAAATGGATGAGAGAGCTTCCTAATGCTATGTTGTTGATGTAAATTAAGAAGAGCGTGGGGCCTAGGATTGGTGACAGGCAGTGGCTGAGACAGCAGATTTGTTTACTTTATACACTGCACTCTTTGAGACAGATAGTTAGCAAACCAGGCCAAAGACCATTCAGAGACACTAATACTCCTTAGCCGGCCCACAAGAATGGAATGGTCTACTGTATCAAAAGCTTAGGCCAAGTCAATAAAAATAGCAGCACAACATTGCTTAGAATCAAGGGCAATAGTGACATCATTGAGGACCTTTACGGTTGCAGTGACACATCCATAACCTGAGCGGAAACCAGATTGCATACCAGAGAGAATACTATAGACGTCAATGTTGAGTTGATTATTGACAAGTATTTCCAAAACCTTTGATAAACAGGGCAAAGTGGACATAGGCCTATAACAGTTAGGATCAGCTTGATCTCCCCCGTTAAATAAAGGACGAACCGTGGCTGCCTTCCAAGCAATGGGAACCTCCCCAGAAAGGAGAGACAGGTTAAAAAGGTTGGATATAGGTTTGGCAATGATAGGGGCAGCAACCTTTAAAGAAGAAAGGGTCTAAACCATCTGACCCAAATGGTTTTTTGGGGTCAAGTTTCAGTAGCACCTCCGACTCAATGACTGCCTGCAGGGAGAAATTTTGTAGCGGGGCAGGGGAAAAAGAGGGAGGAGCATCGGGGATAGTCGCATTAGAAGGGGTGGAAGATGAGGAAATGTTGGACGGGCAAGGAGACATAGCTAAGTCAAATAGGAATCCTGACTTAATGAAGTGGTGATTAAAGAGCTCAGCCATTTGCTGCTTCTTGTCAGTAACAACCACATCAACTTTAAGGGACATGGGCAACTGTGAGGAGGAGAGTTTATTCTCTAGGTCTTTAACTGTTTTCCAGAACTTCGTGGGGTTAGACCCACAGAGAAAGAACTGCTCCTTAAAGTAACTAACATTGGCCTTTCGGATACCTGTACCAGACAGGGGGCGACAACCAGGGCAGACAGTGAACAGATCGCCAGGTGGAATCCAAGCAGCAGTGCCTCAGGCAACGGGAGTAGGTGTCACACCCACTTGGGAGAAGCTGTTATTTCTGGAGGCAGATTTCTTGTAGAAAATGCCAGTCTCTGAACAACAGGAGGGGTCTTCAAGGCCTCTGGGTTTGGGTGGGGTAGCCTGCCATTTGTTGGGCTCAAAGGCTTCGACTCCTCTCGCTTCACACGTCAGTGTTAATTGAAGTTGTATCTCAATGTCCTCGCAAGCTTGGTAGCCTTAGCATTCAGTCCTTATAAAGTAAAATATTCAAAGTATTTTTTTAACCTGCCGCTTTGTGCTGGATGTGTCAGTGTGTAGTTCATACATGCATAATCTATGAGCAGAATTACTGTTTTAACTCAATTAGCCACAAAATGGAAGCTGTGCTGCTCCATATTCCCATCATTTCCCTCCAAGTGGCCCAGCCTTGTAGAATTGTGAGTTCTAGCCCTTGCCATTTGAGTGACAGCTAGTAAAATGCACACACAGCAGAGCAAGACAGAGAGCAATGACATGCTATACATATCTGCACGCATGTGACATAGTACTCAATTTTCAGGGGCCACTTTTGGCTTGTGAGCGCTCCTTGCAGAACTACTGGCTAAAAAGTATACAAAAATATTGGAGAATCTCTTTTAGGGAGTCTGTTGTGTAGAGAGTATAGCTTGTCAACAGATGGTTGTAGGTTCAAAGATCATAGTTCAAAGATCTCAATTTAATCTCTAAATGATGTAACAGCTTTCATAAAAGAATCTTACATCTTCTGAGATGTTGATCGTAGGAAACATAAGGGGGCATTATGCAATTAAAGAAGGCACTCTCAAACCCCATGAAAGCCCTGGGACAAATGTCTATCATGCTGAGAGAACTTGGCCCAAATGTCAAGAGACAGCGGCTAGAGAGAAAAAGCTTTTTGTTCACTCAGCTTTGGGAGAAAACACACAGCTTTTTTTATACAGTCTCTGATCATCTTCCAAGAGGTCTACTAACTAGATGGCTGTGAGTTGGTGGTGCTGTACAAGTGTTGCTGCTGGGATATGTGCACCTACTACATGTTTTATCTGAAAAAAAGATCAAAAGGTAAGATTAGATCCACATTTATTTTAGACTGATGGTCCACTGTCATTTCTACATTTTAAACTACTAAGTTGCCATTCTACATTTTAAAGGAGGCAAGATCTGTGTTGTTGTCTTGGGGGGGGGGTGTAAGTTATGTCATGTTATGTTATGTCAAGTGGGAGGAAAAGTAAAGAATTTGTTGCAGTAAACCATTGCTAAAGGACATTAGTAGATACCAATAGTAGTTAGTAGCATAATTTGGGTGTGAAACCACAGGGCATTTGTTAAGCCTGAAATACAGGGAGGGACAGCTAGAAGCCATAGACAACTTTCTAAGCCACAACATTGAGGATTACATAAAAGTAAACCTACGCAACTAATAATAGTAACACTTGAGATTGAACTTACCGTTCAACTTTAAAGTGGAAAGAAAGTAAACCGAATGATCCCCTCACGCTTTTAAGCCTCTGGAGTGGCTTATACTGAAGCATGTAATCTGTGACTATGCTGTCAGATAAATCTCTCTTGTCAAGAGACAGGGATCCACCACTCAGGACGACAATATGTCACTATTACAGGCCAGCCTAAAAAGAAAGCCTATTTTGAGAGTCAAAAAATACATTGAAGATGATGATGCTCTCCCAAGATCATGTGATGAAAAGTAGGGTTAGGGAGCATGAGTATGAGTCATGAATGTTGCCAAACGCATACATTCCTTCTAGGATGAATTGTATAGTTATATTATACAGTGGCTTGCATATGGCTGCTTATAAATTAAGCTGAACCCGCTCACATTTAAATTAACTGCAATCGGCCATCTCGATGCTTGCCCTGTGGTCACATCTAGGGCCATTTTGAAGAAGAGAGATTTTTGAAATGTAATTTTAGCAAGGAAATTAACTATTGTACATGTATAATGGAGACTACATGTAGCGCATTCTCAATGAACATTAACAGTCAGGTGATCTTATAGTAAACTTGTTGCAAACCACCTTCAATTGGGGCAATTTTGTGTAAGCCCTGTTCAGCAAACATTTCATGTTCTATGGATGGAGAGGGATGTTTAATGGATGATGCTGAGGTAACTGAGCAGTAGTAGAGGGCATTATCTGCCTGCCACCAGAGAACACTCTCATGAGGGCAGCTCTGATATGTTAACATGTTGTTGGACACAAGTGCCTTTATCCTCTCACTAATCTGGCTGGCCCTGATGGAAAACATTGGATGTCCAGATTGTGTTTCTTGACTGATTCAATATTAATAGATCAGTGTGTGATATTACTATACATCATTGGGCAGAGCAGATGCCTTTTTCATCCTGGCCCTGAGCCCAATATAGGATGGGCCTATAAATGTCACATACATCACTTGGCTGCTCAGAGGATAACTGAATTAGGAGTGTAATCCGAGCAGGTGAGAGTATAGATATCCTGAGCTCCAACAATCTGTGCCAGCAGCAACATTTAGTCAAATAGCCTATGCTGTGGCCCTTAGCTACAGTAACGCATAGATCTATGTCCATTGGTATTTCTCTAAAAGGTTTTGACATGAGACTTCAGAAATTCTATCTCAAGAAGTAAGTTGTGTGAGCAGGAAACCACAATGTGAAAGCACAGTCATTTTTGAATTGACTAGGCCATCTCTCAAATCATAGGCCTACCCTCCCTGTAGTTGAGGGTCGATTTAAAAAGGCAATACATTGCCATACATTTCTAATGGCAAATAATGGTGTATTTAACAACTGCCAGAACAGACCTGTTTATAATTGACATTGTGTATGGTAACAAAATATGTGCATGTCAAGCAAAAGCTATAGATAGTGTAGGCTACAATGCAACAAATACATTAAATCTCTATTGTTCCACGTGAACCATCCAGTTAGATAGCTAAAACGTTGAAAGGACGATGGGGACAATGAAAGGATTTTGATGCTACCATCGGGTACATAAAGGCAAACTGCAAACATTGCACACGCAACAGCCGAATATAATGTAAAAGCTGACTGGGAGAGTGCCACGTGAAGGTTTGAACAAATGAAAAGGTGCGTTCAAGCATTCAACTCAATTGAAGTACTGGAGATAATCGCAAACGCAACATAACCATGTGACAGACCTACCATTGAGTCAGAGTTGCTTGGCGAGAAGAGAAGGGGCGCGAGCAATATGTGAGGGTGATTCCCGAACATCTTCAGCTAACCGTTTTCATGATGATGGTCGGAAAAGTAGGGGCAATACGGTTGCGACCTTTTCGTTTTTTAAACTAGCGCTAGCTACGTCTAGCCTTTTCTACAAGAGGCAGTTCTGAAAAAGGGACGATAAGGTAACTACCATAAACATTAAAACGAATGTTTTTTTTTGTAGCCTGCTCTACGTTTTGAGAACGTCCTGTTTTTATACGACGTTGTGGTGAATGTTGTCTGGCTTGCTACGTTGTAACGTCTGCTAGCTAGTTAACGTTATCCAGTTTATCTTAGACAACCGCTATCTTGCATTGTTTCCAATCCATCTCATTGTCGTCTTCTAGCCAGCTATCTAAAGTAGCTAACCTAGGTAGCTAGCTATGTTTTTGTAAATTACTCAATCGTGTATCCAGTTTGCATTCGTCGTTCCTAACCCTTGGTTGTGGTGATTGCGATATCTAGCTAACGTTAAATCTTTAAGGCATAGAAACCGCACAAAACCCACAAACCCAACGGCGATTTCCAGGTTAGCAGGAGTGCAAATTTAACCTGTTACTGTTAGCTACAGTAACTAGTTATAAGAAGTTGGCTATCTTATCTTTGTTGTGGGTTTTGGTGGATACAAACGTTTTTGAATTGTCTTGGTAACTCGACTGTCAGGGAAATCAAATTTGTCTAACTAGCTAGCTAAGTTTACTATATGCATTGATGTTTGTATTGCAAACCGTCTGCATTCTGTATAGCGAAATGGGATTATGGGACCAGCAATACCGTTATTTTCCCTACGTGCTAGCAAGGCGAACCAGCCAACAAACCAGGCAGCTAGCGAGTTGCATATGGCTCTGACGTTAGACTGGCAGTCAAGAACTATAGTAACGTTAATCATCAGGTACTTTATCTAAGGTTGGGTGAATATCCTCTCCCTGTAGGTCTCCCTCGTAACCATTACATTAACATTACCCAGTAGCTACTCCCTGTATTAAAGCTGTAATATGTAACTTTTTGGGCGACCCGACCAAATTCACATAGAAATGTGTTATAGATTTGTCATTCTCATACAGTGCGACCATTTTACTCGCATATGCGCCTACATATTTTGATGTGCGACCTGGAATTTTTATTTTGGAGCACCAGTGCGCCTAGAAAAATGTAGTATTCTAGCTTTAATACCCCAAATATTTGTAATTGTTCTCCTAAATGTTGTATGTTGTATGTTTCTTCTTCACATGTGCTCCTTGTAAAAAGGGTCAGCTTAGAGCCCTGTAGGCAACAGTATAGATAATAGACAGTTGTAGCAGAAGTGTGTGTGTGTGTGTGTGTGTGTGTGTGTGTGTGTGTGTGTGTGTGTGTGTGTGTGTGTGTGTGTGTGTGTGTGTGTGTGTGTGTGTGTGTGTGTGTGTGTGTGCCAGCTTGATGTTGGAGTTGTGCACAGCCACGCACTCATGGATGAAACGTGTAGTTGGTCAGCGTGGTAAATGTGTTGTTGCCTACCCTCACAGCTTTGGGGTGGCCAGTAAGGAAGTCCAGGATCCAGGTGCAGAGGGAGGTGTTCAGTCCCAGGGTCCTGAGCTTAGTGATGAGCTTGGAGGGGACTATGATACTCAAGTGCTGAGCTGTAGTCAATGAACAGCATTGTTATGTGACTCACCACCTGGATTCGGTTTTATGTAGCAACATTTGAATATCATTTTTATTTTTTACATTGGATAAAAGTAGAGACTCAGCGCTACAAAATTGTATATCATACACTGCATTTTAGGAAACATTGGGAAAGTAATTCTGCTTTGAAAGTTCATCAATTTATAAACTCACTTTTGAGAAAACTGTCTTTCAATGTTTTGGTACTACTATCGGAGAGCCCTTCTTTGTCTACACCCATTCAGCATTATTCACACCCTCTTAAGCCTTAGCCCCACCCATCTCTTTAATGGTTGATCCAACCGTTCTGTACTAACTTGCCAACTACTTCCAGACATCTGTACTAACTTGCCAACTACTTCCAGACATCTAAGAGAGCGAGCACAGCTCACTGAACATTACTCGCCCTATCGCTCTGTGGTTTCGCGTTCAGAGAGCACACTGGACACTCTGGCCAATAAGTAGGGTTGTTCCGAAAGCTCTGACCCCACAACTACAGTCAAGCTAACTGGCTAACATTGGCTAGCTACTCCCAGACACATAATGAGAGAACACCTCACTCTGACCATTTTACTTGCCCTAGCAGAGCTGGTTAGGCTTTTTTTCATGTTATCCAGAGCGTTGGTGACTGTAACTGTGCTGCTGGCAACAATTGAATTATGCTTTGTTGCCTACGTTTACTGACACCGGACATATTCAACGGGTGTTGTGCGTTAAAAAATGCATCCGTTATTCTGCGCTCTGGCACACTAAGGTGAGAGTCTTTTGTTAAGAAATGTAGCTAGCTAGGTAAACAATGACTCACAATGCATGACGTAACGTGAGTTAGCGAGCCAGCCAGCTAACGTTAGCTAGCTAACAGTACACTTTAACTTGAAATGAAAATACTTTGTCAAAATTAGAGTGGTATCTTCTGTTAAGACATGGAGCTAGCTAGCTAAACAATAGACCATAATCACAACTCATGACGTTACTACCCTGCATGAATCTGCAGGTAGCTAATCAACCAGGTTCTATGG
The DNA here is from genome assembly GCF_901001165.1 of Salmo trutta. Lineage (NCBI taxonomy): Eukaryota > Metazoa > Chordata > Actinopteri > Salmoniformes > Salmonidae > Salmo > Salmo trutta. The sequence goes on from NC_042987.1 coordinate 31,957,276, forward strand.
CTATAACTAGTCAAGCAAATGTGTCTGAGATACGAAGAATAAGATCATACACATAACGTTAGCTAGCAACCCAGCCAGCTAACATTAGCTAGCTGACAGTACACTTGAAATGAAACCACTTTCTGTCAAAATTAGAAAGTGTAATATCTGAATCTTACCAGTATACATCATGGTTGCATCTCCTGTCTGATGCCATGCATGGTTGCCTTAGTTTTACGATGTGATCCAGGCTGGGGTTTTCTCCTCCTTAGCTATCATACTCGAATTCCACTGATTTTAAAACTCGGTCTTCCAGAAAGTGGAGAGCATACACATAACGTTAGCTAGCAAGCCAGCTAGCTAACGTTAGCTAGCTAAAAGTACACTTTAACTTGACATTAAGTTTATGCAGTTTTACTACGCAATACTTTTTTTTTTAAAAAGCAGCGTTTGACACAATTACCTAGACATACTGACCAGCTCCAATAGAAAGACGCGTGCTATGTGATAGACCAGTTCAAACCCATCTCGGCATGTCCAGCCCACTCATTATCTCAGCCAATCATGGCTAGCGGGAAGATTGCTCTCTCTTTCTGGGGCTAAACCAACTGTGCTCGTAATTTAACAATTTTATTCGTATTTACAGATTGCATACAAATTTGATATTAAGGCACATGAAAGTTCACATGTTAGAGAAGGCATTACGTTCAAACAGCTCTCCTGTGAAGTTGTGACTTGCGACATACGCCTAGTTTCCTTAATCAGGTTATATATAGGTACTATATATAGGTACTATATATAGGTACTATATATAGGTACTGTTCAGGGCCTGGTTTTCCAAAGCATCTTAAGGCTAAGTTAATCGTTAGAACCTTCATAGGAGCATCGTAAATCTCTGAGCTGTTTCCCAAAACCATAGTTATTAAAATTCACTTGAAAATGATTATAATCTAACGCCTGCATCAGACCACTCGAAGAACAGCTAAGTGCGTTGTTTGATGCTTTTTTTTGCCCTTACGTGTCACTTTATACGAAGATATCCGCTTAACATAGAATCACATGGTTTGTCTCACTGTGACCACTGATAACTTCAGAATGAAGTTGACTACAAGTACAAAGTTGCCAATGTCTTCGCAATTAATTCAAACAAGCAATGTATAAAAATGTAATGGTTGATCAGTCGTCAGTATTGTGAAATATTTCTAATGTTAAGGTAAGATTTTAATTGAGAAAGCTGATCAGAGAGCAGCTGCCTTTCTTTTGATCCCCTCAGTATCGACACATGCTCCAACGATGCACTGTTCTCTCTGCGCGGTGTTTCTGGAAACGCATGTTATATCTTTGGCCATTGGAGGAAAGATGCATCGTTAAAACAGTCAATAGCCTAATTTCCATCGCTAGCAGGAGACCCGGTTTGGTGAGGGAATTATGGAGTGCAATAGAGATTGCATGATCTGTTGGGATGGTATGCGAATTGGAGTTGGTCCAGGGTGTCTGGGATGATGGTGTTGTGAGCCATGACCAGCCTTTCAAAGCATTTCATGGCTATAGATTTGAGTGCTACAGGGCAATAGTCATTTAGGCACGTTACCTTGGCATTCTTGGGCATGGGGACTATTGGCGGTCTACTTGAAACAAGTTAGTATTACAGACCGGGTCAGGTAGAGGTTGAAAATGTCAATAAAGACACTTGCCAGATGGTCAGCCCTTGCTCTGAGTACGCGTCCTGATATTCTGTGTGGTCCCACGACCTTGGGAATGTTAACCTGTTTCAAAGGTCTTACTAGCATTGGCTACGGGGCAAGTGCGATCACTGTCGTCTGGAACAGCTGGTGCTCTCATACATGGTTCAGTGTTGCTTGCGTCAACGAGAGCATATAAGGCTGTACATTTATAAAGCTGTCTTACGAAAACTCCTGCTGTACCTAATGTTATTGATTTACAGTGCCAATTTGGACACAGCTCCTCATTCAAGTGTTTTTCTTTATTTTTACTATTTTCTACATTGTAGAATAATAGTTAAGACATCAAAACTATGAAATAACATATAGAATCATGTAGTAACCAAAAAAAATTGTTCAACAAATCAAAATATTTTTTATATTAGAGATTCTTTAAAGTAGCCACCTTTTGCCTTGATTACAGCTTTGCACACTCTTGGCATTCTCTCAACCAGGTTCATGGGGAATGCTTTTCAAACAGTCTTGAAGGAGTTCCCACATATGCTGAGCACTTGTTGGCTGCTTTTCCTTTACTCTACGGTTCAACTCATCCCAAACCATATCTATTTGGTTGAGGTCGGGTGATTGTGGAGGCCAGGTCATCTGACGCAGCACTCCATCACTCCCCTTGGTCAAATAGCCTGGAGGTGTGTTTTGGGTCATTGTCCTGTTGGAAAACAAGTGATAGTCCCACTAAGCGCAAACCAGATGGGATGGCGTATCGCTGCAGAATGCTGTGGTAACCATGCTGGTTAAGTGTGCCTTGCATTCTAAATACAGTTGAAAGAAAAAGTATGTGAACCCTTTGGAATTACCTGGATTTATGCAGAAATTTGTCATAACATTTGATCTGATCTTCATCGAAGTCACTATTTTTTAAATTGTTTTATTTCAACTTTATTTAACCAGGTAGGCTAGTTAAGAACAAGTTCTCACTTGCAACTGCGACCTGGCCAAGATAAAGCATAGCAATTCGACACATACAACAACAGAGTTACACATGGAATGAACAAAACATACAGTAGAAAAAAAGAGAACAAGTCTATATACAGTGAGTGCAAATGAGGTGAGTTAAGGCAATAAATAGGCCATGGTGGCGAATTAATTACAATATAGCAATGAAAAACTGGAATGGTAGATGTGCAGAAGATGAATGTGCAAGTAGAGATACTGGGGTGCAAAGGAGCATGATAAATAGATAGATAAATAAATACAGTGTGGGGATGAGGTAGATAGATGGGCTGTTTACAGATGGGCTATGTACAGGTGCAGTGATCTGTGAGCTGCTCTGACAGCTGGTGCTTAAAGCTAGTGAGGGAGATACGAGTCTCCAGCTTCAGAGATTTTTGCAGTTCGTTCCAGTCATTGGCAGCAGAGAACTGGAAGGAAAGACGACCAAAGGAGGAATTGGCTTTGGGGGTGACCAGTGAGATATACCTGCTGGAGCACGTGCTACGAGTGGGTGCTGCTATGGTGACCAGTGAGCTGAGATAAGACGGGTCTTAACCTAGCAGAGACTTGTAGATAACCTATAGCCAGTGGGTTTGGCGACGAGTATGAAGCGAGGGCCAACCAACGAGAGCGTACAGATCGCAGTGGTGGGTAGTGTATGGGGCTTTAGTGACATAACGGATGGCACTGTGATAGACTGCATCCAATTTGTTGAGTAGAGTGTTGGAGGCTATTTTATAGATGGCATCGCTGAAGTCGAGGATCGGTAGGATGGTCAGTTTTACGAGGGTATGTTTGGCAGCATGAGTGAAGGATGCTTTGTTGCGATACAGGAAGCCGATTCTAGATTTAATTTTGGATTGGAGATGCTTAATTTGAGTCTGGAAGGAGAGTTTACAGTCTAACCAGACACCTAGGTAGTTGTCCACGTATTCTAAGACAGAGACGTCAAGAGTAGTGATGCTGGACAGGCGAGCAGGTGCGGGCAGTGATCGATTGAATAGCATTCATTTAGTGTTACTTGCATTCAAGAGCAGTTGGAGCCCACGGAAGGAGAGTTGTATGGCATTGAAGCTTGTCTGGAGGTTAGTTAACAGTGTCCAAAGAAGGGCCAGAGGTATACAGAATGGTGTCATCTGCATAGAGGTGGATCAGAATCACCAGCAGCAAGAGCGACATCATTGATGTATACAGAGAAGCGAGTCGGCCCGAGAATTGAACCCTGTGGCACCCCCATAGAGACTGCCAGAGGTCCGGACAACAGGCCCTCCGATTTGACACACTGAACTCTATCAGAGAAGTAGTTGGTAAACCAGGCGAGGCAATCATTTGAGAAACCAAGGCTGTCGAGTCTGCCAATAAGAATGTGGTGATTGACAGAGTCGAAAGCCTTGGCAAGGTCGATGAATACGGCTGCACAGTAATGTCTCTTATCGATGGCGGTTATTTGCGACTGACAATAGACAGTCTGCTTAAACTAATAAGACAAACAATTATACATTTTCGTGTCTTTGTTGAACACAGTGTGTTCAACAAAGAGAAATTAAAGGAGAGCCGCACACTCTAGGAGCTCAGATGCAATAATGTAATAACCTAATATCCAACGTTTCAACAGACAAGCTGTCTTCATCAGGGTGTAATGACAAACGCTGCGGGGTGACTAGTTTATATAGTGTCAAAGGACACACAGGTGTCTGTAATCATGGCCGGGTGTGGCCTGATCATTGGTTAATTGTCATATATTAAAATTGCATACAAAAAAACACAAATGGATAGCATACGATCATAGATACAATTTGGCTTCATAAGCCTACAAACATTTACAATGAATAGCAAAATCACAATCACAAGAATGGCTTCAGATCAAAGTCTACGTTGAGACCAAAGGGAGCAGGGGTCTTTAAATTAAAGATCCAGGCAGCCTCTCGTTTTACCAAATTGTCGAGGTCACCCCCTCTCCTAGGGAGGGTGACATGTTCGATGCCAATATAACGTAGGGAGGAAATCGAGTGGTTTGCTTCCAAAAAGTGGGCCGCAACTGGGTAAGTCGAGTTTTTGCACCTAATGGTGCTTTGAGATTCGTACTTTTAATTCGCATTTTGTTTTACCCACACATTTTTACCACAAGGACAAGTTTTAAGATAAATAACTTCCTTAGTGGCGCATGTGATAACACCTTTGATTGGGATCTGTTTCCCTGTTTGGGGGAGTTTGAAGGATCTACATTTATAAGTGCCATTGCATTGAGCACAGCCATTACACATGTAGTTTCCATCCAGTAGGGGCGCAAATAGATGTTGGGCAGGGATATCTTGGGGTGGTAAATCAGAGTTTACCTATTGATTAATGCCCCGCGAGAATACGACCAAGGGAGGATCTGAAATCACATTACCAATACTGTCATCGGATCTTAGAATGTGCCAGTGTTTGTGAATGATTCCATTAATTTGTTCAGAGCACTTTGAATAACGATTAGTTAGAACGCCAGAATGCTTCTTTTTGCAAGACTGTCTGTCTGTCTCGCTCTCTATGTCCCACATTATTTACCCTACCTAAATAATGTAAAAGTTACGTTTTGATTGCATAACGCTGTCAGCCAGTAAAGGGGGCAGCGGACCATTTTGTGGTGCTGAAACGTAATGCTTCAACCGCAGCGCAATCAATAGGTGAACAGCGCCTGGTGCTGAAAATAAAGTTAACTTTAACTTTTTTTTGCACAGCAACAGATGGGGAAAAAAAACCTATACCAGTCGAGTAATTCCTTTCAACAATCTTCATTTTAATTTGACTTTACAAACAACAAGGGGGCTTAAATGGAGTCTATTTCTTCCGAGCCTAGGTCTATATAAAATAGCCTACCTCAGCCAGTTAAGTTATGAGGCTCAACAGCATGTATATATATATGTGTGTGTGTGTATATATATATCCCCTAATACAAGTGGGATTTTTTTTTAGGCCTATTTACAATTGCACCTGGCCAAAAATGTAGCATCCTACATAAAACAATAATTAAAAGAAAAAAGCGATGTCTTGATCGGGACAGCCTGCAAATTAACGACAAAACAAACAGAAATTACTGTCAGCTTGAGACCCACTCACAATAATGTTTGTATTTACTAAATATAGTCATATAGGCTACTAAGTGACTTACTCAATGGGAAAAGTTGACGTGTGAGATGGGTGTGATTTTGATGCGCAGGCAGACCTCGATTGACTTATGTGAATGGCAGTTCCTGTCGTGAGTCTATATTGTGTTCATAGAGGAAAATGAGTACTTGCAGGTGTAAGTCGATCCAAACATTGTTAGCACACAAAATACAAGTTTCTTTATTGGGCTGTATTCCTCTGAGCATGCCACCCAAAACGCACACAAGGATTCGGCACTCCTGAGCACATCCCTGATGTGCTGAAGTGCAAGTAGCTTTCCAGATGGAAAGTCCAAATCGAACAACTCAAGCTTCTTAGTAAAGGCCTCACGTTTTTCCACCATGCCCACGACTGTTTTCCCTCTTCCATGTAACTGCAGATTTAACCCATTTTAAGTGACAGAATATGTCAGGCCAAAAAGCTGTGTGTGTAGCTTGCACTTAACGCTTCAATGTTTCTGTGTCAGGCCTCTGTCTGGGGCAGGAAGGCCACTTTGAAAGTTCCATGCTTAGATTCAAAAAGATTTCTGAGATTGTAGTCTTTGTAAACAGCAACATTTTCATTGAAAATAAGACACTGGCTTGGTATTAGGAAAAGATGGTAAGATTAACACGCATCTCTGTACATTATTCCTTGGAACTTCGATTTTCACTATCCACCTTTTTTCTTTTGATACTTTTGACATTTTTTTCTTTTGACATTTTGTCTTGCTATTAGAGGTCGACCGATTATGATTTTTCAACACCGATACCGATTATTGGAGGGCCAAAAAAGCCGATGCCGATTATTTTATATTTTTCGTAATAATGACAATTACAACAATACTGAATGAACACTTATTTTAACTTAATATAATACATCAATAAAATCAATTTAGCCTGAAATAAATAATGAAACATGTTCAATTTGGTTTAAATAATGCAAAACAAAGTGTTGGAGAAGAAAGTAAAAGTGCAATATGTGCCATGTAAAAAAGCTAACGTTTAAGTTCCTTGCTCAGAACATGGGAACATATGAAAGCTAGTGGTTCCTTTTAACATGAGTCTTCAATATTCCCAGGTAAGATGTTTTAGGTTGTAGTTATTATAGGAATTATAGGACTACTTCTCTCTATACGATTTGTATTTCATATACCTTTGACTATTGGATGTTCTTTATATGCACTTTAGTATTGCCAGTGTAACAGTATAGCTTCCGTCCCTCTCCTCGCTCCTACCTGGGCTCAAACCAGGAACACATTGACAACAGCCAACCTCGAAGCAGCGTTACCCATGCAGAGGAAGGGAAACAACTACTCCAAGTCTCAGAGCGAGTGACGTTTGAAACGCTATTAGCGTGCACCCGGCTAACTAGCTAGCCATTTCACATCGGTTACACCAGCCTAATCTTGGGAGTTGATAGGCTTGAAGGGGTGGAACGTTCCAACAGGAATCTGTTCCAAAAAATGTAAAGTAAAAGGTTGCCAACCAACAATGCATACAAAGTAGCAATGCATACAAACCTAGCTAACTAGCTGCTGAATAGGCAACAACTCACCACGTAGCTTATTCTTAATGTTTGTCCATAGGCAAACAGACATGTGAGGACAGACATTTTTCGGAATAAACGTGATGAGTGAAAAACGCAATGAAATAGACCACTCCCTACCCGGTATCTTATTCTGCCGCTATACAACTTTGTATGCGGTTTTTTTGGAAACCTTGTTATTTACGAAGTTTTTGGAATAGATTCCTGTTGGATCGTTCCACAAATTATACCCACCCAGGTTGTGGGTATAATTTGTTGGATCGTTCCACAAATTATACCCACCCAGGTTGTGGGTATAATTTGGAATCTTCTCAGGTTTTTGCTTGCCATATGAGTTCTGTTATACTCAGACACCATTCAAACAGTTTTAGAAACTTTAGGGTGTTTTCTATCCAAATCAAACAATTATATGCATATTCTAGTTTCTGGGCAGTAGTAATAACCAGATTAAATCGGGTACGTTTTTTTTATCTGGCCGTGCAAATACTGCCCCTACCCTAGAAAGGTTAATATGGTCGAATCCGGAAACTATCATCTCGAAAACAAAAGTTTTTTTCTTTCAGTGACATACGGAACCGTTCCATATTTTATCTAACGGGTGGCTAAGTCTAAATATTCCTGTTAGGCATTGATGTTTATGGTTGGGTACATTGGTGCAACGACAGTACTTTTTTCGCAAATGCGCTTGTTAAATCAACACCGTTTGTCGAAGTAGGCTGGGATTCAATGAAAATTAACAGGCACCGCATCGATTATATACAACGCAGGACACATTAGATAAACTAGTAATATCATCAACCATGTGTAGTTAACTAGTGATTATGTTAAGATTGATAGTTTTTTATAAGTCTAATGCTAGCTAGAAACTTACCTTTGCTTCTTGCTGCCCTCGCGTAACAGGTAGTCAGCCTGTTAATCCTTGTGGAGTGTAATGTAAGGCAGGTGGTTAGAGCGTTGGACTGGTAACCGAAGGTTGCAAAAATGAATCCCCCGTGAACAAGGCAGTTAACCCCCGTTTCTAGGCCGTCATTGTAAATAAGAATATGTTCTTAATCTGACTTGCCTAGTTAAATAAAGGTGTACATTTTTTTTTTTTTTTTTTTTAAATCGACAAATCGGTGCCCAAAAATACCGATTGTTATGAAAACTTGAAAGCGGCCCCAATTAATCGGCCATTCCGATTAATTGGTCGACCTCTACTTGCTATCAAGCTAATTATTCTGATCAAATGTTGACGTAAAAAAAAGTTGTGTAGGCTACGTAGACCTGTTTTTCTCAACCAATCAACGCACAGAGAAATAGCCAAAATAATATTTGAATATGAGCGTAATCAGATCGAAATTATGTTATTGTCATTGAATTTATTATGTAGCCTACTAATTGAATGTGTTAAACATGTTGTTCAATTTGTAGTGTAGGCCAATTAATTGTGCTAATATTATATACTAATTTATGTTCTGGCCCGCCAACTATTAGCTCAATAAAAATTTGGCCCAAGACCAAACCTAGTTGACATTAAGCGATCATCGTTTCTTTCCCAATAGGCCTGACATATCACCTCTTTCAAGAAACTTTCTGTTTTGATAGTTAATTTTCCTAAAAACCTTTTATGCCTACCTATAGAAAATTGTAAGAACATTTACTTCCATGATCTAGCCCTGTTTATTATTAAGATTTAAAATAATTTAAAAGACCATAATTCATGTTTTGTGGAGCTTTTTATTCTAATACAAATCGGCGTGATAATATATGTGTGTTTGTATGCACTTCCAGTAATACTGTGTATGGTACATAAACAGTATGACGTATGAAAATCTGGATACCGCCTAACCCTGCCGCAGTCTTCTGAAAAATAAGGTTTTAGGTTTTCAGCAGGACATTTACTCACATGCCACAGACACACCAGAACGGCTTTCCAAGAGGTGGTGAGTTTCCAAAGGGGGTGTGTAGACTTTCACTAGCGACTGTATATTTAGCTCTAAATGATGTGCACTTGTTTTATGCTTAAATTCTAGCCTAGGCAAGACCTCAGTCTTTCCTTTACAGACTTGTTCTCATTTCAGGACTAAAGTCTAGGCTAAGACTACACACTGTGGGATGACCAGCTTCTTCATAGGTGTCAATCAGTTGTGCGTGGCAGCAGTCATATCTGGTGCTTTTCTGGGGATTGAGTGTGTTTGTGTTGAGTAACTTTGATTAGAGAACGCTGATGTGCACACTGGCTGGAATGTTCTGTTTTGACTCAACTGTTTCTGTGAGAAACAACTCAAAGTGGTGTCTGAGTCAGTTTACACCGTTTATTGAACATATGCTATGAGCAAGACCGAGAGACAAAGTTGTGTTATTAGTTGTTTTTTTATGAATAGGTGCTGCTATATGAGAAGCCTAATCCTGCTATGAATAGTCCGGTCCTATAGAATCTTCTAGTCATAACTATAGAATCAGGATACAGTATGCCTTTTATTTTAACCCCTGGAGAACATCTGTTGCTTTTTACATTTTATGCTGCTCCATCTCTGTTATAGTGGTTGCTGTGAAGAGGTAATGTAATCATATTTCTACACTAATTCAGCTCAGTGCACAGTTGCCTCGCTCCACCTGGCTTTTAAAACCACCGTTAGCACATGCCTCCAGCTGTTCGGAGAGAGAAAAAAACACTGAAATGGAATTTGAATTGAGGTTCAGTTTTACATGTCACATCCCACAAATCCAAGGCATAATGTGTCTCCACAGGTTCTGTGCTAGTGTTGCACGGTATACCGAAACTTAAGTACTTTTTCAATAAATAAATAAACTTTTCGGCATTAGAATTTGTTACGTTCAGTACTACTGTCAAATGTGTCTCACGTGACTGAGAGGATTAACTTCTTGGGGCTATGTGGGACGTTAGCGTGCCACCCGTGGCGCACCCTATCAACAGCAGGTGCATTTCAAGAGCGGCAAATTTGAAACCAAATAAATGTCAAAATTCAAATTTCTCAAACATACAACTAACTTACACCCTTTGAAAGATAAACATCTCCTTAATCTAACCACGGTGTCCGATTTCAAAAAGGTTTTACGGGGAAAGCATAAAGTTAGGTTATGTTACGAGAGTACATTGACAATAGCTGTGTGTAATGTATTGTCGATTCAAAGACAGGCGTCACCAAAACCATAAAATCAGCTAAAATTATGCACTAACCTTTTACAATCTCCATCAGATGACACTCCTAGGACATTATGTTAGACAATGCATGCATTTTTAGTTCTATCAAGTTCATATTTATATCTAAAAACAGCGTTTTACTATGGCGTTGATGTTCAGGAAATCGTTTCCCTCCAATACCGGCAGTCAAGTCATGACAACAAAATAATTAATTAATATTAGAAAACATTGGTAAAATATTATATTGTCATTCAAAGAATTATAGATTTACATCTCTTGAACGCAATGGACTTGCCAGATTTAAAATTAACCTTACTGGGAAATCACACTTTGCAATAATCTGAGCACTGCGCCCAGAAAAATACGCATTGCGATACAGACTAACCGCCATGTTGGAGAGATCTAAAATCGAAAATACTATGTAAATAATCCATTACCTTTGATTCTCTTCATCAGATGTCACTTCCAAAGAATCCCAGGTCCATAACGAATGTAGTTTTGTTCAAAAAAGCTCATCATTTATGTCCAAAAACCTCCGTGTTGTTAGCACATGATCTAAGCCAGCCGGACTTCACTTCACTTCACGAACGGAAAAAATATATTTACGTTCGTTCAAACATGTCAAACGTTGTATCGCATAAATCATTAGGGCCTTTTTTAACCAGAACATGAATAAAATTCAAAGCGGACCATTGGGTTCTCTTTTAAAACGTTTCGGAATGAGAGTACCCACCATCAACTCGCGCGCCAGGTGTCTAATGGGCCATCACCGTTCCAAGGCTCTTCTTCGGTCAGATCTCACTGTAGAAGACTCAAAACACTTTGTAAAGGCTGGGGACATCTTGTGGAAGCAATAGGAAGTGCCAAAACATTCCTCAGCCCCTTTGTTTTTCAATGGTAAGGCTTAAAGTCAATTCAACACATCAGGTATCCACTTCCTGTCAGAATCTGTCTCAGGGTTTTGCCTGCCAAATGAGTTCTGTTATACTCCCAGACACCATTCAAACAGTTTTAGAAACTTTAGGGTGTTTTCTATCCATATATAATAAGTATATGCATATTGTAGTTACTGGGTAGGATTAGTAACCAGATTAAATCGGGTACATTTTTTTATCCAGCCGTGAAAATACTGCCCCCTATACCCTAACAGGTTAAGACTATCAATCAGCGCAGCCCCTTTATAGAGTAAAGAGCAGAGTGCCTGTGCCACCTACTCATTCATTGCTAGAGCTGTCTGGGCTACATTGTTAGCGCCCCCGTCATAGTAGTAATGGCCCTCCCCCTGTGACCAACTTCCCAAGCCTCTCTTTGGGTCAGTTTCTACCATAAAGACTCAAACCACTTTGTAAAGACTGTTGACATCTAGTGGAAGCCTTAGGAAGTGCTAAATGATTAATAAGTCCCTGTGTGTTTCAATGGCAAAGGTTTGAAGTGATTCCACACATCAGATTTCCACTTCCTGTTAGGATTTGTCTCAGGGTTTTGACTCATATGAGTTCTGTTATACTCACAGACACCATTCAAACAGTTTTAGAAACTTTAGAGTTTTCTATCCAAATCTACTAATTATATGCATATTCTAGTTACTGGCAGGAGTAGTAACCAGATTAAATCGGGTACGTTTTTTATCCGGCCGTGCAAATACTGCCCCCTATCCCCAACAGGTTAACTAACCTCCAGACGAGCTCCAATGCCATACAACTCCTTCCGTGGCCTCCAACTGCTCTTAAATGCCAGTAAAACAAAATGCCCGCACCTGCTCGCCTGTCCAGCATCACTACTCTGGACGGCTCTGACTTAGAATACGTGGACAACTACAAATACCTAGGTGTCTGGTTAGACTGTAAACTCTCCTTCCAGACTCACATTAAGCATCTCCAATCCAAAATTAAATCTAGAATCGGCTTCCTGTATCGCAACAAAGCATCCTTCACTCATGCTGCCAAACATACCCTCGTAAAACTGACCATCCTACCGATCCTCGACTTCGGCGACGTCATCTATAAAATAGCTTCCAGCACTCTACTCAACAAACTGGATGCAGTCTATCACAGTGCCATCTGTTTTGTCACTAAAGCCCCATACACTACCCACCGCTGCGATCTGTACGCTCTCGTTGGTTGGCCCTCGCTTCATACTCGTCGCCAAACCCACTGGCTACAGGTTATCTACAAGTCTCTGCTAGGTAAAGCCCGCCTTATCTCAGCTCACTGGTCACCATAGCAGCACCCACTCGTAGCACGCGCTCCAGCAGGTATATCTCACTGGTCACCCCCAAAGCCAATTCCTCCTTTGGTCGTCTTTCCTTCCAATTCTCTGCTGCCAATGACTGGAACGAACTGCAAAAATCTCTGAAGCTGGAGACTCGTATCTCCCTCACTAGCTTTAAGCACCAGCTGTCAGAGCAGATCACTGCACCTGTACATAGCCCATCTGTAAACAGCCCATCTATCTACCTCATCCCCATACTGTATTTATTTTTCTATCTATCATGCTCCTTTGCACCCCAGTATCCCTACTTGCACATTCGTCTTCTGCACATCTACCATTCCAGTGTCTAATTGCTATATTATAATTACTTCGCCACCATAGCCTATTTATTGCCTTAACTCCCTTATCTTACCTCATTTGCACTATTTACTGTATAGACTTTTTGTTTTCTTTTGTTCTACTTTATTATTGACTGTATGTTTTGTTTATTCCATGTGTAACTCTGTGTTGTATGTGTCGAATTGCTGTGCTTTATCTTGGCCAGGTCGCAATTGCAAATGAGAACATGTTCTCAACTAGCCTACCTGGTTAAATAAAGGTGAAATTAATAAAAGTATAATTGATTAATTAATGCATATATGGATGTCTCTAAATAATAGACATAAAGTCTGTTAAAAAGTAATGGTATTGAGCTCCAAAGATTCCCAATGATTGAACAGGGCCTGGTTTCCCAAAAGCATCTTAAGACTAAGTTCGTTAGAACCATTGAGCTCGGACTGGTTCATCGTTAGAACCGGTCCCAGAGCAGTTGCTGAGTTTCTGTTTGGATCAAGTGCCATTCTGTGACTTATCTAATATGCATTATTTTTTTGTTTGTGGTATCATGATACTAAACCAGGTACCGGTATCGAAGTTAAAATTCTGGTATCGTGACACTATTCTGTGCATAATAATAGTCAATGAAGATGATTGGAAGTTGCAGGTGTGACAAAATTGCTTTGTTGTTGGGTTCCATTTTTTTTTACAGTGACATCCGGGCCGGGGTGATTGTAAACCGCACAGAAGAGCTAAATGAATGTGATTTAAGAGATGGGTTCATATCCCAGATATGACCACCATCTCTTCACTCATCAGTGCTGCATTCAGATCTCAGGGCATGAGTGAGTGGGCATAGTGCCTCTTCCTTTGTCAAGGTGGAAACAATGTGGGAGCTAGAGGTCGACCGATTATGATTTTTCAACACCGATACCGATTTATTGGAGGACCAAAAAAAAGCCAATACCGATTATTCGGCCGATCTTTTTATATATATGTGTGTGTGTGTGTAATGATGACAATTACAACAATACTGAATGAACAAGGAACCCTTTTATTTTAACTTAATATAATACATAAATAATCAATTTAGCCTCAAATAAATAATGAAACATGTTCAATTTGGTTTAAATAATGCAAAAACAAAGTGTTGGAGAAGAAAGTAAAAGTGCAATATGTGCCATGTAAAAAAGCTAACGTTTAAGTTCCTTGCTCAGAACATGAGAACATAGGAAAGCTGGTGGTTCAATATTCCCAGTTAAGAAGTTTAGGTTGTAGTTATTATAGGAATTATGACGTGTCAACTATTTCTCTCTATACCATTTGTATTTCATATACCTTTGACTTAGATGTTCTTATAGGCACTGCAGTATTGCCAGCCTGATCTCGGGAGTTGATAGGCTAAAGTCATAAACAGCGCTGTCAAGCATTGCTAAGAGCTGCTCGCAAACGCAGTAAAGTGCTGTTTGAATGAATGCTTATGAGCCTGCTGCTACCTACCACCGCTCAGTCACACTGCTCTATCAAATCATTGACTTAATTATAACAAACACACAGATTCGAGCCTTTGGTCATTAATATGGTCACATCTGTAAAACTATCATTTAGAAAACAAAACGTTTATTCTTTCAGTGAAATACGGAACCAACCCTAAGTCTAAATATTGCTGTTACATTGCACAACCTATGTTATGTCATAATTATGTTAAATTCTTGCAAATTAATTACGGCCTTTTTTAGGAAGAAACACAGTTCGCAGCAAGCCTGGCGCCCCAAACTGTTGCATATACCTTGACATTGCTTGCACTGAACGCAAGAGAAGTGACACAATTTCCCTAGTTAATATTGCCTGCTAACATGCATTTATTTTAACTAAATATGCAGGTTTAAAAAAATATACTTCTGTGTATTGATTTTAAGAAAGGCATGGATTGTTATGGTTAGGTACATTTGTGCAACGAATGTGCTTTTTTTCACCAATGTGCTTTTGTTAAATCATCACCAGTTTGGCAAAGTTGAAGTAGGCTGTGATTCGATGATAAATTAACAGGCACCGCATTCATTATACGCAATGCAGGACAAGCTAGTTAACCTAGTAATATCAACCATGTGTAGTTTTTTTTTTTTTTTTTATAAGATAAGTTTAATGCTAGCTAGCAACTTACCTTGGCTCATTGCAGCCACATTGCAGCCATAAGGTCCTTTTGACGCTGCACCCCGCGTAACAGGTGGTCAGCCTCCCACGCAGTTTCCTCATGGATTGCAAAGTAATCGGCCATAATCGGCATCCAAAAAGGTAGATTACTGATTGTTATGAAAACTTGAAATCGACCATGCCGATTAATCGGTCGACCTCTAGTGGGAACCAATGGTTGGGGAGGCCAGTTGGATCAGTTACCTCAGTTATGGATAGTTTTTGGAAATGTATAAATGTCTGTGGCTCAGCCTAGTTGGATGTTTGCTCAGCAGGAAACGTTTTGTTTACTAGACATTGTTGACTAATTTCAACAGTTGCAGCTGACAAGTAGTGTGCGCCACCTTCTGCAACACACTGGCTTTTCATCTTCTACCCCCCCCCCCTTCATGATCACTGAGTAATGGAAAGCTGGAACTAATAGCTTGGTTTGGTGAGCCATCTTATTGTGTAATCACCTCATTGGGTAAGCTAGTCTTTGATCAGTTGTCATTTAAAGAGAGTACATTGGGAAAGGTTAAACAGCCTAAGCCATTTCTTATAGCCAGCCAGCCTATTTGCACATATTACTGACTCCTCCTCATTTCCCTTGTACTTTCACTTCTCTGCATCTCCTGTATCCTTGTAGGTGATGTGCTGCATGGTGCCATGTGAATGACAGAACCACAATGAAGTCGTCACACAAACTGCTGTTCGTCCTGTGCCCCATGCTGGTCCTGGGCTTCATCTACTACTCCTCTGGGAAGCTACACTTGCACGTATGGGGCCAGAAGCCACGTGAGTTACACTAGACGGCCTGCGCCTCTCTCCACTCATCCATCCATCCATTTTTCTATCGAACTGTCTATGTTAGAGAGGAGACCGACCAGCAATCTATATACTTTTCAGCCTTTTGATTTACTCCTGTCTTTCAGTGTCTGTCTCAGCTTGTCAGTCAAGATCTGTGTCACTGGCCTACAGACAATAACCCCATAATGTCAAAGTGGATTTATTTTTAATCCAAATTAATAAAAAATAAAGCTGAAATGTCTTGAGTCAATAACTATTCAATGCCTTTGTTATGGCAAGCCTAAATAAGTTCAGGAGAAAACATTTGCTTAACAAGTCACATTGGGGAAGGCTGAGGTTTCATAGTTGCTACCCATTGGTCAGAAACTGGTTGAATCAACATTGTTTCCACGTCATTTCAACCAAAATATTCAATGTGATGATGTTGAATCAACGTGGAAAACTGATTGGATTTTTTTAAAGCCTTCAACCTAAGGGAATTTTGTCTCTTTCACCAAACTTTTAACCTAAATCCAATGACATGGTGACATTTCGTGTTGATTTCACATAGCATTCAACTCAACCAAATGTAAATCAAAACTAGACATTGAACTGATGTCTGTGCCCAGTGGGTAGTGTTATTACAAGGACTGTGATTGGCTATGTTACTATGGCATTTGTAAGTCGCTCTGGATATGAGCGTCTGCTAAATGACTTAAATGTAAATATCAGCAACCTTCAACTCTAAGGAAGATTTTCAAGCAATAAGGAAGTAAGAAAATTAAACAGAATAATGTTTTTTCCTGTAACTGAAGATGAGTTCTTAGGTTCTTATCTTTGGTGGAAATCAAGATGACGAAGTCTTACACTTCCTGTTCAAAGACCACAATGTTTCTCATGATGTTCAATGATCAGTACACAAGGTGCCTTTGGAAAGTATTCACACCCCTTGACTTTTTCCATATTTTGTTGTGTTAGACAGAATTTTAAATTGATATAATTGAGATTTTGTCACTGACCTAAACACAATATCCCATCAAGTGGAATTATATTTTTTACAAATTTATAAAAAAGAAAAATCTGAAATGTCTTGAGTCAAGTATTCAACTACTTTGGTATAACACACCTAAATAAGTTCAGGGGGAAAAAATGTGCTTAACAAGTCACATAAGTTGCATGGACTCAATCTTTGTGCAATATTATTTAACATGATGCCTGAATGACTACCTAATTTTTGTACCCCACACATACAATGATCTGTAATGTCCCTCAGTCGAGCAGTGAATTTCAAACAGATTTAACCACAAAGACATGGGAGTTTTTCCAATGCCTCGCAAAAAAGAGCACCTATTGGGAGATGGTTAAAAACGGACATTGAATATCTAATTGAGCATGGTGAAGTTATTAATTACACTTTGGATGGTGTATCAATACACCCAGTCACTACAAAGATACAGGTGTCCTTCAAAGTTCAGTTGCTGGAGAGGAATGAAACCACTCTGGGATTTCACAATGAGGTCAATGGTGACTTTTTAAAACGGTTAGTTTAATGGGTGTGATAGGAAAAAAAGGGTGGTGGATCCTCAACATTGTAGTTACTCCGCCACACTAACCTAATTGACAGAGGGAAAATAAGGCGCTAAAGTAAAACGGCAAAACATTTAGCAGGAAAATGAACATTATGTCCAGAATGCAAAGCGTTATGTTTGGGGCAAACGCAAAAATGCTGAGTACCACTCTTTGCATTTTCAAGCCTAGTGGTGGCTACATGTTATGGGTATGCTTGTCATCGGCAAGGACTAGGGAGTTTTTTTTTAAGATAAAAAGAAACGGAACAAAGCTGAGCACAGGCAAAATCTTAGAGGAAAACTTATTTCAGTTTGCATTACACCAGAGACTAGGAGAGGAATTCAACTTTCAGCAGGACAATAACCAAATATACACTGGAGTGTCTTTCCAAGACCGCATTGAATGTTCCTGAATGGCCTAGTTACAGTTTTGACTTTAATCGGCTTAAACATATATGGTAATAGTTGAAAATGGTTATCTAGCAGTAGTCAACAACCAACTTGACAGAGCTTGAATAATTTAAAAAAATAATTGTGGAAATATTGTACAATCCAAGCGTGTAAAGCTTAGTCTTACCTAGAAAGACTCGCAGCTGTAATCACTGCCAAAGGTGATTCTAACATGTATTGACTCAGGAGTGTGAATACTTATGTAAATGAGATATTGCTGTATTTCATTTTCAATAAATGTGCATGTTTTCACTGAATTTTTATGGGGTATTGTGTGTGTAGATGGGTGAGTTTACATTTTGAATTACATTTCTGAAGGGACTGCGCATGTATAGATTCATCCTACACACACACACACACAGTACAACTGCCAGACTTATTATACTGCTCAATTTGTACACTGCCCCCCCCCCCCCCCCCCCCCCCCCCAATACACGTGTACATATTGGACTATAAATTGTTCCTTCCTTCCTGTTCCTAAAGTTTTTATTCTATTCTACTGAGACATTTACTTTATGTTCATATTCTTTTATTTCTTATTGTTGCGTTGTCGAAGGAACCTGCAAGTAAGGTTTTATGGACGATGTATCACATGCATCCGACTAATAAAACTTGAATCTATATATGTGTGTATTGCCATTCCCTAATTAGCCGAAGCCCATTTCTCAAATGTATTTCCTGTAGTTGATGAGGACTAAAGTTCCAGCTGCAGGGTACTACTGAAGGCTGTGAGAGCCCTGTGGTCAGCTCTGTACCCGCCTGGCATGTTTTGGGTGTCGGTTGGTTATGAATCAGGATTGGTAATGAAGAGGGCTACGTAATGGTGGAAAACCTGACTCTTCCAGGGCGTGGATGGTTGGGTGATTTTTCACTGCTGGGTGGTCACTGAAATGTCTCTTTGTAACCAGCAGAGGGTGCTAAAATATTTCCCATAAACATTCCCTGGAACTTTTAGAAATGGTCTATCAGTAGGAAACACGGTAGATGCACTTTTCACAGGAAGTGTTTGAATGGAAGTTGAAGTTTGTGCTTTAGACTGTGGTTGCCTCAGTAACTTGTAGCCTGAGACATTGAAGGAAGCTTGAGAAGCTAAGAGGGACATTTTGGAACACAGGAGGGCGTTGTAATCCCACAGTGAGACTGGCATCCGAGAGGGGAGGCCAAGCTTCTTCTGCAGTATAAAATAATGAACTTCTTTCAAGTTATCAGAAGCTCCAGTTACGGTGTCTTACTCCCATTACATTCCCAGTAAGCATTGTAATTTGCAATACGCGTGCCCCTTCAAAATAACTATTTTTCATTTGGCTCAAGTTGTCGTCATTTTAATTATTTCAAAATTATTCATGTCCTTTTGATTTGTTCACAGATGATTCTGAAGTGACTGTTTCCAATTATATTTCTCAACACAAAGACCATAAACATTTAGTCCAGAAAAACACTGGATTTGGGAGTTATGGCTTTTTGCACACTGCTGCCAGATGTTAAGGTTCGGAGGTCTGTTTGTCCAAGAGGACAGGGAGCATGTTGACGTCCCTCTTGTGTACTCTCCCCAACTCTGACTTTATCTGTTATATCACCACAGAGGATCAAACCCAATAATCCCTGTTCTACACTTTTGAGGTATTCTACTCTGGGAGTCTTTAAATCACCGTTCAGCACATTGTGTTGTGTATGAGTTATGGTGGAAGATACCCATTTTTGAACTATTCTTATGTAAATATTTATCCCTACAGTGTTAACTTGCTGACCACCAGTGAATTGACTTCATGTTTTACAATGTAAAGCACTAAACTGGTGTGTCACTAATGGTCATCAGAGCAGCTAGGCCACAGCGCTGAGTCATGTTTGAACCCTGATAGGCTATTTCTTAGCATTTTGGACATGATATACCTGTTTTTATTCCCACTGCAGCAACTCCAGAGGATGTTTGACACTTGAAGTTTCTGTGACAAGACCCCTGTGTGCATTGCCTTTACACTGTCAATGTTTAGGGTCCCCAGTTTCCCCCTATAATTTCAGGACTAGAGTAGTGAGGATGGCCCATATAGTCTGGTTGTAGTGTCAAGAGACTGAGCCCCTTCTCACAAATCTAAATGACCACTGACTTTTCTCATAAGATGCATTGGGTGGATTTGAGTGAGTGCTTCAGTCAGTCTGTCAGTTTGATATCAGAGCCTCTCGAGGCCTTGCAAAAGTATTCAGAACCCATGGATTTCTTAACATTTTGTCTTACAAAGTGGGATTAAAATTGAATTGTAATTTTTTTTGTCAACAATCTAAGGGGTCTGAATACTTTTGCAAGGCACTTGGGGTGGCCGAAGACTGAAATCTACACCTGCTCCTCCCTCGACAGAGATCGATAACTAAAGCAGATGGCTTGCTACGGCCCACCACCTAAGTAGTCCTCCACCACAGACAAATGAATGTACAGTGACGGGAAACAGATTGAGGGTGTGATATGAAGTGAGAGAACATTTGCGCACACAAATTTTTGTATGATGTTGGTGTAGTTAGCATTGTAGAGGAGCTGTTGCTAGAGAGAAATGGAGAGGACAGCTCGACGTGTTCTTCTCCCAGGCATCAGCGCTGCTGCATGCTGCCTGCTACCCTCAGCACTGTCATGCAAGTGTGACTGAAAGTGGACACCCACTGTTTCTGTCTGCTGGTACATCACCTGAGGGTGTCAACTGTGAAAGGCCACACCTGTGCAGGGTGTTCTCTGGATCAGTAAGGGGTTTAGGTGGTGGAAAGGCTTGGGATTTTAGGGGGAAGGGCATTTGGTCTTCAATAGGTGTTCAATCTGCCAGGGCACCAAGGCCATTAACCAAAATAGCCAATTAAATTGATTTGAAAACTGAAAAAAAACATTGCCGGAGAGGAAGAAAACCGCTCAGGGATTTCACTATGAGGCCAATGGTGACATTTAAAAATGGTTACAGAGTTTAATGGCTCTGATAGTTCCCAAGTGGCACAGCGGTCTAAGGCACTGCATCTGTAGTGACGCCTCTAGCACTGAGACACGGCCTGGATTCAAACCAGGGTATCACAATAGGCCGTGATTGGGAGTCCCATAGGGCGGCTCACAATTGGCCAAGCATTGTCCGGGTTTGGCCGGGGTAGGAAATCATTGTAAATAAGAATTTGTTCTTAACTGACTGGCCTAGTTAAAGGTTAAATAAAAAAATTATATTGAGGATGGATCAACAACATTGTAGTTACTCCACAATACTAACCTAATTGACAGAGCGAAAAGAAGGAAGTCTGTATAGAATACAAATATTCTGAAACATGCGTCTTGTTTACAATAAGGCACTATAGTAAAACTGCAAAAAATGTGCCAAAGAAATTAACTATGTCATGAAAACAAAGTGTTAGGTTTTGGGCAAATCCAACACATCAAATCACTGAGTAGCACTTTTCATATTTTCAAGCATGGTGGTAGTTGCATCATGTTATGGGTATGCTTGTCATCGGCAAGGACTAGGGAGTTTTTTTTTTAGGACACAAAGAAACGAAATAGAGCTAAGCACAGGCAAAATCCGAGAACTTAGTTGTCTGCTTTCCAACAGACACTGTAGTCCCATGTGGCTCAGTTGATAGAGCATGGCGCTTGCAAAGCCAGGGTTGTTCGATTCCCACGGGGGGCCAGTACAAAAAAAGTATCACAATGTATGCACTCACTACTGTAAGTTGCTCTGAAGAAGAGTGTCTGGCTCTTTTTTTCTCTCCCATTTTAGTCATTTAGAATTCACCTTTCAGAAGGACAATAACCTAAAACACAAGGCCAAATATACATTGGAGTTGCTTACCAAGATGACATCAAATGTTCCTGAGTGGACTAGTTACAGTTTTGACTTAAATCGGCTTAAAAATCTATGGCAAGACTTGAAAATGGCTGTCCAACAATGATCAACAACCAACTTGACAGATCTTCATTGTAAAGGGTTTAAACACTGTTTCCCATGCTTGTTCAATGAACCATAAACAATTAATGAACATGCACCTGTGGAACGGTGGTTAAGACACTGACAGCTTACAGACGGTAGGCAATTAAGGTCACAGTAATGAAAACTTAGGACACTAAAGAGGCCTTTCTACTGACTGGAAAAACACCAAAAGAAAGATGCCCAGGGTCCTTGCTCTGCGTGAACGAGTCTTAGGCATGCTGCAAGGAGGCATGAGGACTGCAGATGTGGCCAGGGCAATAAATTGCAATGTTCGTACTGTGAGACGCCTAAGACAGCGCTACATGGAGACAGAACGGACAGCTGATAGTCCTCGCAGTGGCAGACCACGTGTAACAACACCTGCACAGGAACGGTACATCCGAACATCACACCTGCGGGACAGGTACAGGATGGCAACAACAACTGCCCGAGTTACACCAGGAACGCACAATCCCTCCATCACTGCTCAGACTGTCCGCAATAGGCTGAGCGAGGCTGGACTGAGGGTTTGTAGGCCTGTTGTAAGGCAGGTCCTCACCAGACATCACCGGCAACAACGTCGCCTATGAGCACAAACCCACCGTCGCTGGACCAGACAGGACTGGCAAAAAGTGCACTGGCGAGTCGCGGTTTTGTCTCACCGTGGGTGATGGTTGGATTATCGTCCAAGGAATGAGCGTTACACCGAGGCCTGTACTCTGGATCGAGGTGGAGGTTCCGTCATGGTCTGGGGCTGTGTGTCACAGCATCATCGGACTGAGCTTGTTGTCATTGCAGGCAATCTCAACGCTGTGCGTTACAGGGAAGACATCCTCCTCCCTCATGTGGTACCCTTCCTGCAGGCTCATCCTGACATAACCCTCCAGCATGACAATGCCACCAGCCATACTGCTCGTTCTGTGAGTGATTTCCTGCAAGACAGGAATGTCAGTGTTCTGCCATGGCCAGCGACGAGCCCGGATCTCAATCCCATTGTGCACGTCTGGGACCTGAGTGCGGTAACATCTCACAGCAAGAACTGGCAAATCTGGTGCAGTCAATGAGGAGAAGATGCACTGCAGTACTTAATGCAGCTGGTGGCCACACCAAATGCTGACTGTTACTTTTGATTTTGACCCCCCCCCTCTTTGTTCAGGGACACATTATTCAATTTCTGTTGGACATAAACTGAACAAGTTCCATAGACATGTGACTCAGTTGTTGATGCTTATGTTCATACAAATATTTACACGTTAAGTTTGCTGAAAAGAAACACAGTTGACAGTGAGGATGTTTCTTTTTTTTTGCTGAGTTTATATATAGATGTGTGTTTTCACTTTGTCATTATGGGTTATTGTGTATAGATGGGTGAGATGTAACTTTTTTTAATCCATTTTGAATTAACATTGTAACACAACAAAATGTGGAATAAGTCAAGGGGTATGCATATTTCCTGAAAGCACTGTGTATATAGTCTAAACGGCAGTCATGTTTGACAGATATAATGTAGGATCATTCATATTAATGTCTAAAGGCTTGATTCTGTCATACTCGAGGCACTGTTCGTTCAGATAGGGCAGAAAGGCCAGTGCCTGTTGCACACCACAACATCACCCACCTTGCAATCTGAGCGGAGGCAGTCAAGATTTTAAAACTTTTGAACCATAAACGTAGTTTTTTTTTTTTTTTTTTACCTGGATGTTTTTTGGAGGGTAATTTTGAGGCATGTCTTTCCGTGTTCCGACCATAGGAATGTTAAGGGGATTATTTTATAAACTCTTCCTCTTATGCCATTGAAACCAGTATTTGTCTCATGTTCTCAACTTTCTTTCCAAAGACACAATCCCTGTCATTAACATTACATGCTAGTTGTATAATTTACATCTTCCCTGTTGAAACACTTCCAAAGGATATTTGAGTCTCTGTCATGAAACTGCTCGCATTTGCGCTTTGGAGAAGGGTGTTTTCCCTTTAATTATATTTTGAAACATTTGCGCTTCTAGACTACTGCCGTGTGATCATTGTTGCTCTTCTGATGTTAAGAAATAGTTAATTTATTCACATTTTAAGCTTAAAGTTCTGATCTGTTGCTTCAGCCTCATAGCTTTTAAAAGTTTTTTTTGAAAGGGGTTGTATTAACTTGATCCGTCATCCCACAACTGTCCCAGAGCCAGTTTTTGATTATTTATTTCTCGCACAGAACGAGAAGCTGACTAATAGAATGGGTAAACTTTTGTACTATGGGGGATAGTAGATTGACATAGGCTAGTTATTTTGCTGTTCATTACTGATCTTGTTGGCTGACAAAGTAAACGTGGACAGTTCTTCTTCAATATGCCCCTCGGAACTTGATAAGAATGACGTCTTCACTAGTAGCCTCCGTCAGACCTGTGATGACTATGAGATGGACGTGGTCACGTGCATTGGCTAATAAGAATTGAGATATCTGAGAGAGCCATGTGAGTGAGAGGTGCTACGGCGCAGGCAGCTGGGAGAAGGGAATTCTAATTACTATATTCAAATGGCCACTTTGGCCGCAAGGCATGAGGGGATTCGACGGCCATGGCGAGGTAATGGGCGTGGTCGGTGCGGCTGAATTGTAGAGGCCCCCATCTTGGTGATATAGAGACATTTTTAAGCCAATATTCTGCAATTCTTCACATTTTTCAATAGAACTGAGAGAATTTTGCGGTTGTAAAGCTAATTTCCTGCAATTCTATGCATTTTTCCATGGCTAATGCTGCGTTCTTATGCTCAAACATAATAACAAAATCAATACTGCTAAATAGTTTTTGGAATTTTCAATTCTCCCTGACTGTTTAGCTTTTATTTTGTAGATTTATTTATTTTTGTTCTCAAAGATGTTATTATTTAAAACTATACTGGTCCATTATATTTTCTACTCCCTTTATCTGGTTTTAGTTGTTTTAAGTCGACAAGATATTTTTCCATCCTGAAAAATTTATATTTTTTTTATACAATAATAATAATATACACAAACGTATGTAGACACCCCTTCAAATTAGTGGATTCGGCTATAAAATCGAGCACAGTCGTGCATTCTCCACAGAGCTCCGTGAATTTCAACGTGGCACCGTCATAGGATACCATCTTTCCAACAAGTCTGTTCGTCAAATTTCTGCCTTGCTAGAGCTGCCCTGGTCAACTGTAAGTGCTGTTATTGTGAAGTGAAAATGTCTAGGAACAACAACCGCTTAGCCATGATGTGGTAAGCTACACAAGCTCACAGAATGGGACCGCCGAGTGCTGAAGCGTGTACCGCGTAAAACTCATCTGTCCTCAGTTGCAACACTCACTACTGAATTCCAAACTGCTTTTGGAAGCAACTTTAGCACATGTTTGTTGGGCGCTTCATGAAATGGGTTTCCATGGCCGAGCAGCCTCACACAAGCCTAAGATTACAACGCGCAATGCCAAGCGTCGGCTGGAGTGGTGTAAAGCTCGCCACCATTGGACTCTGGGGGCAGTGGAAACGTGTTCTCTGGAGTGATGAATCACACTTCACCATCAGGCAGTCCAACAGACGAATCCGGGTTTGGCAGATGCCAAGAGAACGCTACCTGCCCAAATGCATTGTGCCAACTGTAAAGTCTGGTAGAGGGGAAATAATGGCCTTGGGCTGTTTTTCATGGTTCGGGCTAGGCCCCTTAGTTCCAGTGAAGGGAAATCTTAACGCTACAGCATACAATGACATTCTAGACTATTCTGTGCTTCTGACTTTGTGGCAATAGTTTGGGGAAGTTCCTGTTTCAGCATGACAATGCCCCCGTTCACAAAGTGAGGTCCATACAGAAATGGTTTGTTGATCGGTGTGGAAGAACTTGACTGGCCTGCACAGAGCCCTAACCTCAACCCCATCGAACACCTTTGGGATGAATTGGAATGCTGACTGCGAACCAGGCCTAATCGCCCAACGTCAGTGCCCGACCTCACTAATGCACTTGTGGCTGAATGGAAGTAAGTCCCCGCAGCAATGTTCCAACATCTAGTGGAAAGCCTTCCCAGAAGAGTGGAGGCTGTTATAGCAGCAAAGGGGGGACCAACTCCATATTAATGCCCATGATTTTGGAATGAATGTTCGACAAGCAGGTGTCCACATACTTTTGGTTATGTAGTGGATAGATGTATATCTTTTTTTTTTTACACTGGACTTATGCGGCCCGCCCAAGGCTTTTAAACTGCTATGTTTGGTCCATCATTCTCTTGTGGTAGACTGGCTCCTGTGATGCCTTACACATGACTAGGTTTTAATTTGGGCAAGGCAGCAAGCACGCTAGGCTATACAATTAGAGAACTTCCTAATTGAGTATTTAATGTGTTAACACTGACTTGTTACACCATTTGAGGGATAGTTTGTTTGGTAAAATGGCAGTTTTAGTGCAGTCTCCACTTAAATAGTAGGATAGTACCAAACAACCCAGTGTTTGTCGTCCTAGAATCCCCTTACCCCCTGCTCTGCTTTCATGTTCATACAGACTGCAGTGTGTCTTCCTTCTCATTGTTCAGCAGAGGCCTGTTGGTTGTGTTTAATCATCAGCAGTTAGATAAAAGAACACGACAGCTGTCCTCTGCTTATTTTGATAGAGGAACATTTTGTTGCTTTTGAAGACCTGGGATGGTTCTGTTTGAACTTGAGCCTCGTTATGCAAGAGTTCACCGTTTTTATCTCCTTTTGAAATACAAATTAAAAAGACAAATATGTACGGGAAAGTAGAAAGGAAATGTGGACCTGTTGCCAACTGGTAAAGATAACAAACAACATTCGTAAACGGAGCAGAGGGATTCACAGGTCAGGGTGGGTCCGCAGTGCCTTAAAGCCATTTTTCTTTTTTTACCCGCTTGATGGGCAACAGTTGCATTTGAGTCCAGCGTTCTGTAATGGGCCAGTTCAACCTGCCTAAAAGTCTAATAAATTGTAGGAGTAGCCGCCTCTGTCTTGAAAATACTTTGTTGGGCAAAGAAACAATACTTTCAATAAGATGCATCTCTGTTAATGAGTTTTCTATCTCACTGTCTGTTTGTGCTGGTTTGTCCTTGTCTGCTCTACCTGACTCACAGGCCTACTCTTCCTGTCCAGCCCTCTCGGTCTCATTTGCTGAGCGGACATTCTGTCTCATCTGACATCCTCTCTAACCCTTCTGTTTGCAGAGATTGATTCGGAGTCCACTCTCATAGTCCCGACTAAAGGTCAAAGCACCACAGGTAGACTGAGGCGCTAGCCCCCTTTACATTGAGTGATGGTGGGAAAGTGGTGCAACCGGGCTGCTTAGGGGCTCACTTTGGAATAACAACTTTCCACTAACACTACAACAAAAGCCTTGCATTTGATCCTCTCCTCTTGTTTTCTGACCAGAGTGTACTCATTCACTCATGTACTGTGGTCGTTGCTGGTAACTTTCAGAAACCACAACCAATACTAAAATAATCGTAAATGTGCATTTCGTAGATGATTACCAGCACAGTGGGTAGGCATCTTGATTTGGGGGATCCAGCCTCTTGGTTTTTAATGGAACCTTGGGCTACTAATGTCACTAACCTCTTCCTCCTTGGCCTCTGTGGTATTAAGGATTTGTGTCTTGTGCACATTTCCTGCCTAAACCTATTGGGCTGCGGACACTGGTTGCTGTGGTTACCCCCACCGGACCGGGCCTAACTGACCCTTTTTGTGTTTCAGAGTTGGAAGTGGACGTTGCTCTCACCGTGGGACAAATAGTAGGCTCAGGTACAAACCTTCCCCCTCCCTCTCCACCCCTCTTTAATAATACAGCTCCATGTGCCTCCTGGAACACATCACACCCCACTGGCCATGTTGGGGGCGTTCCTCATCTAGAAGATGTTCATGCTTCTCACAAAGATAATCCTACCCTATTTTGTTTCTTGCAGAGAGCTTCTCTGCGGTCGACATCATCCCAATTACGTCTTCAAAGGTTAAAGGTGTAATTTATGATGAAACTGTATCAGTAAATCGGATCTTTGACAGATGGCAAGTACTACAGGGTGGGACATGGTGCCTGGTCAGACTCCCTGCAAGGCTCTGTCGCTGACCACTGATTTTACAAAGGTCCCATGCTTGGCTCCCTTTCCCTGGAAAGGGCTACTGGACAAACTCCCAAACTGTTTTTGAAATGTGTCCCATTGGCATGGCGAGAGAAATGAGTGTGACAGGCAAATGTGACTCTGTTTCTCTTCAACCTTTTGAACCAAGTCAACAACACCACAGTCCCAGACAACGGACGGCACTGGTGTCCGTGGGGTTTCAGTTGGTTTGATCATCCCAATGTGAATGGAGCAAATAAAGCACAGCTGAATCATTCATGTCACTCCATTGAATGATGCAACAGCTCCCTCTGTTGTTGAGCATAGAACAGCAGCTCTGTATCAGCCTTTTAAAAAGGGGCATCAAGTTAAAGGTTAAGCAGCGACACACAGTCTAAAGGGTGTCTGGTACTAGGTGGTTTCAGTGGCCGAGGTTTATAATACAGGCAGGGTCCTGCTGCTTCCTCTGCTCAGCTCTGGCTACGACGCGCTTCCTTCCACACACATGATAAACACACACACTCATAGCTGCTGCATTAAACCCCATGGCCCAACTTTCAAGGCAGCCTCCTCCTCCTCTTCTCTCCTCTAGCATCCCTCTGAAGGCACAGTGCAACCGCAGGAGCGCTGAGAACTGCTTCCCTTTCTCCCTTTTGCTTATTGTGTTATTTTGATGAGGGGTCATTTATGTAATTGCTGTCCTTACATGTTTATTCAGTCACAGATATTCAGTATTTACTGGCTTCATCAGAAGATGCTGTTCAGTTATAAGTAAAGGTCTGGATAATTGCAGGCTGTAGTAGCTAGTAGAGATTCACTAGTAACACGTCTTCACTGTGTTTCACAGATCAATGGAAATGGTTCAGTAGCAGTAGGTTCCAGAGACCTGGGGCATTCTGTTGACCTAACGCTTTGACAGAATGACAGAATGATATATGAACTAAGTCAGCATGCCTCGTAGTGTATTGGAGTCATGCCGAATCACATCCAGGTCACAATGATGGATACGTGTACACAAACGGACTGAAGTGGAATTCAAATATCTGTCTTGTGGAATTGATTTCCCTGTTGAAGGACACTATTACTAAGCTGTTAACCGTTTTCTCTTGTCCAAGCAGAAAACAGCAGGTATATCTTTTTAAAGACGTTATGCTTTCGCTTCTTTCCCCTTCGCTACTAAAAAAGCCTAAATGCTGATGACGCTTGAAACGGCACCTATGGACCGACCCCACATGGTCCTCCTCCATAGATGAACCACAACTGCTGTTTTTAACTTATCATTTGCACTTGAAACACGGCGGAATGTTTTTGGCTGGCTTTCCCCAACCCCCGCTTGTTTGACCGGCTGCAAAGATCTCTAACCTGCTTTCAAGAGTGTTTTACTTTGGTTTCTTTTCTTTATGAAAATCCACAGGCTGTTTACTTGGCGAGAGATAGTCAACTATCGGCATCGTAGCCATAGTTGTATATGTTCAAGATGAGGATGGATGATCACTCTGTCTTCGTCTATGGGATGAGTCTTGGTTCATAAGCCATTTTGAATCATGTTTGTTCATTTCAGTTTTCTTACCCCTTTTCTGTCTCTTTCTTTCTTTATAGTGTATGATAAGCAGGGCTTTCTGCTGAAGCTGGACGGAAAGTTGTAAGTAAAATTACATTTTGTAAAGTAAAATGTCATTTTAAACCCAAAGGGAAACGTCTTTCATCTCCAATTGATTGTTGTAGCAGATGCTAAATATGCTAATTTAGCAGATGCATATGCCATTTATCAGATGCTAGTTGTCTGATCTTAAGAATGGGCTATATTCAGTTTTAACAAATCAGAAACTGAACTGGAACTAGTTGCCTGAATATTCATATTGTGACCTATTAATCTCATTTGCATCGCTAGTCAATTCAAATAAACATGATTAATTGGAATTATTTTAGCCAACTTTACACCAAGCAATTATGCTGGGTCAAATTATTATAACCACTCATCAATCCCTATATGACTAATAAATGTCGATGTGTGTTTAGATAAATAGGTGTTGGTATGGCTTATATGCAACCTTGAGTAATTATATTTTGTTGGCATATCTGTGTTGATGCACCCACTGTTAAATTAAATTCTCATCACCCCTCCACCACTACATGAGTATTCAAATTTACATAAGTCAATATTTTGTAGACCGATTACAGAGTCTTTCTGGGTAAGTTTCTAAGAGCTTTCTGCACCTGGATTGTGCAAAAAAAAAAGAAAAAAAATATTTAACTAGGCAAGTCAGTTAAGAACAAATTCTTATTTACAATGACGGCCTAGGAACAGTGGGTTAACTGCCTTGTTCAGGGGCAGAACGACAGATTTTTACCTTGTCAGCTCGGGGATTCGATCTAGCAACCTTTCGGTTATTGGCCCAATGCTGTAACCACTAGGCTACATGCCGCCCATTTATTATTTTCAAAATTCTTCAAGCTCTGTCAATCTGGTTGTTGATCATTGCCAGACCACAAATTCAGGTCTTGCCATAGATTTTCAAATAGATTTATGGAAACCATAACTCGGTCACTCAGGAACATTTACTGTCTTCTTGGTAAGCAACTCCAGTGTAGATTTGGCCATGTGTTTTAGGTTATTGTTCTGCTGAAAGGTGAATTCATCTCCCAGTGTCTGGTGGAAAGCCGACTGAACCAGGTTTTTCTCTGGGATTTTGCCTGTGCTTAGCTCCATTCCGTTTTATTTTTATCCTGAAAAATTCCCCAGTCCTTAACAATTACAATCATACCCATAACGTGATGCAGCCACCACTATGCTTGAAATATGGAGAGTGGTACCCTGTAATGTGTTGTATTAGATTTGCCACAAACACAACTTTTTGCCCTGAATACAAAGTGTTAATTGCTTTGCCATTATTTTTGCAGTATTCATTTAGTGCCTTGTTTCAAACAGGATGCATGTTTTGGAATGTTTTTATTCTGTACAGTCTTCCTTCTTTTCCCTCGGTCAATTAGGTTTGTATTGTGGAGTAACTACAATGTTGTTGATCCATCCTCCGTTTTCTCCTATCACAGCCATTAAACTCTGTAACTGTTTTAAAGTCTCCATTGACCTCATCGTGAAATCCCTGAGGGGTTTCCCTCCTCTCCGGCAACTGACTTAGGAAAGACGCCTGTATCTTTGTAGTGACTGGGTGTATTGATACAACATCCAAAGTGTAATTAATAACTTCACCATGCTCAAAGGGATATTCAAATCCAGCTTTTTATTTTTACCAATAGGTGGCATTGGAAAACCTCCCTGGTCTTTGTGGTTGAAAATGTGTTTTAAATTCACTGCTCGACTGACAGACCTTACAGATAATTGTATGTGTGGGGTACAAAGATGAGGTAGTCATTTAAAATCATGTTAAACACTATTACACATAGTGACTCCATGCAACTTATTATGTGACTTAATGACATTTTTACTGCTGAACTTTATTTTGGTTTGCCATAACAAAAGGGTTTAATACTTATTGGCTCAAGACATTTCAGCTTGTCATTTTTAATTAATTTGTAAAAATTTCTTAAAACATAATTCGACTTTGACATTATGGGGAATTGTGTGTAGGCCAGTAATAAAGCGTCACCATTTAATTTATTTTAAATTCAGGCTGTAACACAACAAAATAGTAAAGGGATGTGAATACTTTCTGAAGACAGTCTCACTATAGGCACAACTTCAGGAGAGGGTTTAAATGCTAGTTCTCATCTGGACCTGCTAATACAACTGCCTACAGCAGTGGTCACCAACTGATCACTTCCTCTGACCTAGCAAAGATGGCATGTTAGCAAGAGACTCCAGCCCAGTCCAATCCAGCTGTAGCCTGTCCATGCACGCTCCCCCTTCACCCTGCCCTGCCCCATCTCATCAACACTCCCTATGTGTGACGGATAGGCCTCCCCTGTTTATTTGAACTAGTCACGTGCCATATAGCAGTTCATTCATGAGCATGATAGCAATGAGGATGAGGTAAAAGGGGCTGCCGGACGGAGTGTTAGAATGTGACCTCTCTAGTTCTACTTTACCTCTAAATAGGAATGGACCAGCATAGGATGGAGTGTTAGAACGTGACCTCTCTAGTCCTACTTTACCTCTAAATAGGATAGGACCAGCGTAGGATGGAGTGTTAGAACGTGACCTCTCTAGTCCTACTTTACCTCTAAATAGGATAGGACCAGCGTAGGATGGGCTAAAGGGAACATGTTGATTTTATTTATTTTCTCCTCTCCACATCTCAAACTATTTTTAGTTCTTTCTTCCTGGGAGATCTTTGTCTAAATTGGATTGTGTGGAAGTGCAGTGTTATCTGGTCATGTTGTTCTCAGTCTCATCTAATAACCTTTTGTCCTCCCCTCTTGGTGACATTTGCAGGTCAGCAGAATTGGCGTACAAGTATGGCAACCTCAGCGAAGGAGTGTGCAAGCCAGGCTACGCAGCTGCCAAGATGACTGCCATCTATCCAAAGTGAGAAACTCTCTCCAGGGTTTGATTAGAGTCCTTGGGTGCATGTTGAGTCTTAAGAGGATTCCTCTCCTTGTCTCCATTCCTTCGTACTTTGCACTGCTGAACAAAACTGGTCAGGTGAAGCCAAATGTTTAATATCAGTTTAGTGCCATTGGAGGAGAGGAGTTCAGGAGAGGCAGCAACTCTAAGCTATTGAGACGTACCCCTAGAGACGTTATGACATTACTCCAGCCAGCATGGCCTACGGGGATCAACTCAGGAATAAAAGCCCCCACATTCCCACACAATCTTTTAGTCATTCATTTATATCCTCACTACGCACACTATACCAGGATCAACTACATTCAGCCGCGGGCAGATGGTCAGGGGGCTGGAACATAATTACAAATAATTTGTAGACTGCAAATTGACTGCAGGAAGCCCAAATTGATATAATATTTGGGCTTTCAGGCGTTGCTTACATTTGTATACGATCACAGATATCTCTATTATGCGTGGGAATACTTGGGGACAAATAGAATCGGGCTGCCAGCTGAGGAACCTTGCACTATGCCATGTCCTCATCAGCTTTCCGAACACAAAAGCATCTCTGTTGGTAGAGCGTAGCCCCTGTCCTACCCCATTTAAAATGGATGCCAGAAATGAGCCTTTTGTCGGAGTGGCAATGACTTCCTGTCAAGGAGGGCATGACTCATCACATCTTCCTTCACGGAACACTCGACTGCCCTCTGTGATGTCACTGGGCCTTTGATGCCATCCCTACACCGTCTCCTCTCCAGCCATGGGTCATTGTCTCATGAGTGCTCAGCAGGTCTGGCTAGTAAAGGGGCATGTTCAACATAGCAGAACAATGGCCCCGGGCATTTTTCCTCTGCTGCCCCTAAATGTGGAAGATGGCGACTCCATCTTAACATAATGTACGATGATGCTGTGATGATGCATAGTCTGCAAAAAGACAGCTAGTAGTGGTACAGAATGCTTCAATTGGGTTAGACACTTTTGAATGACGAAGAAGACCAGCAATGACAGGATATTTATTGTGTTTCTTATTCTTTCTGAAACAACATATTTGTATGGTTAACTTTGACTCATACGGAAACCAAAAGTAGTCGTCATGGCGTGTTACACAAATAGTCTTAGGCCTTTTCTCTGGAGTCAGATAGTAATCATAACTTTGGGCGAGCTACGTTGGGGCGCTGCTAAATTACAGCAGTCGTTAAAGAAGAAGCTGTCTGGTTTTCAGGCGGGTTTCAGGCCCTTCCAACTACGAGGCTATGTGTTAACGATGTCTCCCAACGACTTCCTCTAATCAGCCACACGTGTCGGTTCAGAGTTCCCTACAAACAGCCCCCTCTGGGACAGCATTGATTATTACCACATTCACTTCTGTAACACAGTTCAGTTAGTACAATTAATGACTTATAGTGACAAAGTTGCGTGTCTGTTAGATGTCCTGTTAGAGTTTGATGAGTGCCATGTGTGAAAAAGCGAAATGTCTGGTTCTTTCATACATGACATGTGCAACCACAGATACCAAATATAAATAAGCAAATGGCTACCTCTTCTTAGCCACCTTGCTTCCCTGTCAGCCCACTCACATAGATGAGTGGCATCCCCAGCTCCGTATGCCACATCTAAATCCATTTTTTGGTCTCACTCTCATGACCAAATAAGTTGATGATTCACGTAAAAACGTGGCCTACTTTTTCTTCTTGGCAAACTGAATTCCACATGAATTATTTAATCTGTAGTAGAAACAAAGTGTATATACACTGACATTTGTTAACTTGGCCTTGACCTCCTGAAGTGAGGCCCCACCCCCTCCATCCTCGTTTGTTCTCTTCCAAAAGGCCCTGCCCCACGGAATACAATATTTTCAACACCTCCCCTCATGCCAAACTGTTTGTATTGGAGCCCTAAATCAAGTGTTGGCGGTGAACTTCAGCGGAGCGGTTATGAAAATATGGCCCCCAGTGAGAGGAAATGAGCACAATGTGCCCTGGCCTCACGTGTTGGGAGCCCTCTCTCTTTAAGACAAGCAGACCAGATCCCTGTCTGTCCATCTGTCCATGGACTAGGAGACTCTTGACTGTCCCAGTTATTTATTCCGCGGCTGGGCCCCTGTAGCCACATGTTGATGAATTGCGGTTTGTTTTGGCAAGGGTCTACTTCTCTGTCAGGTGATGTGAGGAGAGAGATGGAGAGTCAGACATTACTGACTTTTTCATTTTTCTCCCTTCTGACACTGGTACAACTTGTGACTCAAGTGCAATTAAGGAATTTGGGGGAAGCGTAACATTTTGGGAAGTTGAAAAGCGGCTCTTCTTGTAAAACATGTTTGGTCATTGATTTCAGACACGCTTAGTAGGAAGTGAAGTCTGGTAATCTGATAGCGGACTCGGATTCCTTTGGTGTCCGAGTCATCTTCCGCTTGACTTGTCACAATTAACTGGCGGCAGGTAGCCTAGCGGTTAAGATCGTTGGGGCAGAAACCGAAATGTCGGGGGTTCAAATCCCCGAGCAGACTAGGTGAAAAATATGTCAATGTGCTCTTGAGCAAGGCACTTAACCCTAATTGCTCCTGTAAATCGCTCGGGATAAGAGTGTTTGCTAAATTACTAAACTGTAAACTGTGGGCAGCCATAACTAGAGGTTGGTTAAAATGGCCCATGACTGTAAACACAGCCCCACTAGGGGTTAGTTAAGCCACTCTGAGTTCTTCCTTCAAATGTTGTGGTTTGCGCCCCGGGCCTGTGAGTTGTAGAGAATGTTTTGTCATTGTAAACTGAGAAGCTACCTGTGTTGTATAGACATATAATTAGGATCTCTTGTGGAGTGTTAAGTTTTCATGTGATGCCAAATTAATTGTTCTTATTTGGAAGGTAAGTACTTAAAATGGGTTTATCATGTAATTAATATTGCATTTCATACATTTTCTGACTAGAATCACCAAAATGTAATCAACTTTACCACACTCACATTTTTTTTAAATAGCTACTAATCATACAAATCATTTCTCCGCAAGAATAGTGTCTGACATAAACCATCCTAGGACCAGTAATGTCCTTGTTATCCCCCTCTGTTTAAATGCCAGTCTGCGAGCTTGTTGTGAAAACCTTCTGCGAGCTGTAAAAGTGGAGCATTGTAGCTGCAGGCTTGTTAAACGACAACCCCTGTGCTCTCCCTAGCGAGACAGCGGGTCATAAAAACAGACATCCATCGTCCAGCCACACTTCCAGAAGCAGTACGTACAGCCCAGGTCCGAGGGGCCTGAACGGGGGAAGTGGCTACTTCTGATTTGAGAGGAGGGATTTATCAAAGGGGGGGGTCGTCACAGCCAGGGGCCAGGGGTGGAAATGCTTAAATGTACTGTGTACCCTTAACAGTCACAGCTTCTTTTGGTATGCCAAACGCGATTTGTTTTATTTGAAGCCTCCGAGGGCAGGGGAAAGTGGGTTTATAATGTCATGGCACATTTTCCTGGAGTCTAAAAATGTTTTAAGATCTTCAAAGGATGATTTTTGTTGTTTGCTTCGTTTCTGTACATCAAACCCCAGTCTGCATACCTGTAACTAACTAGGTTGGTGTCAGAACACTTTGCTAGTGCGCCAACTGTTTCTGCACAGATTACCAATCAACACTGCCCTCTTGAGTAAAACGGCCAGGCCCCTTCCTCGAAACAGCCAGGCCCCAAATTATCTGGGACAGAAAAACACTGACATCAATACATCGTCAGGACACGTATACCCAAACTATGCGTCAAGAATGATTTAGAACTTTTCCTGGGAAAAAAAACTTGGTCAATGAGGGTACATGCAGGAGGCTTGTTCTTTCTCCCCTGTGTTATTTCTTTTCCTCCCATGAGCCAACCCGTTTTGCTCTCTGTGTGTGCAGGATTGGTTTGGGGAACGGGGCGAAGCGGAAAAGTGGGATGACGTTGTTAGATTGATGAGTGGAACAAGCGTCTCCTCTTACGGCCCAGTGTCTTTAACTCCTGGCAGGACATTCACACCAGAGCCCTAGGGGTCACGGCAGAGATGAGTGGGGGCCACGTCCTTCTCAGGGAGAACAAGAGAAGAAACACTTTTAGAAAAAAAATAGTGTCCTGCGAGACGTGGTGGTGTACCCCAGACACATGTTCTCCGCTTGATCCCTCACCCACTCACCCGTGCATGGGCGTTCAGGTCAACTCCGTTGCTCATTGACGAGTGTCAATCTAACTTGATTAACACAGCACGTTTTCCGGAATAGGACAAGGGTTTGGCTGGCTTTTGAACTATGCATCTGGAAATGAGAGGGTGCGACTAAGTCAACACAACACACAAGTAGGCCTATTTTGTTTAACTTTAGTCCTCCTGGACCTGCTCATGGGTGAACAGACAAACTGAAGTCCTTCTCTAAAATATAATCTCTCCCGTTCTTCTCTCTGCTGTTCTTTTCACAGGTTCATGAAGCCAGCTCCCATGTTTCTCGACCGGAACTTCAAGCGTCTGGCCAAAGTCAGCAGTTACTTACCTCCATTTGGATTCAAAACACAAGGTAAGACACATTGCGTGTCTAACGTGCGCAAAGTGGATTATGCCCCCATCTGTCAATGTGCCCTTGAGCAAGGCACTTAACCCTAATTTCTCCTGTAAGTCACTATGCCCCCATCCATGTATCTTATTGATGGCAATGGATGTGTCATGAACTTGTCATGGTGGTTTAGGAACTGTGTGTGGATGGTGGTTTGGGCTGGATAGGTAAACTAAAGAGAAGAGGGTGCCAGGGCTCTACCATCCTTATCACCACGCGTCAGTTAGCACAGCTTTACTCTTGGTGATAGAGCTGGCAGAACAGCCCTCCTGGCCTACTTGGTCTAATTCTGCTCCTGTCATGCTCTCTGATGTCTCCACACACTGCCTCTGACCGTGCCATTACCTGGGGTGGGGGGCAGGGTAGAGGGTGAGAATGGGATGCATGAATACTACAGGACATTTCTTGCTACGGCCACATCTGGATAGCGAGACGGCTCTTTTCAGTTTCTCTGAACTTCTATGGCATTTTTCAACTTCAACACCCATCCTAAATGTATGGCGAAATGCGTAAAACTACTTAACATAATAATCATTTATCAGACGCTCTTATCCAGAGCGACTTACAGGAGCAATTAGGGTTAAGGGCCTTGCTCGAGGGCACATTGACAGAGGTTTCAGCTAGTTGGCTCGGGGATTTGAACCAACAACCTTTCGGTTTCTTGCCCTACACACTTAACTGCTAGGCTACCTACCGTTCTTTCCCCGACTGTGAAGTAGTCATGTCTCAATACGGGGTTAGGTAGCTCACTGACTGTGACAAGACTGACAAGAATCTATGCATTTCATGAATCAAACTTCAGCACATCCGAATTGGGAAGATGAGGTAAAGTGTGTTTGTGGCCTGAGTGCATCCTCTCGCATATTTTCCAATACTTATGAACGAAGTGAGTGTAAAGTTACACTGAATGTTACCTATGTGCTCTGGCAAGGGCCCTCGGCCCACTCTCACACGCTGGTTTTCAAAGGCGAGCACCTTGTGTGCACGCTACACCTGGTTTCTGTTTTCTCCACGGATGATGACTGCAGTACTGTTTCCCTTTTATCTGTATGGAGAGGATGTTGAATAGCGCTCCACAAAGGATTCCAAATGAGAGTCTCTAAAAAATGTTAAGCATGAAAATAAACATTTTATTTGCGCTTTTTTTTGCTGCCAAGCTGCCACGGAGGTTTACCTGAAACACAGTCTTGTTCGCTAGACTTGATGCAGGTGAAAACCCCTCCATCATGCTATAAGCCAGCATGGGGAAAAAATTTTACAGGGACCTTTTTTACCACCTAAAGCAAGGGGTTGTTATTATTATTATTATTATTATTATTATTATTATTATTAACCCCCCAGGGACCCCTATTTCAAGACCCCCACATTTCAGGT
Organism: Salmo trutta; assembly: GCF_901001165.1. Classification (NCBI taxonomy): domain Eukaryota; kingdom Metazoa; phylum Chordata; class Actinopteri; order Salmoniformes; family Salmonidae; genus Salmo; species Salmo trutta. The sequence continues at coordinate 31,995,672 of NC_042987.1, forward strand.
ACCCCTATTTCATGCCCTCCCCCAATGCCCAATTCATTTTTCATTTGTTTAGCTTTTTTGTTTAGGGAAATGTCCATTTTTAAGCTAATTCCCTGCAATGTTAAATTAACATGACTCATGACATCTTTTGGATAGGGATAGTTCATTCAGGATAATAAGGTAAAATAAAACCTAGGCCTGATTCTTTTTAAATGTTACTAATATGATAAAATATTATTTATATACATTTAATTATCAATTTAGTTGCATTATGGGAATAGCTCAATTATTGCTACAGAGTCACCCATTGTTTAAGATACCTTCCCATTCAAAGCAAAGTCCATTTGAATTATTCTCCTTTTTGTACCCCTTGACTTTAGCTAGTCATGTCTAAGCCTCTGACTGTCATATAGACACACCAAGGATATCCCCATGTGCATCGGAGCTAAGCTTTTAGATTGCCTAGACCAGGGTTTCCCAATCACCGGGCTGGGGACCGCTGGCCTAGACCAGGGTTTCCCAATCACCGGGCTGGGGACCGCTGGCCTAGACCAGGGTTTCCCAATCACCGGGCCGGGGACCGCTGGCCTAGACCAGGGTTTCCCAATCACCGGGCCGGGGACCGCTGGCCTAGACCAGGGTTTCCCAATCACCGGGCCGGGGACCGCTGGCCTAGACCAGGGTTTCCCAGTCACCGGGCCGGGGACCGCTGGCCTAGACCAGGGTTTCCCAGTCACCGGGCCGGGGACCGCTGGCCTAGACCAGGGTTTCCCAGTCACCGGGCCGGGGACCGCTGGCCTAGACCAGGGTTTCCCAGTCACCGGGCCGGGGACCGCTGGCCTAGACCAGGGTTTCCCAATCACCGGGCCGGGGACCGCTGGCCTAGACCAGGGTTTCCCAATCACCGGGCCGGGGACCGCTGGCCTAGACCAGGGTTTCCCAATCACCGGGCCGGGGACCGCTGGCCTAGACCAACTGACCAGACCATAATGCACCTAGAATAGATAGTTTGATGAAGTTGAGATATTTCTGACCTGTATACAATTATGTTCTTTGCCAATCGCAAGTGATTCATAAGCATTGAAGATGTATTAATGTTAGACTGACCAGTCTCCGGTGTTTACCTTTTGTATACTCTGCTCTATAGCTTCATGCTGTAGCCGAATTATCAGAGACACCTCCAGTCCCTCTTCCATATTTCAGCTGAAGATTTTCATCGCTGTGTCTGAGCTGCAGCCCAGACATACTTGGCTGAAGTGTTTATCCTAGTCGCTAATAACAATTAGCCGTCATGTCTCCCCCCTTGAAGAAAACTTCCCTTCTGCAATTTCTCACCCCCTCGAGTTGGGTGTGGTCTGGTCTTCTGTTTTTGCTACCCGAGGTGATGCTTGATGCCGGACATCGACACCTTGTCCAAACAATGGGCCGCTGCTCTTTTTCTGCTTTTTAATCATTAGAGGGGATAAAGCTGTAAGCCTGCTGCATTACTCTTGCAAGAGACCCATGTAGATGCTTAAATGTGATTATACGCTATATATATACATACACACACACACAAAAGTATGTGGACACCCTTTCAAATTAGTGGATTTGGCTATTTCAGCCACAACCGTTGCTGACAGCTGTATAAACTCGAGCACATGCAATCTCCATAGACAAACTTTGGCAGTAGAATGGCCTTACTGAAGAGCTCAGTTACTTTCAACGTGGCACCATCATGTTGAAAATAATGCCAAATATGTCATAGGATGCCACCTTTCCAACAAGTCAGTTCGTCAAATTTCTGCCCCGCTAGAGCTGCCCCGGTCAAATGTAAGTGCTGTTATTGTGAAATTGAAACGTCTATGAGCAACAACGGCTCAGCCACGAAGTGGTAGGCCACGCAGCCTCGCAGACAGGACCACCGAGTGTTGAAGCGCACAGCGTGTAAAAATCATCTCTCCTCGGTTGCAACACTCGCTACCGAGTTCCAAACTGCTTCTGGAAGCAACGTCAGCACAAGAACTTGCATCCCACCTACTCAACAGCCAGTGTAATCCCGTGGCGCGATATTCAAATACCTTAGAAATGCTATTACTTCAATTTCTCAAACATATGACTATTTTACACCATTTTAAAGACAAGACTCTCGTTAATCTAACCACACTGTCCGATTTCAAAAAGGCTTTACAACGAAAGCAAAACATTAGATTATGTCAGCAGAGTACCCAGCCAGAAATAATCAGACACCCATTTTTCAAGCTAGCATATAATGTAAAAACCCAGAAGACAGCTAAATGCAGCACTAACCTTTTGATCTTCATCAGATGACAACCCTAGGACATTATGTTATACAATACATGCATGTTTTGTTCAATCAAGTTCATATTTATATCAAAAAACAGCTTTTTACATTAGCATGTGACGTTCAGAACTAGAATACCCCCGCAAACTTCCGGTGACTTTACTAAAAATGTACTAAATTACTCACGATAAATGTTCACAAAAAGCATAATTATTTTAAGAATTATAGATACAGAACTCCTCTATGCACTCGGTATGTCCGATTTTTAAAATAGCTTTTTGGTGAAAGCACATTTTGCAATATTCTAAGTAGATAGCCCGGCATCACAGGGCTAGCTATTTAGACACCCAGCAAGTTTAGCCTTCACCAAACTCCGATTTACTATTAGAAAAGTTTGATTACCTTTTGGTGTTCTTCGTCAGAATGCACTCCCAGGACTTCTACTTCAATAACAAATGTTGGTTTGGTCCCAAATAATCCATAGTTATGTTCAAACAGCGGCGTTTTGTTCGTGCGTTCAAGACACTATCCGAATGGTAAATAAGGGTCACGCACACGGCGCATTTCGTGACAAAAAAATTCTAAATATTCCATTACCGTACTTCGAAGCATGTCAACCGCTGTTTAAAATCAATTTTTATGCCATTTTTCTCGTAAAAAAGCGATAATATTCCGACCGGAAATCTGCAATTAGGTAAACAGACGAAAGAAAATAAAGCACGGGGTCAACTCGGGCACGCGCCTAAGCCTATTGTCCTCTGATCGGCCACTTGTCAAAAGCGATAATGTGTTTCAGCCAGAGGCTGCCTCGATATCGTTCAGCTTTTTCCCGGGCTCTGAGTGCCTATGGGAGCCGTAGGAAGTGTCACGTTACAGCAAAGATCCTCAGTCTTCAATAAACAGGCAAGAAGAAGAACAACAACTTGTCAGACAGGCCACTTCCTGCATGGAATCGTCTCAGGTTTTTGCCTGCCATATGAGTTCTGTTATACTCACACCATTCAAACAGTTTTAGAAACTTTAGGGTGTTTTCTATCCAAAGCCAATAATTATATGCATATTCTAGTTACTGGGCAGGAGTAGTAACCAGATTAAATCGGGTACGTTTTTTTTTTTATCCGGCCGTGTAAATACTGCCCCCTAGCCCTAACAGGTTAAATCGGGTACGTTTTTTTTATCCGGCCGTGCAAATACTGCCCCCTATCCCCAACAGGCTAAGATCACCATGCTCAATGCCAATCGTCGGCTAGAGTGGTGTACAGCTTGCCTCCATTGTTCTCTGGAGGGATGAATCACGTTTCACCATTTGGCAGTCCGACGGATTAATCTGGGTTTGGCGGATGCCAGGAGAACGCTACTTGCCCCAATGCATAGTGCCAATTGTAAAGTTTGGTAGTGGAGGAATAATGGTCTGGGGATGTTTTTCATGGTTCAGGCTAGGCCCCTTAGTTCCAGTGAAGGGACATTTTAACGCTACAGCATACAGTGACATTGTAGACAATTCTGTGCTTCCAACTTTATGGCAACAGTTTGGGGAAGGCCCTTTCCTTTTCAGCATGGCAATGCCCCGTGCACAAAGTGAGGTCCATGCAGAAGTAGTTTGTTGAGATCGGTGTGGAAGAACTTGACTGGCCCGCACAGAACCATGACTTCATCCCCACTGAACACATTTGGGATAAATTGGAACGCCGAATGCGACATAGCCCAACATCAGTGCCGACCTCACTAATAGTCTTGTGGCTGAATGGAAGCAAGTCCCCACAGCAATGTTCCAACATCGAGTGGAAAGCCTTCCCAGAACAGTGGAGGCTGTTACAGCAGCAAATGGGGGGATCCACTCCATATTAATGCCCATGATTTTGGAATGAGCTGTTTGACGAGCAGGTCTCCACATACTTTTGGTCATGTACTGTACATGTGAGTGATTCTTTCAAATATTACTTTGTTGGATAAATTGGACAAAAGATATACACTACCGGTATAAAGTTTTTTAAAACACCTACTCATTCAAGAGTTTTTATTTTTACTATTTTCTACATTGTAGAATAGTATATATTTCTACATTGTAGAATAGAATAGTGAAGACATCAAAACTATGAAATAACACATATGGAATCATGTTGAAACCAAAAAAGTGTTAAACAAGTCAAAATACATTTTGAGATTCTTCAAATAGCCACCCTTTGCCTTGATGAGTAATGCCAGATATGTAAACATTAAGTGGCTAAGATAACAGAATACTGTATATACATATGAGATGAGTAATGCCAGATATGTAAACATGATTAAAGTGACTAGTGTTTCATTCCTTACAGTGGCCAGTGATCTCTGGTCTATGCCTATAGGCAGCCTCTAATGTGCTAGTGATGGCTGTGTAACAGTCTGATGACCTTGAGATTTAGAAGCTGTTTTTCAGTCTCTCGGCCCCAGCTTTGATGCACCTGTACTGACCTCGCTTTCTGGATGATAGCGGGGTGAACAGGCAGTGGCTCGGGTGGTTGATGTCCTTGATGATCTTTTTGGCCTTCCTGTGACATCGGGTGCTGTAGGTGTCCTGGAGGACGGGTAGTTTGCCCCCAGTAATGCGTTGGGCAGATGGCACCACCCTCTGGAGAGCCTTGCGGTTGCACCGGGTGGTGATACAGCCCGACAGGATGCTTTCAATTGTGCATCTGTAAACATTTGTTAGGGTTTTAGGTGATACGCACATTTCTTTAGCCTCCTGAGGTTGAAGAGGCTCTGTTGCGCCTTCTTCACCACACTGTTTGTGTGGGTGGTCCATTTTAGTTTCTCAGTGATGTGTACGAAGTTTGAAGCTTTCCACCTTCTCCACTGCAGTCCTGTCGATGTAGATAAGGGGTGCACCCTCCGCTGTTTCCTGAAGTCCACGATCATCTCCTTTTGTTGACGTTGAGTTAGCCGTTATTTTCCAGGCACCACACTCCCAGAGCCCTCACCTCCTCCCTGTAAGCTGTCTCGTCATCGTTGGTAATCAAGCCTACTACTGTTGTCGTGTGCAAACTTGATGATTGAGTTGGAGGCGGTCCTCATGAGAGCCAGGTTCATCATAGCGCTTCATGGTTTTTGCGACTGCACTTGAAGAAACTTTCAAAGTTCTTGAAATGTTCTGTATTGACTGACCTTCATGTCTTTTTGCGTATTTGAGCTGTTCTTGCCATAATATGGACTTGGTCTTTTACCAAATAGGGCTATCTTCTGTATACCCCCTTACCTGGTCCCAACACAACTGATTAGCTCAAACGCATTAAGAAGGAAAGAAATTCCACAAATCAACTTTTTTAAGAAGGCACACCTGTCAATTGAAATGCATTCCAGGTGACTACCTCATGAAGCTGGTTGAGAGAATGCCAAGAGTGTGCAAAGCTGTCATCAAGTCAAAGGATGGCTACTTTGAAGAATCTCAAATATAAAATGTATTTTGATTTAACCTATTTTTGGTTACTACATGATTCCATATGTGTTATTTTATAGTTTTGATGTCTTCACTATTATTCTACAATGTAGAAAATAGTAAGAAATTAAGAAAAGCCCTTGAATGAGTAGGTGTTCTACACTACCGGTCAATAATCTGGCCATGGTAGATCTATGACTAATATGAGAAGCCAAGAGGTGCAAGTGGGCTGTGGGGGTGAAGACCAATATGTCTTAAACACCAGAGTCATGACGCCTCCAGAATACCCTCTGGAGCATGGCAGGAATGCACACTATGTCTGAACAGCCCTGTATCTTACACCACCAGACCCATCTCTGCGTCGTCCTGACGAGAGAGCCCTAGCACAGCACACTTCAACTGGGAGAATGTGCTTGTTTGAGAAGGACCGCATTCCTCACTGAGTGGTTTTATGGACAGAGCTGTATCATCTGGATTCATCTGTCCTGAAAGCAGTGACTGTTTTACAACGTTAGTCACCTGACCTGTGGCTTATCCTTATCTGTAATTTAATAAATGTGGGTGGATGTTCTCTTCTCCAGACCTCCAACTCTCCCAAGGACCACCTAGCCTGCTACAGCATTTTTTGGGAGTTGAAGTTCTCGACAGTTGGTTATTGAAGAGGAGCTATTAATCCTTTTCATTATTTTTGTTGTCTGTGAACTAGCAATAATTAATAGTAGTTGATATCTAAACTGTTTTTCTTTCTTTCAGAAACAATCATAGACATTATTCTAACTGCCACGAAGAACTATGGGCTGGGTCAAGACGTTGACGGGTAATTACCACGGGAACGAAGTAAAACTCTCTCTCTCACACACACACACATACACACACGCATAGTGTTGAAGTCGGAAGTTTACATACACCTTAGCCAAATACATTTAAACTCAGTTTTTCACAATTCCTGACATTTTAATCCCAATAAAATTCCCTGTCTTAGGTCAGTTAGGATCACCACTTTATTTTAAGAATGTGAAATGTCAGAATAATAGTAGAGTGATTTTATTTCAGCTTTTATTTCTTTAATCACATTCCCATTGGGTCAGAAGTTTACATACACTCAATTAGTATTTGGTAGCATTGCCTTTAAATTGTTTAACTTGGGTCAAACATTTCAGGTAGCCTTCCACAAGCTTCCCACAATAAGTTGGGTGAATTTTGGCCCATTCCTCCTGACAGAGCTGGTGTAACTGAGCCAGGTTTGTAGGCCTCCTTGCTCGCACACGCTTTTTCTGTTCTGCCCACACATTTTGTATGGGATTGATGACAGGGCTTTGTGATGGCCACTCCAATACCTTAACTTTGCTGTCCTTAAGCCATTTTGCCACAACTTTGGAAGTATGCTTGGGGTCATTGTCCATTTGGAAGACCCATTTGCGACCAAGCTTTAACTTCCTGACTGATGTCTTGGGATGTTGCTTCAATATTTCCACATCATTTTCCTACCTCATGATGCCATCTATTTTGTGACGTGCACCAGTCCCTCCTGCAGCAAAGCACCCACACAACATGATGTTGCCACCCCCGTGCTTCACGGTTGGGATGGTGTTCTTCAGCTTGCAAGCATCCCCCTTTTTCCTCCAAACATAACGATGGTCATTATGGGCAAACAGTTCTATTTTTGTTTCATCAGACCAGAGGACATTTCTCCAAAAAGTACAATCTTTCTCCCCAAGTGCAGTTGTAAACCGTAGTCTGGCTTTTTTATGGCGTTTTTTTGAGCATTGGCTTCTTCCTTGCTGAGCAGCCTTTCAGGTTATGTTGATATAGGACTCATTTTACTGTGGATATAGATACTTTTGTACCTGTTTCCTCCAGCATCTTCAGAAGGTCCTTTGCTGTTGTTCTGGGATTGATTTGCACATTTCGCACCAAAGTACATTAATCTCTAGGAGACAGAACGCGTCTCCTTCCTGAGCGGTATGATAGCTGCGTGGTCCCATGGTGTTTATACTTGCATACTATTGTTTGTACAGATGAACGTGGTACCTTCAGGCGTTTGGAAATTGCTCCCAAGTATGAACCAGACTTGTGGAGGTCTACAAATTCATTTCTGAGGTCTTGGCTGATTTTTGTTTGATTTTCCCATGATGTCAAGCAAAGAGGCGCTGAATTTGAAGGTAGTCCTTGAAATACATCCACAGGTACACCTCCAATTGACTCAAATGATGTCAATTAGCCTATCAGAAGCTTCTAAAGCCATGACATAATTTTCTAGAATTTTCCAAGCTGTTTAAAGGCACAGTCAACTTAGTGTATGTGAACTTCTGACCCACTGGAATTGTGGATTGTGATACAATAATCTGTCTGTAAACAATTGTTGGAAAAATGACTTGTGTCATGCACAAAGTAGATGTCCTAACCGACTTGCCAAAAGTGTAGTTTGTTAACAAGAAATTTGTATGTGGGACGGTAGTATCCCACTCGCCAACAGCCAGTGAAATAGCAGAGTGGCAAATTCAAAACAACAAATCTCATAATTCAAATTTCTCACACATACAAGTATTATACACCATTTTAAAGATAGACTTCTCGTTAATCCAACCACAGTGTCTGATTTCAAAAAGGCTTTACGGCGAAAGCATAGCATTAGATTATGTTAGGATAGCACCTAGACAAGAAAAACCACACAGCCATTTTCCAAGCAAGGAGAGGCGTCACAAAAACCAGAAATACAGCTAAAATGAATCACTAACCTTTGATCTTCATCAGATGGCACTCATAGGACTTCATGTTACACAATACATGTATGTTTTGCTCGATAAAGTTCATATTTATATCCAAAAACCCCATTTTACGTTGGCGTGCAATGTTCAGAAATGTTTTGCCTCCAAAACTTTTGGTGAATGAGCACATAAATTTACAGAAATACTCATCATAAACGTTGATAAAGTATACAACTGTTATGCATAGAATTAAAGATCCACTTCTCCTTAATGCAACCGCTGTGTCAGATTTCAAAAAAGCTTTACGGCGAAATCACACTTTGCAATAATCTGAGTACAGCGCCCAGTCACCAAAACAAGCCATACAGATACCCGCCATGTTGTGGAGTCAACAAATGTCAGAAATAGCATTATAAATATTCACTTACCTTTGATCTTCATCAGAATGCACTCCCAGGCATCCCAGTTCCGCAATAAATATTTTTTTGTTCCATAAAGTTAATCTTTATATCCAAATACCTCCATTTTCTTCGTGCGTTAGGTTCACTATTCCAAATGCAGAAGGCGTGCGCAATAATGTCCAGGCGAAAAGTCAAAGTTCTATTACAGTTTGTAGAAACATGTCGAACGATGTGTAGAATCAATCTTTAGGAAGTTTTTATCATAAATCTTAAAATATTCCAACTGGACAATTCCTTTGTCTTCATAAAGGAAAGAGAACTGAGCTCATGGCTGCGCGCGTAACTAAAATAATGGCCTACTGCCAGACACCTGACTCAAACAGCTCTTATTCGCTCCCCATTCACAGTAGAAGCCTGAAACAACATTCTAAAGACTGTTGACATCTAGTGGAAGCCTTATGATGTGCAATATGACCCCATAGACACTGTATATTGGATAGGCAATCACTTGAAAAACTACAAACCTCAGATTTCTATACTTCCTGGTTGGATTTCTTCTCAGGTTTTTGCCTGCCATATGAGTTCTATTATACTCATAGACATCATTCAAACAGTTTTAGAAACTTCAGTGTTTTCTATCCAAATCTACTAATTCATATGCATATTCTAGCTTTTGGGCCTGAGTAGCAGGCAGTTTACTCTAGGCACGCTTTTCATCCGGATGTGAAAATACTGCCCACTACCCCGATGACGTTAACAAGAAATTTGTGGAGTGGTTGAAAAACGAGTTTTAATGACACTAACCTAAGTGTGTAAACTTCCGACTTCAACTGTACATACTAGCACTTACACACATACTTTCTCTTTTCAAACATTCTAACTGGCCAGACATTCTTCTCTTCCAGTTTAATTTGTAAAAGATGCATTATCGTGGGCAACGGTGGTATCCTGGCTAACAAGTCTCTGGGCTCCCGAATCGATGATTACGACATTGTGGTGAGGTGAGTCTTTACTTCTAATGTAAGGGCAACATGATGCCAGTTCCAGGGGTAAAAAAAAAAATGAAGTCGTTGTTGAAATTCTTACACAGGGACACTCGAAGTCAATCTTAAATCAATCATCATTTATTGTCAGCGTGCTGGAGAGGTTCCAACCAACTCAAAGCACCATAGTACACATGTCAATTTATGTATTTTATTTCATCTTTTTAACTAGGCAAGTCAGTTAAGAACAAATTCTTATTTACAATGACGGCTTACCAGGGAACAGTGGGCTAACTGCCTTGTTCAGGGCCAGAATGACAGATCTTTACCTTGTCAGCTCGGGGATTCGATCCAGCAACCTTTCGGTTACTGGCCCAATGTTCTAGCCGCTAGGCTACCTGCCGCCCCAATAAATCAGGAGCTCTGCTTGGGCAGTCCCAGCAGTTGTCTTATATATGGCTATACATAAGACAAGTTATATTTGTGATTTAGCTTGATTAATCGTTACCATTTTGTTTCATTCATGTGACCAGCTGGTTCATAACATGTGACAGACCAACACCTCACAAGGCTTCTTCTCTTTAAGCTGAGACCTTGAAACTGAGAGATCTTTCGTTCTCCAAACAAGGTCTGGGCATACTGACAAATTGCAGATACTGATAAGTGAGGATTCGTTCAGTCAGTCACTTGCATGAAAACAGAAATGGGTTATTAGAACAGCGCATGAATAGACGACAGAAATTAGTTATAAGAAAAGCACAAACGTTAAAATTCCAATAACACTGAATTTGATTTGATTACATCCTGCTTATTGTCGATTCCTGAACTCTGAAGCTTGTTAATGTTGATTGACTTAGGTTAGGGCTTAGATTGATAACTTTCCTTACATGAGTGTAAACCTACTGTTTTATCAGTACACTATGAAGGGTACTGGGCATTTGTTGGCAAGCCCCGTATCAGAAAGAAACTAAATAGAAGCTAAATGACCAGTTATTGTTTCGATTGGCAAAAATTGTAGTCATATTTGAGAGGGAGTGAAACTAAATTCTCAAGTCCCCAGTCTTGTTGTGATGTCAACACGCAATGTATAGAGCCTCAGAGTGGAGGTGTCATAATACCCATAAAACCTGCGGTCAAACAGGAAATGGTTTCAATTGTTTTTCCACCATTCATTTTTCCCATAGGGAATTTTAGAAACATTTAAGATCAGGGCTGTGTTTTGTGTAGGCTTACCCTGGTGTGATGTTTTGATAACCTTGTAAATCTCTTAGACAAGGTAACTTTAATCAATATATTTGTCTCTATTTACTCTGATTCGAAAATGCTAATTAGCATCAAAGTAGACAACATTCAAGACTACAAATCACAGCAAGCTCCCGCACGTCATCTTTGCTAATAGTATTATGTCAATTTAAAACTAGCAAGAGACGGTTCACAATTGTCAATTTAAAGAAATTTAGCCAACTTATTCATTACTAAATTTAGCTATTAGATAGTTAATCCAGAGATTCTTACCTTTGCCTTGATTCGGCAGTCTTGTCCAGATCGTCATGGCATTTGTAGTTCTTTATGATAGCCACATTAGCAGCTAATTAGCATTTCATATTTGGAGGATAAATACAGGCAAATATATTGATAAACGTCATGTTGTCCTAGAGAGATTTACACAGTTCTCAAAACATCACGCCAGGGTAAGCCTACATGAGAAACAGCCCTTATTTTAATTGTTTCTAAAATCCCCTATGGTAAAAATGAATGGTAGAAAAACGATTTTTGTTTGACTGCTAGGTTTTATGGGTAATATGACTCATACTGTGGTACTCTATTCGCCCACATAGCGTTTCTTCTCCAACCGCAGGTTGAACGAGGCTCCGGTGACTGGTTTCGGCAAGGACGTGGGCACCAAGACCACCATGCGCATCACCTACCCCGAGGGGGCCATCCAGAAGCCTGAGCGATACGAGAAGGACTCGCTCTTCGTCTTCTCTGCCTTCAAACCGCTGGACTTCAAGTGGCTCAGACAGATGGTCTTCAGAGAGAAGCTGGTGAGGCATAAGTCAAGGCTGACTGTTGTTACCTTTGCTCATTGGGACCACTAAGAAATCCATCACACACAGTTAGTTGGTCATGTTAGTACGAGCTTGTGTGCATTTCCACTGCTCTGAAAGATGATCATTATTTATTCTGCATATTGTCCAGCCCCACCTCCTTTCTAGGTCTTCCATTGCTTCATAACATTGAAGCGACCACATACGCATGAATCCCACTGGATGTTTTGGCTAGTTTGAGTGCTTTCTGTGGCACTGAGTGACTAGTTTTAAAAAAATAAATTACAATAATTATCGCCATTTTGGTCGTAAACAGACAATGTGTCTTCTGTCGCAGTCACTTGCTCCTCCTGTGACATTCAATAGATGTGGTTGGGAATTCTCACAATGCTTTCCCATTTTCTCATGAATATGAAAATCACTTTAAATTGTGGTTTTATAGAAAAAAACGTTCTGAATTCGGTTTCTCTGCTTTTCATTCTGCCATGACATAAAACAATTTTCCCATTTTAAGGACCTTTTGACAAGCCACTGACTGCCACGCTTGAGTGACAGCCTGCGAATTGGCCTCTTAATCTATGGCTGGGTGACTGAATGGGTCTTTCCTTATCTCTGACAGGAAGGATGGCAGACATTTTAATGACTCTGAGAGAGGACACAATCTGTTATCACTGAAAGAGCTTGCACAAGCACTCTCGCTTGTCTGTAGTCACTCCACCGCAGTCAGGGTAGGGTATGCTCAATTCAAGGACATTCCCGATGGAGCAAAAACGGTGCCTGCCTTTGAACTTCAATCTTGGCTGGGTTGAGTTTCTCCATATAGGGGGCTTCCTGCTCATTTTCTATAGGGATTCTTCTTGCAAATCTGGCAAGCCAGTGTCTTGGGAACCCACTTCCTATCCAGCACAGCTGTGTGACTTTCAGGGACCAGTGGCCAGCAGGAATTTTTACTGGGTGACATTTTTCTAAATACAAGCTTCTAGAGAGATGGAGGGGTTTGGAGGAGGGAGCGAGAGAGGGGTTAGGAGAAGGGAGAGAGGAGGTGGTAAAATAAGGGTTAGAGGGGGGTACTAGTAAGTGAGAAAGAGAGAAATAGTTGGCTGCTTGATAGCCCCTCAGCCTTTTGAATTGGGCAGATTTGTCTGGACTAATCAGCTGGTAAGTAGCGGGACAGTGGAAATGGCGGACGGAGATAATTGATCTGGCCTCTGGCTCCTGACAGATCAGCCTTTGATCTACAGGGGAATGAATCATTTTTCTCATGAAGTAAATTGCTGGTCAAAAGTACCGTCTCTTTTCCATGACAGCGTTTTAGCTGTGATGGTGCGCATGCACTGAACTCATAGTCACACCAACTTACTATAGCACTGAACTCATAGTCACACCAACTTACTATAGCACTGAACTCATAGTCACACCAACTTACTATTGCACTGAACTCATAGTCACACCAACTTACTATTGCACTGAACTCATAGTCACACCAACTTACTATAGCACTGAACTCATAGTCACACCAACTTACTATAGCACTGAACTCATAGTCACACCAACTTACTATAGCACTGAACTCATAGTCACACCAACTTACTATAGCACTGAACTCATAGTCACACCAACTTACTATAGCACTGAACTCATAGTCACACCAACTTACTATTGCACTGAACTCATAGTCACACCAACTTACTATTGCACTGAACTCATAGTCACACCAACTTACTATTGCACTGAACTCATAGTCACACCAACTTACTATAGCACTGAACTCATAGTCACACCAACTTAATATTGCACTGAACTCATAGTCACACCAACTTACTATTGCACTGAACTCATAGTCACACCAACTTACTATTGCACTGAACTCATAGTCACACCAACTTACTATTGCACTGAACTCATAGTCACACCAACTTACTATAGCACTGAACTCATAGTCACACCAACTTACTATAGCACTGAACTCATAGTCACACCAACTTACTATTTCGGGTTGACCTTGCCCCATGGAGCTCATTGTAATTAACAAATGTCTGTGAATTTTAGAAGCTGGACTTTTTTATTGAAACTGCGGAAATCACTGACAACCATAATAGGGCTCTGAGAACAATGCGAGGCAATATTTTTATTTATTTAACTAAGCAAGTCAGTTAAGAACAAATTCTTATTTTCAATGACGGCCTACCAAAAGGCCTCCTGCTGGGATAGGGGTTGCAATTGAAAAAATATAGGACAAAACACACATCACGACGAGAGACACCACAACACTACATAGAGACCTTGACAACAACATAGCATAGCAGCAACACATGACAACACAGCATGGTAGCAACACCACATGGCAGCAGAACAACGCTAGCAGCACAAAACATGGTACACACATTATTGGGCACAGAAAACAGCACAAAGGGCAAGAAGGTAGAGACAACAATATTACACTAGTTACCCAAGATAATTTGCTTTTAATTGAATACTTTGTAAAGTATTTTTAGCGTTTTACTTGTAACTGTGTATCAATTCTACTGACACGCACAGACCGGGACAGCCGCAGTTGTACACAGTGTTTCCAGCGAGTCCACTTCAATACGTTCGTGCATGTATGTAGTAAGTGTATCAAGGTTTGAAGTGTCTTTTTAAGTGTTTTGCCATTTGACAAATGAGGCCCATCATTGTGAATTCCTGCTGATGAAAAATTATCCTAGATTCTCTGTTCGCTCCTAGAGATGGATTAGCATTTTACACATGCATGCGCGCACACATTCCATTTATTGCCGCAACCAGTTTCTCGGCTTGTTTAACTTTGGACGTGTTTTTTCTTTGACGGGTAAATAAAAAGGAAGGGCATTTAGATGTTCAACCAGACATTCAACTAATATCAGGTATTTACATTCAATTAACCTGAGCAGAGACAGTATTTCCCTATGGGTGATTTGGGGGAAATGAGTCATGAAGATGCTTAACATGATAAATTCTCAGTAAACAACCAGTTACCATGGTAACAGTGTAGGCAGTCATATCTGTTGACTGGAAACTGTTTAACTGCATCTGCTTTTTAGTCATTTTGGAAACCCTCATCAGAAGACAAGTAAATCCTGTTGTGACTATTAGCGTAGCTTCATTGCTACCGAAGTAACTGCATCATAAGTGGCCTAAACTATTGCTGTGGAAATATATACACACACAAACACACACACACACGCGTTATGTCTTCAGGGACTGCGGCTAGCAAGCCTCATTGTGCTGTCATGTTTTTAACCCCTCGCATTTTCACCTCTAATACCAGAGCATGAGCAACTGTACAAAGACCACGAGCTTTAGAAATATCATGTTTTTGGACTCCCGGTATACTAATCCCTACACACAGCCTCCTCCTCCCTTATATTTAACTTTGAACAGTTGCTCTGTGGGAGCTTTGATGTGGCTTGGCCGCTGACAGGTGAAAGGAATGCGAGGCCCTTTCATGATGCCTATCTCTCACCAGGTTTGAAAGGGAAGGTTTCTCGTTGCTTCTTTAAGGTGGGTGGGAGGTAATAATGCTAATAAAAGTGACTCCCTTGTCATGGCAGAAGTGTTTGGATGAGTAACTGACTGAAACCTTGTTACTAAAAGACATCACAAAGGTTGAAGAGTAGTAACCTTTATTGCCCAGAGGGATTTGGAAATGCCATAATAATTTGCAATTATGTTATTCAGTGAACTGTTATTTAGAGACGTCCCATGAGAAGTCAGGAAGTTTGACGTTGCAGTAAAAAATTGAGTAAAGTGAATGTATTAAAATGAAAGGTGTTGAATACACTACATAAAGTGTTTGGACACTTGCTCGTTGAACATCTCACTCCAAAATCTTGGGCATTAAATGGAGTTGGCCCCCCCTTTGTGCAGTTTGCACTGTTCTGTGAAGGGAGTAGTACACAGCGTTGTACGAGATCTTCAGTTTCTTGGCAAATACTCGCATGGAATAGCCTCCATTTCTCAGAACAAGAAAAGACTGAGTTTCAAAAGAAAGGTTTTTGTTTCTGGCCATTTTGAGCCTGTAATCGAACCCACAAATGCTGATGCTCCAGATACTCAATTAGTGTAAAGAAGGCCAGTTTTATTGCTGCTTTAATCAGGACAACAGTTTTCAGCTGTGGTAACATAATTGCAAAAGGGTTTTCTAATGATCAATTAGCCTTTTTTAAAATGATAAACTTGGATTAGCTAACACAACGTGCCATTGGAACACAGGAGTGATGGTTGCTGATAATGGGCCTCTGTACGCCTATGCAGATATTCCATTAAAAATCAGCCGTTTCCAGCTACAATAGTCATTTACAACGTTAACAATGTCTACACTGTATTTCTGATCAATTTGATATTTTAATGGACAAAAAATTTGCTTTTCTTTCAAAAACAAGGACATTTCTAAGTGACCCAAAACTTTTGAACGGTAGTGTCTATTGTTATATCATAGCTTGCCTATTGTGCAGATCAACAGTAGATACTCCATAGCTGAGAACACAGCCTGGGACAGAAATAGTATCTATATTGATCTTTCTCACGACCACTAAAACATCTGTAAAGGAACCAAAAGTAGCATGCTTACATACATAACACACACACTTACATACCAGTAAACAACTAAGCGGTATCTGCGGAAATGCAAGTAGTCAAATCCTGACCAGCATCCAGATTATTTTATACAAAGCAGAATCAATAACTTAGCTGGCTAACTTTGATACACCTTCAGATGTAAGCTAGTGTTTAATTCCCTGGTTTTGACAGAACACTGGGTTATTGAGTATCTTGATGGTGACACTTCTGAATATTATTTTGAAATGATAGTTGGCTAATCATTGAACAGTTTTGAGGATCAGGGGACTGCTGTAGTCGGTTTGCTGTAAGTAAACGGCTCCAGACCCTGCCAGTGTAGGCCAGTAGAACGGGGGTTGTAATACAGCTCCAGACCCTGCCAGTTGTAAGCCAGTAGAACAGGGGTCGTAAACAGCTCCAGACCTTGCCAGTTGTAAGCCAGTAGAACGGGGGTCCTATCAGATTCCCTGCAGCCAAGTAGTTCACACAAGTCCTCCTTGGGGTCGGAATGCTGTCAAGTGTTCCCTTTGTTTTCCCTGTTTGCCATCATGGGAGTGCTGGCACGGGTTTCGCACACCGGATAACCCCAGAGAGACTGGGAGAAGAGAAACTGCCATGACCCTCAGAGTGCAGAGGTCATAGTGTGCGTCAAGAAAAGCAAAAGCAAATTGGCAAATGCTTAAGATTCCTCCCAAACAAAAGGGAATAAGTACCTCCCAAGTGTACCTCCCAAGTGTAGACTCTTTAGGTCTTTGGTAACTGGTCTCAGTCTTACCAACTTGATATTCTCTAGGCGAGTGCTCCTCAAATACCCCCCCCTTCCATACATCTTTCTCAAGAAGTTCCTTCCCTGTGGGAAATTGTGGCGAGACACTGAACCTCGTAAACGCTGAGTCAAACATGTACACCATGCTAATGACCTCCAGACAACCTTAATTGGGTTTGTTTGTAGCTCGGTGCTGCTATTTAGACTTTGGTTATTTATGTATCCCTGTGGCCTGCTCTAGTCTGGTCAAAAAAACATGTCCTGACTACTACCCATTCAGTGATTGCAGAGTGGAAGGAACCTGAACGGTGTAAGCAATATGGCGGAAGCGCTCCTAAGCCCGTGGGAAGCGCTCCTAAGCCCGTGGGAAGCGCTCCTAAGCCCGTGGGAAGCGCTCCTAAGCCCGTGGGAAGCGCTCCTAAGCCCGTGGGAAGCGCTCCTAAGCCCGTGGGAAGCGCTCCTAAGCCCTTGGGAAGCGCTCCTAAGCCCGTGGGAAGCGCTCCTAAGCCCGTTGGGGTGGCAGGTAGCCTAGTGGTTAGAGCGTTGGACTTGTAACCGAAAGGTTGCAAGATCGAATCCCCGAGCTGACAAGGTAAAAATCTGTTCTGCCCCTGAACATGGCAGTTATCCCACTTCCTAGGCTGTCATTGAAAATAAGAATTTGTTCTTATCTGACTTGCCTAGTTAAATAAAGGCAAAAAAATAAAAAATACATTAAAAAAAAAGCCCATTGGAAGCCCAACACCTATCGCTTACAGTACACCTACGGTGTAGCTGGGCCCTCCAGACCTTCAGAACACCCAAGGAGTAGGGCTACTGGGATGGGGTTTGGGGGTTGTTCTTGGACAAGCAGGCAGCATCCCTCTCCCTGCTTCTCTCTGGTTTGCTGTTACCCTGTCCAACTTGGACTGACTGTCTCGGCTGGCTGCTTATGGCTGGGTGCAGGGTGAAGCGTGTTTGTTTTCATTTGCATAGGGGGGCCTTATGACCATCTGCGTATGGCCTGCAGATGTGAACGCTCTAACTTGCTTTCCCCTCTCTCCCTTTCTTCCTTTTGCCTTTCCTCCTTCCCTCCCTCCCTCTCATTCTATACCTCAAGCAATGACTAGTTAACTAGAATACGCACCGTATAAAAACGGCAAATTTCACTTTAACAGTGTTTTCCTGCTATTTATGAACTGAAATGCAAACAGGACGCCATATAGGCTAGACATCTCCAGGGTGTTCTATTCTGGGGTCGCCTTCATCCCATTGAGAAGAAAAACAACTTGAGTGGCTTATCGTCAATTGCACATCTATGGAGGGAATGCACGGTATGTTATATTGTGTTTATGTGGATGTCCACCCTGAGTTAAGTAATTGCCTGCGAAGCACCTGCGGCAACTATTAGGCGTTTTAATTATATTTTTATGACCCCCATCTCTTTTCGGTCTTATGTTCCAAACTTTTAAATTCTTTTTTTGACACTGGATAAAAACTCAGAGCTTCAACATGGTATATCACACGCTGTAATTGGAGGAACAATGGGAAAGTAATGCTGCTTGGAAAGTTGATAAACTTGTAATCCCACTTTTGAGAAATGGCCCTTGAAAAGTTTTAGTTCAGTTTTTACACTTCTTTGTTCACACACATTCAACATTGTTCACACCCTTTTAAGCCTTAGCCCCACCCATCTCGTTAAGGATTCACATGGGAAGCCATGTGCTAAACAGAGTAAGGTAGTGTAGTAAACAACCAAAGATTTCAAGACCTAAAAGTGGTGAAAGTAGTCTACTATAAGGGAACAACTCCAGGTAAAAATACACTTTACAAAATAATGTAAGAGCAATAAAAGTTGTGCAAATCATGTTGGTGGTAAATTTAATAATCAAAATGTTGTTTATGCTTTACATACCAAGTGTTGTCATCGATTCCTTATAGAGACACCACACCGCTGCGTTTGTCACATGAGATGGCAGCAGCTTTCCACCAAACTTTTTGTCCCGGGTGGCGTCCTGGTACTACTATTGCATTATCCTCTGCACAATTATTGATGAAGTTCACAACTCGCTGCAAGTCCTCATGCTTCAGGTGTAACCTATGCTTGCTTGGGCCGGCTCTCTTTTTGATGGGAGGCATTAGACTGTTCTCCTTGTATGACTGGTGGAGGAGAGTCCGGTGTGTTCTGCTAATGCTGAAAGACAAATTATAGATACACATTTTATCATTATTAGACGAGGCTTACCAAGACACACTTGTCTAAATTGATGGGTCATGTGAAAGAGCAGCTCTAACCACCCACATCTAGCTAAGTGGATGGGTCTCTGTTGTCTATACCTGTTCACATGTTCATGAAATACAATAGATGGCCGTAATCACCCCTAGACACCTGGCTAAATTGATGGGTTATTTAATCATCAGGCTATAACTAGCAATGCAAACGGCTTTCTGAGATTTGATTAATATTACTAAACTCAGCAACAACAAAAAAACGTCCCTTTTTCAGGGTGAAGATAATTGATCAAAGATAATTCGTAAAAATCCAAATAACTTCACAGATCTTCATTGTAAAGGGTTTAAACGCTGTTTCTCATGCTTGTTCAATGAACCATAAACAATTTATGAACATGCACCTGTGGAACGGTGGTTAAGACAGTAACGGCTTACAGACGGTAGGCAATTAAGGTCACAGTAATGGAAACTTAGGACACTAAAGAGGCCTTTCTACTGACTCTGGAAAAACACCAAAAGAAAGATGCCCGGGGTCCTGCTCATCTGCATGAACGTGCCTTAGGCATGCTGCAAGGAGGCATGAGGACTGCAGATGTGGCCAGGGCAATAAATTGCAATGAGACTCCTAAGACAGCGCTACAGGACGGACAGCTGATCGTCCTCGCAGTGGCAGACCATGTGTAACAACACCTGCACAGGATCGGTACATCTGAACATCACACCTGTGGGACAGGTACAGGATGGCAACAACAACTGCCCGAGTTACACCAGGAATGCACAATCCCTCCATAGGGGCTCAGACTGTCTGCAATAGGCTGAGAGAGGCTGGACTGAGGGCTTGTAGGCCTGTTGTAAGGCAGGTCCTCACCAGACAGGACTGGCAAAAAGTGCTCTTCACTGAGCAGTCGCGGTTTTGTCTCACCAGGGGTGATGGTCGGATTCACGTTTATCGTCAAAGCAATGAGCATTACACCGAGGCCTGTACTCTGGAGCGGGATCGATTTTGGAGGTGGAGGGTCTGTCATGGTCTGGGGCGGTATGTCACAGCACCATCGGACTGAGCTTGTCATTGCAGGCAGTCTCAACGCTGTGCGTTACAGGGAAGACATCCTCCTCCCTCATGTGGTACCCTTCCTGCATTCTCATCCTGACATGACCCTCCAGCATGACAATGCCACCAAGACAGGAATGTCAGTGTTCTGCCATGGCCAGCGACGAGCCCGGATCTCAAACCCATTAAGCATGTCTGGGACCTGTTGGATTGGAGAGTGAGGGCTAGGGCCATTCCCCCCAGAAATGTCCGGGAGCTTGCAAGTTCCTTGGTGGAAGAGTGAGGTAACATCTCACAGCAAGAACTGGCAAATCTGGTGCAGTCCATGAGGAGGAGATGCACTGCAGTACTTAAACCCACTGTTCCCCGGTTGGCTGTCATTGGAAATAAGAATTTGTTCATAACTGACTTGCCTAGTTAAATAAAGGTTAAATAAAAACATTTAAAATATTTTTGTAAAGATTGCTGTTCACTGCCACTCCCCATCTAATTTAACAGTTTGAGAAAATCTGAAAGGAAGACGTGCAAAGCTGACCACAAGACAACTCAAAGCTGTAATTGCCACCAAAGGTGCTTCTACAAAGTATTGACTCAGGGATTTGAATACTTACATAAATTACATACGTCTTTGTATTTCAATACATTTGCAAACAATTCTAAAAACATGGTTTCATTGTCATTATGAGGTATTGTGTGTAGATGGGAATATTTAATCAATCTTGAATTCTGGCTGTAACAACAAAATCTGGAATAAGTCGAGGGGTATGAATATTTTCTGATGGCACTGTAGCTGTGACCATCTGGCTAGTACTGTATCAACAAGGTTTTCTACAAAATAGCAACATTAGCACAGATAGCTTGAAACCTAGGCCATAAGCAATACGCACAGATATGTATTGCCAAACAACACTACTGCCACCTTCTGGCTTGGAGTATTTTAACAAGTTGATTGCCTGACTACTTCTAAGGTCTTTGCTGTGTGAACACAAAAGAGATTGACTGCCGACACTGTTCAGGGATGCTAAGTACTGTCAGCAGGCAAACGTTTGACAATCCTACCAGTGTGTCTGAGCTTTAATTTCTTGGCCTCCTACTCAATGTAGCCGCTTTGACTGTCTCTAAAATCTTCCCTCTTCAACAGTCTCAATGCACAAAAAAACCTAAAAGACTGCTTAGTTTAACAACTCTGAGTAAAAAAACTAAGTCATTTCATATCTACTCTAACTGCCAACAACAATCATAAAACAGGTGCAAGACTTGGTAAGGTAAACACTTTCCCATGATTAACAACAGGTTTGTCTGTGGAAGACAGAATGTGTGTATGGATGGTAAACACTATTGACCCTGAGTAGATGCATTCCCAGAAATGCTCCCATTTTAGAAAATTGTGTTGAGGAGACCTAACAAATATCAAAATGTCAAGTAGTGTGTTCTTTTTCTGGAGACTAACTAGGAATGTCTGGATACTGTTTGTATTTGCACGAATAGTCTAATACTTGAAAAACATTGACTGCCTCACAAATCAACTGCTGAGCGCACTACAACAGAGGCTCTGGTAAGTGGCTCCGTCTAGGAAAAAGATAAACCTACACAAGAGAGTCAAGGGCAGGATTAGAGCAAGACAATGCCAGACCCGGGAGAACAAGATGTACAGAAAACAGGGGATCAATCTGAGTGGAAAATATTATGGCATTCATCAGTCTGAAAGTGGTGTTTGAGGACAGGTGTGTTGAAAAGACTAAAATGGCACGAATCCCAAACAAGATTTTGAAATCGCTCACTGGAAAAAGTGGTGGAGGAACATAAGCATCTAAACACCTGAAGTGTATGGAAGATTTCCTCAAAAAGGTCTGCATGTTCCTGACTGATTTGTAATCGCAGCGATAACCCTTCCAGCCTCTACGGCCCACACATCCACCCCCAGAGAACATATTTGACCTGTTACAGAAAGCTGGGCATATGACGGCCTTCTTGAAAATGTGAACTGTCATGTCCCTTAACACATTTATGTAATCTGTAAATCCGAATACAAATGTTCAATTACGAGCCTAGTTGTTCAGAAACGGAAAAGACAGGAACCTTCCCGCTACCTTCTGTCTATAACATGAGCTGCTCAGAATCTTTGCTACCACGGGTTTTTGAAAGATATAGCCATGGAGAATTGCGAAAGTGTTGCTACCGCTCTCAGCAACATTGCTGCCCTGAATTTCGCAGGCGGTATCGACGAAGACCAGCTGGAAAAAGTTGATGGACTACTTTCTGGAGGACGATCATGCCATGCTGACTCTGAAAAAGGAATCCCTGACTTAAGTAAAAACATTTCAATTTAACCAGACATTGTAGAGTCTTCGGATGACAGTGATGGGGACAGTATTGTCACGGAAGAAATTGACAGAGTTTTGAAATCAGTGGAATGCCCGGTGGAAGGAGTATGAGAAAATTCTGAAGTTTGATTGAAAATGCGGAGGGAATTGAAAAGAGAACACAGAAGGCTGTATAAAACACCCGTCGTAAGATTACATCTTCAAACTAAAGGTAACCATGTCAGTGAAGCATTCATCCAAGTATACCTGTAAGAGTCAAGCTACATTTTCAGATATTATACATTTATAATTTTGTCATTGCAAGTTAAAGCTAATGTTTAGCTGGCTGGCTTGCCAACTAAGTGTATGATCTTTGTAAACTCAGCAAAAAAAAATAAACGTCCTCTCTGTCAACTGCGTTTCTTTTCAGCAAACTTAACGTGTAAATATTTGTATGAACATAACAAGATTCAACAACAAGACATAAACTTAACAAGTTCCACAGACATGTGACTAAGAGAAATGGAATAATGTGTCCTTGAACAAAGGGGGGGGGTCAAAATCAAAGGTGTGGCCACCAGCTGCATTAGAACTTCTTCGGGAGAGGGGGCAGTATTTTCACGTCCGGATGAAAAGCGTGACCAAAGTAAACTGCCTGTTACTCAGGCCCAGAAGCTAGCATATGCATGGTAGTATTGGATAGAAAACACAAGTTTCGAAAACTGTTAAAATAATTTCTGAGTATACCAGAACTGATTTGGCAGGCGAAACCCCGAGCACAATCCATCCAGGGAAAAGAATTTGAGGTCATTGTGTTTTCCGATGCTTTTCAATGGGAAACCTGATTTTATTAGGGCCCTGATTGCAGTTCCTATGGCTTCCACTAGATGTCAACAGTCTTGAGAAATTGTTCGATGTTTTTCTTTTGAGAAATTAAGAAGTAGTCCTGTTAATTCCATGTGTCACTCAGGTCTCTAGTCTTTTGGTGCGCGTGAATAAGAGCGCGCTCCGTGTTGTTTTTCTTCAGTATTGGAAACTGTTTATCCTGTCTTAAATTTTATCGATTATTTACATTTTATGGTACCTGAGGTTGGATTAAAAATGTTGTTTGAAACGTTTGGACCAAGTTTACAGGTAACTTATTAGATACCTTGTAGTCATGTTGGGTGAGTTGGAACCGGTGTATTTCTGAATCAAACGCGCCAAATAAATGGACATGTGAAAATCCTTCCAGGAAGTGGGATTTTTTTTGATGTGGGTATTTTCAATTGAATGCCTATAGAGTATCTAATGGGTTAGGACCCAGATTGCAGTTCCTATGGCTTCCACTAGATGTCAACAGTCTTAAGACATTGTTTCAGGCTTGTTTTCTGAAAAATTAAGAAGAATGAGACCTTTCTGTCAGTGGACTGAGGAAGAATGCAGAGCTGGTTTGCGCGCGTGACCGATTGCGTGCCCTTTGTTGTTTTTCCTTTCTATTGAATACGCTATTGTCCGGTTTAAATATTATCGATTATTTAGACAATTGACAACCTGAGGATTAATTATAAACATTGTTTGACATGTTTCGACGAACTTTACCGGTACTATTAGGATGCATTCGTCTGCATGTTTTGACCGCCTTGGAGCCAGTGGATTAATTAACAAAACGCGCCAACAAAACTGAGTTTTTGGGCTATAAAGAGGGACTTTATCGAACAAAACAAACATTTATTGTGTAGCTGGGACTCTTGTGACTGCAATCATATGAAGATCTTCAAAGTTATGTGATTCATTTTATCGCTATTTCTGACTTACGTAATTCCTTTACTTGGTTGTAAAATGTTTGTATGCTTTCGTAAGCGGGGCGCTGTCCTCAGATAATCGCATGGTATGCTTTCGCTGTAAAGCCTTTTTGAAATATGACAAGAAATTAATCTTTAAGCCAATGTATAACACTTGGATTTTTTTATGAATGTTTATGACTATTTCTGTATTTTTGAATTTGGCGCTCTGCAATTTCACCGGATGTTGTCGGTGGGTTGCTAGTGGAACACCTGCACCAGAAAGGTTAACTACCATGTTCAGGTGCAGAAAGATAGATTTTTACCTTGTCAGCTTGGGGATTCGATCCAGCAACCTTTCGGTTACTGGCCCAACGCTCTAACCACTAGGCTACCTTCCTCCCCAATCTTCAAGTTTTTCCACATATTTTCAGGGGGATTCAAGTCTGGGCTTTGCTTGGTCCACTCAAAGACATTCATGTTCTGAAGCCATTCCAGTGTTGCTTTGGCTGTATGCTTGGGGTCATTGTCCTGTTGGAATGTAAATCTTCCACCCCAGTCTAAGGTCGCTTGCACTCTGAAGCAGGTTCTCATCAAGGATTTGCCTGTATTTGGCACCATTCATTGTTTCCTCTATCCTTACCAGTCTCCCAGTCCCTGCTGCTAAAAAGCAACCCCATAGCAGTGCCTTTTTTACAAATTCCAGATATGCTGTCGTGCCTTTTTCACAGGAGTGGTTTCCGTCTGGCCACTTTCCCATAAAGCCCAGATTGGTGAAGTGCTGTAGAGACTGTCCTTCTGGCTGGTTCTCCCATCTCATCCAAGGAACTCTCTAGTTCTGTCAGAATGGTCATTGGGTTCTTGGTCACCTCCCTGACCAAGGTTCTTCTTGCCCGGTTGCTCATTTTGCATAGAGCTGGCCGCCCGACCAGAGTCTGGGTAGTTCCATATTTTTTCAATTTCCGATGGAGACTACTGTGGTGTTGGAAACTTTCAACACTCTAGAAATAGTATTTTATTTATTTATTTTACCCCTATTTATTTTACCCCTATTTCTTCTACCCCTTTTACCCCAGATATACTTCATTACAGTTATATCCCTGAGATCTAAGGACAGTTCCTTGGACTTCATGGTATAGTTTCTGCTCTGACGTGCACTGTCAACTGTGCGACCTTACACTGAATATACAAAACAAATCTTCTCTTTCCATCACACAGACTGACCAGGTGAAAGCTATGATCCCTTATTGATGTCACTTGTTAAATCAGTGTAGAGGAAGAGGAGACGGGTTAAAGAAGGATTTTTAAACCTTGAGACAAGGATTGTGTATGTGTGCCATTCAGGCGGTGAATGGTCAAGACAAAATATTTACGTGCCTTTGAACGGGTTATGGTAGTAGCTGCTAGGCGCCCAGGTTTGTGTCAAGAACTGCAACGCTGCTGGGTTTTTCACACTGAATCAAGAATGGTCCACCACCCAAAGGACATACAGCCAACTCGACACAACTGTGGGGAGCATGGAGAGGGGGTGCAACTCCATAATAGAAAGGTGTTCTTAATGTTTGGTATACTAAGTGTACACACTAAACACACACATGCATAATTGACGCCACACACAGTCACACTTCACATAGGCTGCTGCTACTCTGTTTATCTATCCTGATTGCCTAGTCACTTTTACACATACCTACATTTACATTTGAGTCATTTAGCAGAAGCTCTTATCTAGAGTCACTTACAGAAGCAGATATGGTTTAGTGCCTTTCCCAAGGGCACATCGACCAGTTTTTTTTTTTTTTTTTTCCCCCACCAAGTCGGCTCAGGGATTCGAACCAGCGACTTTTCAGTTACTAGCCCAACGTTCTTAACCGCTATGCTACCTGCCGCCATGTACATATTACCTCAACTACCTTATACCCCTGCACATTGACTCGGTACCGGTACTCCTTGTGTACAGTCGTGGCCAAAAGTTATGAGAATGACACAAATATTAATTTTCACACAGTCTGCTGCCTCTGTGTCTTTAGATATTTTTGTCAGATGTTACTATGTAATACTGAAGTATAATTACAAGCATTTCATAAGTGTCAAAGGCTTTTATTGACAATTACATGAAGTTGATGCGAAGAGTCAATATTTGCAGTGTTGACCCTTCTTTTTCAAGACCTCTGCAATCCGCCCTGGCATGCTGTCAATTAACCTTTGGGCCACATTCTGACTGATGACAGCCCATTCTTGCATAACCAATGCTTGGAGTTTGTCAGAATTTGTGGGTTTTTGTTTGTCCACCCGCCTCTTGAGGATTGATCACAAGTTCTCAATGGGATTAAGGTCTGGGGAGTTTCCTGGCCATGGACCCAAACTATCGATGTTTTGTTCCCCGAGCCACTTAGTTATCACTTTTGGTGCTCCATCATGCTGGAAAAGGCATTGCTCGTCACCAAACTGTTCCTGGATGGTTGGGAGAAGTTGCTTTCTGAGGATATGTTGGTACCATTCTTTATTCATGGCTGTGTTCTTAGTGAGCCCACTCCCTTGGCTGAGAAGCAACCCCACACATGAATGGTCTCAGGATGCTTTACTGTTGGCATGACACAGGACTGATGGTAGCGCTCACCTTGTCTTCTCCGGACAAGATTTTTTCCGGATGCCCCAAACAATCGGAAAGGGGATTTGTCAGAGAAAATGACTTTACCCCAGTCCTCAGCAGTCCAATCCCTGTACCTTTTGCAGAATATCAGTCTGTCCCTGATGTTTTTCCTGGAGAGAAGTGGCTTCTTTGCTGCCCTTGACACCAGGCCATCCTCCAAAAGTCTTTGCCTCACTGTGCGTGCAGATGCACTCACACCTGCCTGCTGCCATTCCTGAGCAAGCTCTGTACTGGTGGTGCCCCGATCCCGCAGCTGAATCAACTTTAGGAGACGGTCCTGGCGCTTGCTGGACTTTCTTGGGCGCCCTGAAGCCTTCTTCTCAACAATTGAACCGCTCTCCTTGAAGTTCTTGTTGATCAGATAAATAAATGGTTGATTTGGGTGCAATCTTACTGGCAGCAATATCCTTGCCTGTGAAGCCCTTTTTGTGCAAAGCAATGATGACGGCACGTGTTTCCTTGCAGGTAACCATGGTTGACAGAGGAAGAACAATGATTCCAAGCACCACCCTCCTTTTGAAGCTTCCAGTCTGTTATTCAAACTCAGTCAGCATGACAGAGTGATCTCCAACCTTGTCCTCGTCAACACTCACACCTGTTAACGAGAGAATCACTGACATGATGTCCGCTGGTCCTTTTGTGGCAGGGCTGAAATCTAGTGGACATGTTTTTGGGGGATTCAGTTCATTTGCATGGCAAAGAGGGACTTTGCGAACTGAGGCAGCAGACTGTGAAAATTAATATTTGTGTCATTCTCATAACTTTTGACCACGACTGTATAATCTATTTTATTGTTACTATTTCCTTTTTACTTTTGCAAATTTTTGGTTCTTTTTAGCTCTGCTTTGTTGGGAAAGTGCTCGTAAGTAAGCATTTCACAGTAAATTCTACACCTGTTATATTCAGAGCATGTAACATACAATTTGATTAGATTTGAAAATGCAAAACCCTGTATGGGATTATTGTTGGAAAGGACAAAAGCTAATTTATTGTACTGTCAGAAGATGGCAGCGTGTGTAGTAGAACAGAGACAAAAGGGAAAAACACATCTGAACCGCACCCACAAAGAATTTCAGGATAAAGACAAGGTGAGGCTGCTATTATTTTATTTTTGGAATTCGGTCAGGATTAGTCTCCTGGTATCATATGAACACATAAGACATGGACATTTTTTTGAATTTCAGGAAATGTGCACTAAAATTGCTAACTTTTCTCCACTCAACATAATGTGTAGAATTGCAGAAAATGTGCTTTTAAACTGCACATTTTTCTCTGTCAACAAGAAGGGTGTAAACACTTTGGTGTCGCGTGGGCTGTGAGATGGGGGTTTGTTACTACGCCGATCATTTAAAAAATATATATTTAACTAGGCATGTCAGTTAAGAAAAAAAATCGTATTTACAATGACGGCCTAGGAACAGTGGGTTAATTGCCTTGTTCAGGACCAGAACGACAGATTTTTAGCTTGTCTGCTCGGGGATTCGATCTAGCAACCTTTCGGTTACTGGCCCAACGCTCTAACCACTAGGCTACCTGCCGCCCCAATGACTGACTATATATCAATCCGGACCTTTGCCACCTAGGAAATTTGTGCGACTCGACCATCTAAAATAGTACTTGGGTACGTACCACTGCTGTAAACCTACAACTCATACACTACATGTCCAAAAGTATCTGGACACCCCTTCAAATTAGTTGATTTGGCTATTTCAGCCACACCTGTTGCTGACAGGTGTGTAAAATCTGGCACACACCTATGCAATCTCCATAGACAAACATTGGCAGTAGAATGGCCGTACTGAAGGACTCGGTGACTTCCAACAAGTCAGTTCGTGCACCAGTCAACTGTAGGTGCTGTTATTGTGAAGTGGAATCGTCTGAGAGCAACAACGGCTCAGCCGCAAAGTGGTAGGCCACACAAGCTCACAGAACGAGACCGCCAAGTGGTTAAGCGTGTAGCGTTTAAAAATCGTCTGTCCTCGGTTGCAACACTCACTACCAAGTTCCAAACTGCCTCTGGAAGCAACTTCAGCACAAGAACTGGAGCTTCATGAAAAGGGGTTTCCATGGCCAAGCAGCCGCACACAAGCCTAAGCTCACTATGCGCATGTGTCGGCTGGAGTGGTGTAAAGCTTGCCGCCATTGGACTCTGGAGCAGTGAAAACTCGTTCTCTGGAGTGATGAATCACCATCTGGCAGTCCGACGGACAAATCGGGGTTTAGCGGATGCCAGGAGAACGCGAGCTGCCCGACTGCATAGTGCCAACTGTAAAGTTTGGTGGAGGAGGAATAATGGTCTGGGGCTGTTTTTCATGGTTCGGGCGAGGCCCCTTAGTTCCAGTGAAGGAAAATCTTAACGCTACAGCATACAGTGACATTCTAGATGATTCTGTGCTTCCAACTTTGTGGCAACAGTTTGGGGAAGGCTGTTTACTGTTTCAGCGTGACAATGCCCCTGTGCACAAAGCGAGGTCCATACAGAAATGGTTTGTTGATCGGTGTGGAAGAACTTGACTGGCCTGCACAGAGCCCTGACCTCAACCCTATCGAACACTTTTGGGATGAATTGGAACGCCATCTGCGAGCCAGGTCTAATCACCCAACATCAGTGCCTGAACTCATTAATGCTCTTGTGGTTGAATGGAAGCATGTCTCCGCAGCAATGTTCCAACATCTAGTGGAAAGCCTTCCCAGAAGAGTGTAGGCTGTTATAGCTTCAAAGGGGGGACCAACTCCAAATTAATGCCCATGATTTTGGAATGACATGTTCGACGAGCAGGTGTAGATCATTGTAGTGTAAATCTTTTCTAGCCTCCTATGCCTCCCTACATTCTGTCCCTAACACTTAAAACAAAAACTGAAACTAAATAAAATATATTTAATTTTTTTTAACTGAAACTGAATAGAAACTAGTGAATCATGTCTGAAAACGAACTGAAACTGAATATCAAATAAAAATCTGAAAACAAATGGGGGGGAAAAAACGAATAGAAAATCACAACTATAATAACCTTGGACCCAAGAGTTTGGTCTGCTTTTTGCCATGGAAATTGTTTTGCAATACAAACACCACAATGAGTACGTACACTTGTGGCTGCTGGGGCTGTGGAAGAGGAATTGATGAGCCTTTGTTAGGTGTTGAAAAATGGACACCTGGTAAGCCAAGGTCAACACTGGTGGAACTGAGGTAGTTTGGCCAGATCTGAGGCCCTTGTCTGGATGAGAAATCTTAAACGTACTCCCATTCGCTCTCCCTGCTATGCAAACAATTACCTATCCAATTAAGGGCTGTTTTAACAGGTGCCAGCATCAGGGCACAGCCTCGTGCACACACTTCAATCTAATAATCCAGACTAATTTAACCATAAACCTGCCGTGAGAGAAGGGAAACAGCCATTTCCTCACTGCCATCGCCCAACAAGCCATACACACTCCTGCTCACCCCAGTGTGTGTGTGTGTGTGTGTGTGTGTGTACACACACATTCATCTGTGTGTAAGTATGGTTGACTCAGGTTTAGTATGGCGTGTGAGCGAGTAGGACAGGATCAATCTGCAGGTTCCTGTTTTATCTTTTCAAACGGACCATCAGTTGAGTTTCTCCTGACTGACTGGTCCAAGGGTCACAGCGCAGGGGAAATCACTTCCTGTCCCCCTATTCAGAGACTGTTCTCTGGCTTCTGAGTGATAGAACTTCATTCGATATGGAAACCTGTATCTCGTTTGATGTTATAGCTTCATTGGAAATGATCAGTGTGCATTGAAACGCAGTGCTCTTACCTGCTAATTAGCTGTCCTCTTGGATGTATCTTTCTGAACCACTTTCTCTTATTACACATTTGTCTGACTCCTACGTCATACGTTTCACTCTTGTCTGTACTGTGTATTTGAGTCGGCACCGTCCCTGCTCTCCACAATAAAAAGCATTACTTACAGCTTCTGCAGCGCTTCCTGCCAAACAGATCCCCAAACACAAGCAGTATGTTGACAGGAGAGATTAGGTTTTCCTGCCACGGCTTGCCGAGGGGGCGGAGGCCCCTGGTTGAAAACACGCTGCTCAAAGCCACCCAACTGCCTCTCTCATTACCCCCCCCCCCCCCCCCCCCCCCCCCTCCTCCCAATATCAAAGGCAGGGCAGGACTATTTGAACAGGTGATTGCCATTTACATCTGCTGACCCCTTTGGCTGTGTGCCAGGTAGTCAGTCAGGCAAGCAGGCAGGCAAGTGTGTCAGCCAGTGTTTGTGTCAGAAAGCTACTGTAATTTCTGTGGGACATCACGCCTGATGATGAGGGATGTTGACATACAGAGGACTAGGGCTAGCCGTAGCTACTTGGCTAACGTTATAAAATATTATTGTGGATTTGGAAGAATATTTTTTAAATGTACTAATCAGATTTTAATGTTAATATTCTGGCTTTAGATTTTCCATGTGCATTGAGTGAAGTATGTTTTGGCATTGTAGAGCATATGATGTCAGACAATGAGCTGGCAGCCTTACGAGGATTAACACGCTTGAATGACTTACAAACGTACTCCGTGGAGATCGTAAGAATGTAGCCCTCGTTGTCCTCAGGGACTCTCCTCAGCAGCTCAGTCATTTGCTTGAAAAAGGTGTTTACTGTAGCTCATCCAGAAGGGCAGCATTGGTGTCCGCGATGTGGCCGGCTTTCTTTTTGTAATCCGTGCTACTTAGAAGCCTCGTGTCTCGTGTCCGACCCGCTGAATTGTTCCTCCACTTTGTCCCTATACTTGTCTCGCCACCTTGATCAATGTGCGTAGGTTGTATTTGTGCTGTGTAACCATACTATTGTCCCTGCTCATCTTGCCCTGTTTATAAGCAGCATGTCTCTTCTTCAATTTCCTGACAAGGCTGCCATAAATCCACATTTTTTGATTTGGGCGGAAAAAAAGTTTAAAGATGCCATTGATATCACATCCTATGCCTTTTTTTATGAATCCGGTGACTGAGTTGGCGTATTCATTGATGTTCTCACCAGAGGCAACCCGGAACATGTTGCAGTCCACGTGATCAAAACAGTCTTGGAGCATGTATTCTGATTGGTCTGACCAGCATTGTACTGACCTGACAGCCGGAACTTCCCTCTTGAGTCTTTGTAGGCGGGGAGGAGTAAAATGGAGTCATGGTCAGATTTGCCGAAAGGAGGACAGGAGGGCCTTATACCTGTGTTGAAAAGAAGTGTAGCAGTGGTCAAGCATGGAGTTTCCGCGAGTTGGATAGCCAATGTGTTGATACTAATTTTGGAGCATGGTCCTCGGATTACTTTTGTTAAGGTCCCTCACGATAATGAAATCTGCCCATGAAGATCTTTGATTAGCATTTTTGGTGTCAGTTTGGGGCTTGATGTACACATCCGTGGGAATAATCCCTGAACTCTCTTGGTAGGTAAAAAGGGTGACATTTAATGACCGAGATTGGCCTTCCTCCATGTTACCCCCAAGGCGCTGAGCCATTCTCCCAATCAATGTAGGGAGACAGTTTGGAGGTGGGCCTCTCTGGGTGACGTGACCTGTGGTTCTATGTCAATGTTATTGAAAATAATCTCTTTGTTTAAATCTCTGTCTACCTCATACTTAGAAGTACTCCTTTTTACCCCCAAAATGATCAATTGAATGACGATTGTTACTTTCAATGCCTCCTGAAACTCACAATCTCTTCTTTTCTCCCTCTCTCTTAGCGTGGTACAGAGGGCTTCTGGAAGTCAGTGGCCCGTTACGTCCCGAAGGAGCCCACAGAGATGCGCATCCTCAACCCCTACTTCATCCAGGAGGCTGCCTTCCAGTTCATCGGCCTGCCACTCAACAATGGTCTCATGGGGAAAGGGGTGAGTGACACTCAGACAGAAACCCGCTCTAGTTGGATAGAAATATAAACGTATCAAACCATTTCTGCATTGGAAGGTTCTGAGATGAACCATCAGAATGTTGGCAGAACCCATGTATGGTGCTATGTAGACGCTTGAGGAAAGTATGATGTCCGTCACCTGGTTTATGGTTGGTAAACTCGGTTTGCAGTCTGCACACAAACGCGTATGCAGACATGCATTCACGCATGCAGTACTTGGGGCAGCAGGTAGCCTGGCAGTTAGGAGCGTTGGGCCAGTAACCGAAAGGTTGCTGGATCGAATCCCTGAGCTGACGAGGTAAAAATCTGTCATTCTGCCCCTGAGCAAGGCAGTTAACCCACTGTTCCCCGGGCGCCGAAGGTGAGGATGTCGAATAAGGGAGCCCCCCCGCACCTCTCTGATGGGGGTTGGGTTAAATGCGGAACACACATTTCAGTTGAATGCATTCAGTTGTACAACTGACTAGGTATCCCCCTTTCCCCACAAGAGTGCATAGACTCTTACTCACTCCCATGTATATTAAGTTCAAGAATACACACACAGGCACACCCTGACAGACGCAATCCTTCTTTCAAACATTAACACACTCTCACACACATGCTACGAAACGGTACACAACCCATATGCAGCCCGGGAGTTGACGACCGACTGCACGGTCATAACCAAAGTGTGTTTGACACACTTCAGGCCCCAAACTCAAACCTCGCTGCCACTAGGACCCCTGTTCCTATGACAACCGCAGCAAGGCAGCACCTTGCCATGCCATCACAGGAAATTAAATTGTTAAAACAACTCTGCTAGATCAAGGGTCGGGAACCCAAGTGACAGGAAGAGACACTTCTTCAAATGTTCACAAAAACCTTGTGCTCTAGTAGCTGCATTGGATGAACCTCAAGATTCAGAGAGCGAGACAGAGACATTGGGCGCACCTGACTGTATTTCAAACTAAAGGAAACATAATTTTTGAATAGTTTGTCATGGAGCCACAAAGGGGTAGCTAAAGAGCCACATAAGGCTCCAGAGCCATACGTTGCAGACCCCTGCTCTCGATGAAAAGGAGCGATTTATGGAGGGAAAATGAAGCTTCGGACATATTACCTCATTAACTCCTCCTTTTTGAGGGGGTTATCAGATGAGGGGGTTGGTTTTGAGGGGGTTATCAGATGACTAGATTCTGGACTGCCACAGGCTCTACTGCTTTTCTCTCCTTGGCACGTAACTAATCAATCAAACGCATTGATTGGCTTCATGAGGCCACTTACCTGATTTACCAGGACTATGGCTGGTTGATCAAAGGGAATAGGTTAGATAAAGACCAGCAGATGCTGTCACCCCTCCTGGACTGGAACTATGCAGCAGACTAGCTTGAGAGGCTGATGAAGTTCTACATAGGAGTGCAGGGGGTAGGGAACATGCTTCAACAGGCATTAGAGGGATGGGAAGGGGTACAAGGAGTGTGTACAGCCTTCTACCCTGAAGGGGCGACCACCAGGACACCCTTGGCTGAACTTTGGTGTACAGGAGGAACATGTGTGGAACATGTGGGTTGCCCTGGTGTTGGGGGGAGTTGTCTCATATAATACTGATCAAGGCGGGATACAGCCTGACACATCCTTCCCCTAAAATGCCCGCCTGTCTTTCCCCTGATTAGTGCGGTGTGTTTGTATGATATGTGTGTTTGCGGGTTCACGCAGCAGGGGGGGCTTAAGCTACACCTGCCCTTAGGGCTTCAAAATCAAGGTAATGATTTCGACCCCCCCTATCTCCTCCCCATTAGGCCCTAGGGTTTGAGGAAGTGGAGGTCTGCCCTCTCAAACCGCTGTGTCATTGTGTGGGTGCGTCTGTTTAAGCAAATTGTTAATCACTTTCAGCTCAGGACGAGTTAACAACTCTGGCCCAGAACAAAGCCAGGACAGGGAGGGAGGGAAGGGAGGGTGGTGCATACCTGTCACAGACGGGGCCCAAGATAGTGGCGGTAAAGGAAGATGAGGTTAATATAGATATTTTCAGTTTTTATTGCATTTTCAATGCTTGCTTTTACTACATACTACTGTTAGAGATAAGGGTGTTGGCTTGTTTACACTCTCATCTCCCCTAATAATAATGCTTTGTTCCTATAATGCACCCCAACATAAGATACGATATCCAGGTAAATGCCAAAATAAAGTAAACACCAAGATAGGGTGTTGGGCCATCACGAGCCACCAGAACACCTTCAAAGCGCCTTGGCATAGATTCTATAAGTGTCTGGAACTCTATTTGAGGGATGTGACATTTTTCTTCCTTGAGAAATTCCATAATTTTATGTTTTGTTGGAAAATGCTGTCTCAGGCGCCGCTCCAGAATTTTCCATTTTCCCGTGTTCTAATTGGGTTGAGGTTTGGTGACTGAAAGGCGCTGCATGGTCAATCCGATGTCTGCATTGGCCGTGCAGCATTTGGCCTCTGCATGCCTCCGGAGGCACCGCAATTGCACCCCCCCCCCCATGCTCCTTTGAGACCCCTCTTTCAAAGACTGAGATATCTTCTAGCCATGGCTTGTTTGTTCATTTGGTTCCTCTCTTCCTTGGATCCACAACACAGGACTTGTAACAAAACACTGATAGAGAAGGACTGTCACACAAATAATGGTAGCAAAAATCATGGGCAACTGAGTGTTTTTATACGTGACCCTAAGCATGATGGGATGTAAATTGCTTAATTAACTCAAGAACCACACCTGTGTGGAAGCACCGGTTTTTAATATACTTTGTATTCCTTTATTTTGGCAGCTGGCTGTACTACACACTAAAGAAGTGACATGGCCACCTTTTTGTGCTTTTCCCTCTTCAGAACATTCCAACCCTGGGTACGGTCGCCATAACGATGGCCCTGCATAACTGTGACGAGGTGGCGGTGGCCGGCTTCGGCTACGACATGAACACACCCCACGCGCCCTTGCACTACTACGAGACGGTCAAGATGTCCGCCATCAAAGAGGTGCCTGTTTTTGTTGCATTCAAATCCACTGGAAATGGGTCTTGGAGTGGTGTTTCCTCTCCTTGTCTACACGTGTCAAAAAAATGAAAAGGTGAAAATGCATTCTCAGTAGACAAGCCCACCTTACTGTTTACAGGAAAGTGCAGATTAGAGAGACTATATTGTCTCCCCCTTAAACCTATTAGGCTGATGAGGGTGTTATTCCATTTTCTGTGCCTTTTTTGATTGGCTCTCTCATCCCCCTCCTCCCTTCCAACTAGGACCAAATAAATGACCCCAAGATGGAGCCTTTTAATCCTCCACTCCCGACTGCTCAGTGTTCTAT
Source organism: Salmo trutta (assembly GCF_901001165.1). NCBI lineage: Eukaryota > Metazoa > Chordata > Actinopteri > Salmoniformes > Salmonidae > Salmo > Salmo trutta. The sequence continues at coordinate 32,031,973 of NC_042987.1, forward strand.
TATGCCAGATGTCACAGAGGGCAGCTGAAGTATGAACTCAGAATGAGAACCTTTGTCTGAACTCCCAGTGAACTCTTGTCATGTAATCAATGGAAACCTCATCTAGTAGGTCTATCGTCATTGGAATACTGAAAGACTTCCGCTCCCTCATGTCATGTCCTTCCACTGGTGGTAATATGCTGAGGTCACCTCTCAGGGGGTGCTGAGATACAGTAGTATCCTTACTCACTGTCGGACTTGAACCAGTCCCCTCCTAAAACAGGGCTACTCAGCTTAAACTCAGGATTGATCCAGGTGCTTCAACTTTCTGTAGCTCGATGTGAAGGGACCGAATAGGATTGCATGTAGAATGCCACATTGTTCAGTATGTCAGTACACACCATTCGTATGTGTTCTGTAGATGCCAGCATGTTAAAGAGAGTGGGAGGTTGTTAACGCGTCATCCTCTCTCTGACCTAGCTCATCATCCCAGACCGCAAGGCCTGAAGACACACACACCCTGGTGTTACTGCTCACATGGCACTCCTGGCCCTGCTCCCTGTAGTAAAGCAGTGAAACCCTAGCCATGGTTCTGTGTATGAGTGTGATCCGTCACAGAGTCAGGGCCAGGCCAATCCAGACAGGCCAGTGGCTCTCAGGAGAGGCTCAGCCCTACAGCCAGGACCCAGGCAGGGCTCTGGGGCAGCTCTGGGGCCCGGTTCAGCCCAACCCAGCCAGGTCCTCCCACTCTCAGGCCACAGAGCCACCCACAGGAATACCGGGCTCTGGTTACACACTGCCGACCAGAGTGCGGGCCCGGAGCACACTGGGGAAGGAAACTGACCCAATGTGGCTCCACTCTCACTACAAACTCACTTTTATCACAATTTTTTTTTTAAATTGGGGGGTCAATCAGCTTTAATTTTGCGGATAGATTGATGCTTCCATCAATGTAATTGTCTGCATCATTTCCAATCCCCATATATTTTTGGGGTATATAGATATCTATCTATCTCGCTCTCCTCATTCATTCATACATACACATACACACTTTTTTTGTTTTGTTGAATACACCTTTATTATTCCCTGTAAACCCTACCACCCTTCCCCCAATTTGAGTAAACAATAACACTTAGGCTTCTACCTTCAGTTTATACGTCTTATACACTTTTTACAGACAATCTATTTTACAATAGTTATATTTTGTTTGTTTTTAGTCCTTCCTCTATTTCTGATGTTTGTCCAGTTTGATTTCTATTTGTAACTGCTATTTCACAAAAGTTCCTTAAAACCTCTTACATCTAGACGTTCCGCTAGCGGAACACCGCTCCAATATCCCATGATAGGGCATGGCGCGAAATACAAACTCCTCGAAAATCCGAAAACTTCAATTTTTCAAACATATGACTATTTTACACCATTTTAAAGACAAGACTCTCCTTTATCTAACCACACTGTCCGATTTCAAAAAGGCTTTACAACGAAAGCAAAACATTAGATTATGTCAGGAGAGTACCCAGCCAGAAATAATCAGACACCCATTTTTCAAGCTAGCATATAATGTCACAAAAAACAAAACCACAGCTAAATGCAGCACTAACCTTTGATGATCTTCATCAGATGACACTCCTAGGACATTATGTTATACAATACATGCATGTTTTGTTCAATCAAGTTCATATTTATATCAAAAACCAGCTTTTTACATTAGCATGTTTTGTTCAGAACTAGCATTCCCACCGAACACTTCCGGTGAATTTACTAAATTACTCACGATAAACGTTCACAAAAAACATAACAATTATTTCAAGAATTATAGATACAGAACTCCTTTATGCAATCGCGGTGTCCGATTTTAAAATAGCTTTTCGGTGAAAGCACATTTTGCAATATTCTGAGTAGATAGCCCGGCCATCACAGGCTAGCTATTTTGACACCCACCAAGTTTGGTACTCACCAAACTCAGATTTACTATAAGAAAAATTGGATTACCTTTGCTGTTCTTCGTCAGAATGCACTCCCAGGACTTCTACTTCAACAACAAATGTTGGTTTGGTTCCAAATAATCCATAGTTATATCCAAATAGCGGCGTTTTGTTCGTGCGTTCAAGACACTATCCGAAGGGTAACGCGCGGACGCGTATCGTGACATAAAAATTCAAAATATTCCATTACCGTACTTCGAAGCTGTTTAAAATAAATTTTTATGCGATTTTTCTCGTAAAATAGCGATAATATTCCGACCGGGAGTCGTTGTGTTCGTTCAAAGACTGAAAATGCAAAATGGACTCTTCACGTGCACGCGCGCACCCGTGTCATTGTTCTCAGATCGACCACTATCCAAATGCGCTACTGTTTTTCAGGCAGGGGCTGCAAAGTCATCATTCAACGTTCTGGCGCCTTCTGAGAGCCTATGGGAGCCTTAGAAAGTGTCACGGTACAGCAGAGATCCTCTGTTTTGGATAGAGATGACAAAGAAGGCCAAGAAATGGTCAGACAGGGTACTTTCTGTACAGAATCTTCTCAGCTTTTGGCCTGCCATTTGAGTTCTGTTATACTCACAGACACCATTCAAACAGTTTTAGAAACTTTGGAGTGTTTTCTATCCAAAGATACTATTTACATGCATATTCTAGTTTCTGGGCAGGAGTAATAAACAGATTAAATCGGGTACGTTTTTTTATCCGGCCGTGAAAATACTGCCCCCTATCCATAACAAGTTAACCTATATACATTTTACTGACCCCGTATGTTTTACATTTGTCATCTTGTTGTTATTAGTCCCACCATTCCTCTCCATTCAACCCCTCCCATCTATCTCTTAACACCATCCATTCCCAACTATTTTGCAAATTTTTTTTGGCACAGCTGTCAATGTTTTGGTCCTTAAATGAAACTGGTGTATATTTTTATTTATCCCAATTGTCTTTAACCATTTTTGGTCTTTAATACAGGGCCGACAGACAAGTTCCTTACTTTTTCCCCCTTCTACTTGCCTCTTCCATTTTTGTGGTAATGCTGCAATTAGTTGGTTGTAAATTTGGGTAGAGCAGACATTTCTATATGTCTGAATGACAACTCCACCAGTCCTATTTAGGATATAATTTACAAAAATTATACTTAAAAAAATATATATATATATCGAAAATACTTTAGATTTTTATCAATTAGTATATTTTAGTTTAACCACAATATTTGTTGTATTATTTGTTTTGTGTTTTCAGGTGGATTAAACTGAAATTGCAACCAACTTTCTATGGCTTGTTTAAAAAATAATGATATTTTTGAGATTATTTCGTTTTCAAATAACCGAAAGTGAGTGGTTGTAATCTGAATTATGGGAAAAAGGCCATTCTTGAACATGGGGTGAGACATTCTTACTAATTTACTGGAGAACCATTTTGGATTTAAGTATGACTGTTGTGTGACTGATGCCTTTAGTGAGAATTCTAATGCTTTAATATTTAATAATTTCTACCCTCTGAATTCATATTCATTATATAAATAGGCCCGTTTAATTTTGTCTGGCTTGCCATTGCAAATAAAATTTAATCTTTTTTGCTCATATAATTTCAAAAGCAGGTTGCTAGGTGTAGGCAAAACCATAAGCAAATAGGTAAACTGTGACATGACTAAAGAATTAATCAGGGTGATTTTTCCACAAATAGACAGGTATTTTCCTTTCCATGGTAGCAAGATCATATCTATTTTTGCTAACTTTCTATTAAAATGTATTGGAGTGAGAATTTCTTTCTTTCGGGATATGTATACCGAGTATGTCCACAACCCCGTCAGACCATTTTATTGGTAAACTACACAGTAATGTAAAAGTAGAATTTTTTTGTGATCCAATACATAATAACCTCCAGAGAGGTTAGAACAAGTATCTAGATCCTATATGAGGCTCTGGAGGGATTCTAATTGTGGTTTTAAAAGAACTTGAATCATCAGTGTAAAATGAAACCTTTGTTTTTAAGCCCTGGATTTCTAGTCCCTTAATATGTTGGATCTAATTTTAACAGCTAACATTTCGATGGCAATAATAAATAGATATGCCGATAGTGGCAACCTTGTTTTACTCCTCTTGACAGTTTATGAGATGTAGACATTATTTACTATTTTACACCTAGGGTTACTATATATAACTTTAACCCATTTTATAAGAGATTCTCAAAAATTGAAATATTCCAGGCATTTATGTATAAACTCCATTCGTTCTTTATCAAAAGCCTTTTCAAAACCAGACCTGGTGTCCCTGATATTTCATAGTATTATATTGTTTCCAGTACTTGTCTTATATTGTCTCGAATGTATCGTCCATGTAAAAAACCTGTGATTATGATGAATAATATCTGACAATACCTTTTTAATTCTATGCGCCAAGCATTTAGCTAGAATTTCTGCATCACAACACTGAAGTGTAAGAGACCTCCAATTTTTTCAATGGACTGGATCTTTATATATATACACTTGGATCCTGTTTCAGTAATAATGAAATCAGACCTTGTTGCGTGTCTGATAATCTACTGTTTATATAGGAGTGGTTAAAACATGCTAATAAAGGTCCTCTGAGTATATAGGGATGGTATGGTATGCCATCCAGCCCTGGAGTTTTCATATTAACTAGAGAAAACAATGCAGACATTACTACATATGACAATGCTCTTAAAACCAGTTGAAAGTATAAATGGTTTGATGTAGAGCGTTAGAGAAGGCTGTTTTCATCCCTTGTTTTCATGCAGTGTTGTCTGGAATAGAAAACTAAACATTTCCTTCATAGGTTGTTGAGACCCAGTTCTTGTCTTTAACCCTGACCCCCACTGATCTTTGACAATCTTCTTGTTTCTCATCTTGTTCCCCTTCATCTCCCCAGTCTTGGACACACAACATATCCAAGGAGAAGGAGTTCCTCCGCAAGCTGGTGAAGGCCAACGTCATCACGGACCTGACCAACGGCATTTGAGTGTAACTGTCCCAGAGCTTTGCCTTTTTCCAAAAGAACCACATGACAGAGGATTCTGGGAATTAACCTGGATGGATGGATGGATGGGTGGGGGGGGGACCCAGACCCTGGTGGTCTGCATACTGCCTAAGTTTTTATAAAGAGAAGATTTAAACGGACGGCTCAGTGGAGAGACGCACATACGTGCCTTCTGACCCAGAGGCTCCTGTGTCAGGAGAGACATGGGCCTGGATCAGACGTCTTCAGGACAGTCAACGGACGATCCGACAACCGGGTTTACCGTTTCAATACCCCTAAAAATCACCAACGGAAAAGTGATATGGAAGAGGATGATGGATGGCAGAGGATGGAAGGCCTGACGGACAGCTGTAGAGTCGGACAATCTGCAGAAGAGAGGGACAGATGGTTACAGCAGTGCCAAACGTACGTACCTCGTTACAAAGGGGGGAGCAGATGCCCTCTCCCTGTACTGCCTGAATGTATTCACAAAACAATGTAAATATCAAAGATTATTACCGTGCTTTTTAACAAGCTGCAGCAACCCCCCAATCCGGGCATTGGCGAGCCTCCCTCCATCCGGGCATCAGCATACAGTACATATCCCACCTTAGACCCACACAAGGCCTTTTTGAAAAAATCTTTCTCTCCCCCTTATCGCTTCCATATCAGCAGGCCTTTTTGAGGCCCTGTATCTTGAGATTATGATTACAGATGTTAATATCCAGAAAGACAAGAGGCCTGGATTATTTTATTTAGGTTTAATTTATTTATAAATGGGCTGAGAATTGGTGCATTATCCTTTCCTTGTTCCAGTTCGCCACGATGTGCTTCCTCAATGACTCACTGAGGTGTCATTAGTTGTTGAGTGGATATCCCTCAAACCTGGGCTGAGACCCTAGTATTTCCAGTATGGCTTTAATATAAGCCCAAGTCCAAGTCAGTATGATCATTTTAGGCCCCACATGTACAATCTTTCAGTCAGATTTTTGTGTTGTATTATGAAATGTTTTTTTTATGTTTTCCTTTGTGTGCTCTAATGAACATGCCCAAGTATCACAAGATGAAGCCCCAACAGACCAGTATTACAAAGATAGAGAGAGAACCACTGGTCTGGGAATAGTGTTCCCGTTCACACCCAAGTGTTACAGAATAATTTGCCACTTGTCCAGTATTCATGGAGGTGCATACTTACTGTACACCTGTATCCACTTATCTTCCTGTCCATTAGTAAGGTATATCAGGGTTGTGTTAATTTGGTGAGAAATAGAAGAAAACATACTAAAACGTTGAGACTGACTGGACTTCAAATGCTAATTTGTGTTCTATTGCGAAAGGTTTTAAATAGTTTTATTTTGTGTGCTGTAATGAACACTAACTTGTTTCAGAGAGGCGTCACTGATCTGTCTTGCTGTGCTCCCTCAACAAAACTTTCTCACTTCTGTTCACGATGGGTAAAATAAAACAATATGGAGGAATCTTAACCTAGCCTACTGTATTGGTGTTACAATACCTATCCAGGCCCTTCAAATTAGTTAGGGGAAGGTAGGCTTATTTTACACAGGGAGCCCAATTCTGATATTTGTTCCACTAATCTGTCTTGTGGAAAGATTTGATTGGTCAATAGACAAATTAGTGGAAAAAGATCACAATTGGGCTGCCTGCGTAAATGCAGCCTTTGATCCCTTCCCTCCAACCTTGATCCCTTCCCTCCAACCTAGATAACAATCTTTCAGAAATGGAACCCTGCATAGGACTTTCACTGCTAGGGTACTAAGAACAGCTCACCAATGCACTACCCACCTGGCGAGGCCCACTCAGGCTGCGTTTACAGGGTTGGAGTCAATTCCATATCAAATATAGACAGGTTAAATAGTCAGTAATTTTCAATGAGGATTTTTTTCATTAATAAAAAATAAATGTGTGTCCTGGATTGGGCAGGAATTGAAACAGAATTGACCCCAGCCTGGTCTGTAGGTAGAATGGCATTATTAGAACTGGAGATGACAATGACATCATACAGGAAACCTCACCATATCATCCAACAAGAGCGGTCAAAATCAGTCATCACCTTGCCCTAACAGAATCAATCACTGGCAAGGTCGGTACAGATCAAATCACAAGTGTTACTGTTTCTTTTTATATATTATATGAAATCGAGACTTTGTCATATCTGCAACTTGTTAATAAATACGTTGACCCTTTTGTCGCTTTGTAAGGTGACTGATGGTGTGTGTGTTTCTTTGTTTTTATGTGATCATACAAAGCACTGTCAACGGGTGGTCTATGGTATGCAGGCAACACTGCACCAAATGTAAGGCCTTTATGGGGTTACAAGGCCCTGGTGTTCTTTCCTGTTGTGCAGCCCTCATACTATAGCTCTGTCCATTATTCTGTTGGAGTTTATAGACTCCACAGGAAACGTAGTGTCCGTTATTCTGTTTAAGAGCTTATAGACTCCACAGGAAACAGTGTTAAGATGAAGAGGATGGGTCTAAGCGTGGAGAAGGATTTCCTCTAATTCCCTCCCACCTGCTGAGAGAGGGGAAATAATGGTTCAATCCCCTATCCACTCTACTTCCTTTCTAGCACTCTTGCTGTCTCTCACACTCATTATCTCTCTTCTTCACCTGCCAAACCCATATGAGCATCTAGTTTCATTGTAGTGGCCCTGAGGGACCCATCCAAACCAGGAGAGACACACTGTTGCAGTGATACTTTAAGACCCACACACGTACATTAGCACACATATATGCAAACAGAAGGGGGGGGATGAGAAAGCACAGCTGCTGGTGCTGTAAGTGAATAGCGAGTGGGGGATACTGGAGCTCTTTAAAGGGCATTTGGTGCTGTTCCATCCTGCTGTTAAAAGGGTGCCAGTAACACCCGGCCCATTGCGCTGCTCTCCACCAAAACTCTGCACTGACGGCTCTGACTCCACAGACCTCACTGTCCTGCCGGTGAGCCGTAACAATGCTCCGGCTCTCAGCGGAGCCTGCACCCCTTCAGCAGACTCCCCTTTTATTCCTGGCGACAGGTTCTGCACTCCGCCTCCGCTCCATGGGCTTGGAATGGGAAGGCTGTGACCCCTAGGCTGAAACCTAAACTCCCGGTAGTCAGGGAGTGCTGGAAGGGAAAGAACATGCGCGCGCACACACAGATGGGAGAACAACATCTGTCTTTCACTCGGTTTACTTTAGAGATGGAGAGCAGTCTCTCTGACCTCACGCTGTCTGTCTTTGTACCCATCCCTCTCTTCGATCCATATGTAATCAGTGTCAAGGTTAGGACTTTTTAGGGAATACTGGATCGACCGTGTGACTAACGATCTTCGGAAAGCTTTTTTTCCCCCAATACTGTCTGTAATTGGCACCCCACTGACATTCACACATACTTTAGGGCTAAATATAACCGTATTCTCAATTATACCGTATTCTCCTCGTCAGTATTTAATGTAATACTTTACAAAGAGTTGGTTCTTTAAATTTCCCCCCGGCCCTCGGTGATTAAAATGGCCACAACAGGAACCATTCAGAAAAAGACAGAGAAACATTTACCATTGCAGTGGTTGACGCACTACCAAGGCTTATGCATTCAAAACAACTTTATTTTTATTTCCCCCAAAATACTATTAATACAAAGTGGCAGGGTTGGTTTGTTAGCTTTTCCAACCTTAAAGAATCCCCAATAGTGCTCATGATCAGGGTGGGATTACAGCCTCGTAAACAAAGCCATACAGTATGTAGGCTGTATTTTATTGTCTGTTTGCATAAACACTACCATAAGTCTTGGGACTGCACACTTGAAATATCATTCATGAAATGAAAACACCCAGAGTAGTTTCATAAACTGAGGACTGAAATGACTTAAATTGGGACTGTTTTGAGTGACTTTGATGGAGGTTCCCACTTGTAAAGAGAAAACAAACTTGCACAGGACAGTTGGACAAGACCCAAGGAGGAAAGGCACCTTGGGATATATGAGGGTGGGGCAGTGAGTGGACCTGTGCATTAGATGAAACTGGAGAAACCCAAAGGGAACCGAATTCGCTTAACTGTCCCTCACATCTGCAGTGTGCACCACACTCCTTCTAACCCCCTCCATCCTTCTCATCATCCCCCCCATCCTGTTTGGAAACATGGCAGGGACACGGTCAGGTCCAACGGCCCAGATGTCCATCCGGTAACCGTGGAAACTGCTCTGGACAACCCCCTGCTGAGCAGTACAGGGACTTGAGAACTCAGCGTCAGCAAAGAAGCATTTCTGTAATAATGAAGTATGATAGTCATCTATTCCTTATATCCAACCATGTCCAAAAGACAAATCCTTTAGAAGTCCTAGAGAAGAATCTTTTGAAAATGTAAGCCCATCCCTGTGTTGCCTGAGCTTTGCCAGCTTCCCAACCAATTTCCTTACACATGCCGACTCAATAAATAAGCAGCAGACAAATTGGGTAGATTGTGTTCAAAAAGGATCACAAAGGCGGAGAACTCCTGTGCGCTGGAGCGAGAAGCCCTCTTAACAGGACAATGCCTTTGCCTTGCGGCTGGCCGGTGACTTGCCAACTGTTTCATAACTACAATACTGTTAAGTCATTCAGCTTTTCATCTCAAAGGATTTTTCTCTTTTAAGTGACTATCTGCAACATTTAATGCAAAGTGTGATGAATAAATTAGTTTCAAAGTATAAGGAGTCTATAGAATGGGAGTGAGCATGTTATACTGCAGTGGTCATCAACTATACTGAATAAAAATATAAACGCAACATGTAAAGTGTTGGTCCCATGTTTCATGAGCTGAAATAAAAGATCCCAGAAAAGCTCCATATGCACAAAAAGCTGATTTCTCTCAAAGGTTGTGCACACATTTGTTTACATCCCTGTTAGTGAGCAGTTCTTCTTTGCCAAGATAATCCATCCACCTCACAGGTGTGGCATATCAAGAAGCTGATTAAACAGCATGATCATCCCTGTCACAAACTCCTGTCACAAACTCGGATACCTCCTGCGCCTCAACCTGTTTTTCTTCGGACTGTTTTATTTTGTTTTATTTTTATTTTGTTCGCAAGTGTTTTTGTTAACACCTGCTACCAACTAGTTAGCTAGCTATGGAGCCCGCTTCGCCTGGAGTCTTGTCCAGGACAATATTGATAATCCGGAGTTCCAATGCGGCAATTGTTTGCTTGCAGATGATTACAGGAATGAGGTGGCTATCCTTATCAAGCAAATTTAAATTCTGCGCAAACTTATGGGGAAAATGCAAATTGGAACTTTCTCATTCTCAACTCCTGTGGCTGGACGCCGCTCGGGCTTGATGGATGTATCCCCGCCTTGTCATCTGTTCCTATCCAAATGGCCTGTGCTACCTGGAACTTTCCTGCCAAGGAAGTCGTCTCCATCTGCTTCTCCTCCTCCATCCTGTAGTGGAGTAGGCGGAGAACAGCAAGAGGATAGTTCCAATCAGCGCTGGTCCAATGTCACAAGTCATGGAAACCGATGGCAGCGGCATGCTGCTAAGCGGACTGGAGTGTCTGCGAGAGGTTTGGAGCAGATTGACATAAGGAATAGCTTTGGATTGCCTGTGTCTGCGATGGCTGTGCTGACTCCAGCAGCGGCTTCGTCGTCGAGTTCGGGTCCTTTCCCTCTCTCTGGATCTGACGGGGCACTGCCTGCTGTGGGAGGTCTGGACCTATCCAGCCACCCTAGTCATAGACTTTTCTCTTTGCTACCGCACCGCAAGTGGTACCAGAGCGCCAAATCTAGGTCCAAAAGGCTTCTTAACAGCTTCTATCCCCAAGCCGTAAGACTCCTGAACAGCTAATCAAAGGGCTACCCAGACCCCTCTTTTACACTACTGATACTCTCTGTTTATTATCTATGCATGGTCACTTTAACTCTACCTACATGTACAGTGAGGGAAAAAAGTATTTGATCCCCTGCTGATTTTGTACATTTGCCCACTGTACGTTTGCCCACAAAGAAATGATCAGTCTATAATTTTAATGGTAGGTTTATTTGAACAGTGAGAAACAGAATAACAACAACAAAAAAGAAAAACGCATGTCAAAAATGTTATAAATTGATTTGCATTTTAATGAGGGAAATAAGTATTTGAGCCCCTCTCAATCAGAAAGATTTCTGGCTCCCAGGTGTCTTTTATACAGGTAACGAGCTGAGATTAGGAGCACACTCTTAAAGGGAGTGCTCCTAATATCATCTTGTTACCTGTATAAAAGACACCTGTCCACAGAAGCAATCAATCAATCAGATTCCAAACTCTCCACCATGGCCAAGACCAAAGAGCTCTCCAAGGATGTCAGGGACAAGATTGTAGACCTACACAAGGCTGGAATGGGCTACTAGACCATCACCAAGCAGCTTGGTGAGAAGGTGACAACAGTTGGTGCGATTATTCGCAAATGGAAGAAACACAAAAGAACTGTCAATCTCCCTCGGCCTGGGGCTCCATGCAAGATCTCACCTCGTGGAGTTGCAATGATCATGAGAACGGTGAGGAATCAGCCCAGAACTACACGGGAGGATCTTGTCAATGATCTCAAGGCAGCTGGGACCATAGTCACCAAGAAAACAATTGGTAACACACTACGCCATGAAGGACTGAAATCCTGCAGCGCCTGCAAGGTCCCCCTGCTCAAGAAAGCACATATACATGCCCGTCTGAAGTGTGCCAATGAACATCTGAATGATTCAGAGGACAACTGGGTGGTTGTGGTCAGATGAGACCAAAATGGAGCTCTTTGGCATCAACTCAACTCGCCGTGTTTGGAGGAGGAGGAATGCTGCCTTTGACCCCAAGAACACCATCCCCACCGTCAAACATGGAGATGGAAACATTATGCTTTGGGGGTGTTTTTCTGCTAAGGGGACAGGACAACTTCATCGCATCAAAGGGACGATGGACGGGGCCATGTACCGTCAAATCTTGGGTGAGAACATCCTTCCCTCAGCCAGGGCATTGAAAATTGGTCGTGGATGGGTATTCCAGCATGACAATGACCCAAAACACACGGCCAAGGCAACAAAGGAGTGGCTCAAGAAGAAGCACATTAAGGTCCTGGAGTGGCCTAGCCAGTCTCCAGACCTTAATCCCATAGAAAATCTGTGGAGGGAGTTGAAGGTTCGAGTTTCCAAACGTCAGCCTCGAAACATTAATGACTTGGAGAAGATCTGCAAAGAGGAGTAGGACAAAATCCCTCCTGAGATGTGTGCAAACCTGGTGGCCAACTACAAGAAACGTCTGACCTCTGTGATTGCCAACAAGGATTTTGCCACCAAGTACTAAGTCATGTTTTGCAGAGGGGTCAAATACTTATTTCCCTCATTAAAATACAAATAATTTTATAACATTTTTGACATGCGTTTTTCTGGATTTTTTTGTTGTTATTCTGTCTCTCACTGTTCAAATAAACCTACCAGTAAAATTATAGACTGATCATATCTTTGTCAGTGGGCAAATGTACAAAATCAGCAGGGGATCAAATACTTTTTTCCCTCACTGTACATATTACCTCGACTAACCCGGTGCCCCCGCACATTGACTCTGTTCTGGTACCCCCCTGTATATATCCTCACTATTGTTATTTTACTGCTGCTTTTTAATTATTTTTTATTTTTATTTTTTTTACTTATCTATTTTTTAGTTAACATGTTTTTCTTAACTTCTTAAAGCATTTTTGGTTAAGGGCTTGTAAGTAAGCATTTCACTGTAAGGTCTAGTACACCTGTTGTATTCGGTGCATGTGACAAATAACATTTGATTTGATTTAAAGATGGATTTTAAAGAACTGATTGGGTGTCTGCTTGACACCAACAAACACCCCATAATATCTGGCCCTGTGCCCTTCCTAAATAGTGGCATTGAACGTTTCAGCAGACTTTAAGACTTTTAGCCCTCCCGCTATTGCAAATCTGTGGGTGTAACATTTATTGACAATTTTGATACCTTCTGGAAACAAAGCTCATTTTATATGGAGATGGGATCCACCCAAATCATTTGGGTTCCTGGATTCTTTCACAGCATTATAAGGCTGCATTGAGACAATAATTGATCAATGACCTCAGCTCAGTTAATCCCTACCATTGTGTCGCTGAGCTGTCAAAATGTTAGAGCAAATGTACATTATCCTAGGGGCGTTGGAAGACACAATGTAAGTAATCTAATTTATGTCCCTCTCACTGCCCTGAATGCCTCTGCTTATCCTACAGCTATTGTATGCAGTAATCATGTGCCTATGAACTAGAGTTATACTATTAGCACTGAGGCGGTGTGCACTAGTAGGAAATCCAGTGTGCAGCTCACCCTGCACTAACATAAATAACATGAGCATGTCTACTTCTGCTAAGTTTCCCAGTAAAGCAATGAAAACAATCAAGCATCCCAGAAAAGTTCTACAAATAGCCCATGTTAACATATGTAGCTTAAGAAACAAGGTTCATAAAATCAATAATTTACAGATGACATTCATATGGGTTGTGCCGTGGCGGAGATCTTTGTGGGCTATACTCGGCCTTGTCTTCGGACGGTAAGTTGGTGGTTGTAGATATCCCTCTAGTGGTGTGGGGGCTGTGCTTTGGCAAAGTGGGTGGGGTTATATCCTGCCTGTTTGGCCCTGTCCGGGGGTATCATCGGATGGGGCCACAGTGTCTTCTGATCCCTCCTGTCTCAGCCTCCAGTATTTATGCTGCAGTAGTTTATGTGTCGGGGGGCTAGGGTCAGTCTGTTACATCTGGAGTATTCTCTTGTCTTATCCGGTGTCCTGTGTGAATGTAAATATGCTCTCTCTAATTCTCTCTTTCTTTCTTTCTCTCGGAGGACCTGAGCCCTAGGACCATGCCTCAGGACTACCTGGCATGATGACTCCTTGCTGTCCCCAGTCCACCTGGCCATGCTGCTGCTCCAGTTTCAACTGTTCTGCCTGCGGCTACGGAACCCTGACCTGTTCACCGGACGTGCTTGTTGCACCCTCGACAATTACTATGATTATTATTTGACCATGCTGGTCATTTACGAACATTTTAACATCTTGACCATGTTCTGTTATAATATCCACCCGGCACAGCCAGAAGAGGACTGGCCACCCCTCATAGCCTGGTTCCTCTCTAGGTTTCTTCCTAGGTTTTTGGCCTTTCTCAGGAGTTTTTCCTAGGGAGTTTTTCCCAGCCACCGTGCTTCTTTCACATGCATTGCTTGCTGTTTGGGGTTTTAGGCTGGGTTTCTGTACAGCACTTTGAGATTTCAGCTGATGTACGAAGGGCTATATAAATAAATTTGATTTGATTTGATATTCTGACAATCTCTGAAACTCACTTAGATAATACCTTTGATGATACAGTGGTAACAATACATTGTTATAACATCAACAGAAAAGACAGAAATGCCAAAGGTGGAGGTGCTGCCGTTTATATTCAGAACCACATTCCTGTAAAACTTAACTTAAACTAAATACTGTTGAAGTAATATGGCTACAGGTTCATCTGCCTCACCTAAAGCCCATTTTGGTGGGAAGCTGCTATAGACCACCAAGTGCTAACAGTCAGTATCTGGATAACATGTGTGAAACGCTTGATAAAGTATGTGATATCAACAGAGAGGTATATTTTCTGGGTGATTTAAATATTGACTGGCTGCCCACTCAAGAAAAAGCTTCAAACTGTAACTAGTGCCTGCAACCTGGTTCAGGTTATCATTCACCTACCAGTGTAGTTACAAACAGCACAGGAATGAAATCATCAACATGTATTGATCACATCTTTATTGATGCTGCAGAAATTTGGTTTAAAGCAGTATCCAAATCCATCGGATGTAGTGATCACAATACAGTAGCCATATCTAGGAAAACCAAAGTTCCAAAGGCTGGGCCTAGTATAGTGTATAAGAGGTCACACAATACGTTTCGTAGTGATTCCTATGTTGTTGCTGTAAAGAATATTTGTTGGTCTGTGGTATGTAATGAGGAGCAACCAGACGCTGCACTTGACACATTTATGAAATTGCTTATTCCAGTTACTAATAAGCATGCACCCATTAAGAAAATGACTGTTAAAACCATTAAATCCCCGTCGATTAGCCTCCCGAGTGGCGCAGTGGTCTAAGGCACCGCAGTGCTAGCTGTGCCACTAGAGATTCTGGGTTCGAGTCCAGGCTCTGTCACGACCGGGAGGCCCATGGGGCGGCGCAAAATTGTCCCAGCGTCATCCGGGTTAGGGGAGGGGGTTTGGCCGGCAGGGATGTCCTTGTCCCTTCGCGCACTAGTGACTCCTGTGGCGGGCCAGGCGCAGTGCACGCTGACACGGTCGCCAGGTGTACGGTGTTTTCTCCTACACATTGGTGCAGCTGGCTTCCGGGTTAAGTGGACATTGTGTCAAGAAGCAGTGCGGCTTGGTTGGGTTGTGTTTCGGTGGACGCACGGCTCTCGACCTTCGCCTCTCCCGAGTCCGTACGGGAGTTGCTGCGATGAGACAAGACTGTAACTACCAATTGGATACCACGAAATTGGGGAGAAAAAGGGGAGAAAAAGGGGTAAAAAAAATCCCTCTGGATTGATGAGGAATTGAAAGATTGTTTGGTTGAGATGGATGAGGCAAAAGGAATGGCAAATAAGTCTGGCTGCACAACCAATTGACAAAAGTACTGAAAATGTAAGAAATCATGTTACTAAACTGAATAAAAATAACTAACTATAAAATGAAACAAACATAAATGACATAAAGAATGATAGTAAAAAGCTTTAGAGCACCTTAAATTACATTTCGGGCAAAAAGGCAAACTTAACTCCATCATTCATTGAGTAAGGTAGCTCATTCATCACAAAACCCACTGATACTGCCAATTACTTTAATGATTTTTTCATTGGCAAGATTAGCAAACTTAGGCATCACATGCCAGCAACAAATGTTGACACAACAGTACACATAGAAGTATAATTGATCAAATTATGAAACGCAAGCATTGTAATTTTTTGAATTCCGTAAAGTGAGTGTGGAAGAGGTGAAAAGATTATTGTTGTCTATCAACAATGACAAGCCACCGGGGTCTGACAACTTGGATGGAAAATTACTGAAAATAATAGCGGACAATATTGCCACTTCTATTTGCCATATCTTCAATTTAAGCCTACTAGAGAGCATGTGCCCTCAGGCCTGGAGGGAAGCTAAAGTCATTCCGCTACCCAAGAATAGAAAAGCCCCCTTTACTGGCTCAAATAGCCGACCAATCAGCCTGTTATCAACCCTTAGTAAACTTTTGGAAAAAATTGTGTTTGACCAGATACAATGCTATTTTACTGTAAACAAATTGACAACAGATTTTCAGCATGCTGATAGGGAAGGACATCCAAATAGCACAGCACTTACACAAATGACTGATGATTGGCTGAGAGAAATTGATAATAAAAAGATTGTGGGAGCTTTTTTGTTAGACTTCAGTACGGCTTTTGACATTATCGACTCGTAGTCTGCTGGTGGAAAAATGTATGTGTTATGGCTTTACACACCCTGCTATATTTTGGATAAAGAGTTACCTGTCTAACAGAACACAGAGGGTGTTCTTTAATGGAAGCCTCCAGCATAATCCAAGTAGAATCAGGAATTCCCCATGGCAGCCACCACAAGGAGTTGCTAGAGCACGATGTGCCAAGTAAAGCCCCCCCCCCAATCCAAACTCTCCCCTAACAATGCTGGGCCAGTTGTGCACCGCCCTATGGGACTCCCAGTCACGGCCGGTAATGATACAGCCCTGGATCGAACCCCAGGCTGTAGTGACACCGCAACACTGTGATGCAGTGCCGTAGACCACTACACCACTCGGGAGGCTCCCTTTACTTTTTTCAATCTTTACTAAGGACATGCCACTGGCCTTGAGTACAGCCAGTGTGTCTATATATGCAGATGACTCAACACTATACACGTCAGATACTACAGTGAGTGAAATTACTGCAACACTTAACAAAGAGCTGCAGTTAGTTTCAGAATGGGTGGCAAGGAATGAGTTAGTCCTAAATATTTCTAAAACTAAAAGCATTGTATTTGGGACAAATCACTCACTAAATCCTAAACCTCAACTAAATCTTGTAATAAATTATGTGGAATTTTAGCAAGTTGAGGAGACTGCTTGGAGTAACCCTGGATTGTAAACTGTCATGGTCAAAACATGTTGATGCAACGGTACCTAAGATGGGGAGAAGTCTGTCCATAATTAAGCGCTGCTCTGCCTTTTTAACAACACTATCAACAAGGCAGGTCCTACAAGTTTTAGTTTTGTCGCACCTGGACTACTGTTCAGTCATGTGGGTCAGAACAGAGCAGCACGGCTGGCCCTTAAATGTACACGGAGAGCTGACATTAATAATATGCATGTAAATCTCTCATGGCTCAAAATGGACGAGAGATTGACTTTTGTAAAAAAGTGTTGACATGCTGAATGCACCGAGGTGTCTGTTTAAACTACTAGCACACAGCTCAGACACCCGATCATACACCACAAGACATGCCACCAGAGGTCTCTTCACAATCCCAAAGTCCAGAACAGACTATGGAAGGTCCACAGTACTACTTAGAGCCATGGCTACATGGAACTCTATTCCACATCAGGTAAATGATGCAAGCAGTAGAATCAGATTTAAAATAACAGATAAAAAATGCACCTTATGGAACAGCGAGGACTGTGAAGAGACACACAGGCACAGACACACACATGATAAGACACACACTCTACACACACGTACACATGGATGTTGTATTGTAAATATATGATAGTGGAGTAGTGGCCTGAGGGAACACACTAAATGTATTGGGTAAAGTGTTATGAAATTAAATGTCATGTAATATTTTAAATTGTATATACAGTGCATTCAGAAAGTTTTCAGTGGCCAGACGGAAGCCACTCCTCAGTAAAAGGCACTTGACAGCCCATTTGGAGTTTGCCAAAAGGCAGTTAAAGGACTCTCAGACCATGAGAATCAAGATTCTGTGGTCTGATGAAACCAAGATTGAACTCTGTGGTCTGAATGCCAAGCGTCACGTCTGGAGGAAACCTGGCACCATCTCTATGGTGAAGCATGGTGGTGGCAGCATCATGCTGGGGGATGTTTTTCAGCGGCATGGACTGGGAGACTAGTCAGGATCGAGTGAAAGATTAATGGAGCAAAGTACAGAGAGATCCTTGATGAAAATCTGCTCCAGAGCTCTCAGGACCTCAGACTGGGGCGAAGGTGTGCCAAGCTTGTAGCGTCATACCCACAAGACTCAAGGCTATAATCGCTGCCAAAGGTGCTTCAACAAAGTACTGAGTAAAGGGTCTGAATACATGTAAATGTGATATTATATACATATATTTTTATAAATTAGCATTTTTTTTAAACAAGCTGTTTTTGCTTTGTCATTATGGGGTATTGTGTGTAGATTGATGAGAGAAAAAAACTATGTTATCCATTTTACAATAAGGCTGTAACATAACAAAATGTGTAAAAAGTCAAGGGGTCTGAATACTTTCCGAATGCCCTGTAACTGCCTTAATGTTGATGGACCCCAGAAAGAGTAGCTGCTGCCTTGGCAGGAACTAATGTGGATCTATAATAAATAAAAATACACAGGTGCACTTTGTGCTGGGGACAATAAATGGCCACTCTGAAATGTGCAGTTTTGTCACAACACAATGCTACAGATGTCAACCAGAGCTGTTGCCAAATACCTTTATGTTAATTTCTCTACCATAAGCCACATCCAGTGTTGTTTTAGGGAATTTGGCAGTATGTCCAACTGGCCTCAAAACCGCAGACCACGTGCATGGCATCGTGTGGGCCAGCAGTTTGCTGAAGACAATGTTGTGAACAGAGTGCCCCAGGGTGACGGTGGGGTTATGGTATGGGCAGACATAAACTACTGACAACGAACACAATTGCATTTTATTGATGGCATTTTGAATGCTCAGGACTACCGTGACAAAATCCTGAGGCCGTTTGTCGTGCCATTCATCCGCCACCATCAACTCATGTTTCAGCATGATAATATACAGTCCTATGTCGCAAGGATCTGTACACAATTCCTGGAAGCTAAAAATGTCCCAGTTCTTCCATGGCCTGCATACTCACTAGACATGTCATCGATTTAGCACGTTTAGGATGCTCTGTATCAATGTGTAGGACAGCGTGTTCCAGTTCCTGCCAATATCCAGCAACTTCGCACAGCCATTGAAGAGGAGTGAGACAACATTCCACAGGCCACAATCAACAGCCTGATCAACTCCTATGCGAAGGAGATGTCGCACACCATGAGGCAAATGGTGGTCACACCAGATACTGACTGGTTTCTGATCCACGCTCATACCTTTTTTAAGGTATCTGTGACCAGTCGTGAAATCAATAGATTAGGTCATAATTCATTTATTTAAATTGACTGATTTCCTTGTATGAACTGTAACTCAGTAAAATATTTTAAATGGTCGCATGTTGTGTTTATATTTTTGTTCAGTGTAGATTCAGCCGTGGGCCGATTTGTTTCTTGAGCGGATGGTGGGGGCCAGAACAAAATTACAAATAATTTGTAGACTGCAAATTGACCGCAAGAATCCCAAAAAGATATCATATTTGACTAAAACCTAATAATTATAAAACTTGCTCACATTTGAATATACGTGTCTCTCTGTTACGCATGTGAATAATTGAACAGATTTCCCAAATTAAAATCAATAGGAGCTGATTTCCTTAGTCTTTTATGTCTAACAATGACAAAGTTTGACTTGGTTTTTTTTGCTCAGAAAACTTGGGCGGCAAATGAAATGGGCCGTCAGTTTGGGAACCCTGTTATACTGTATGTGAAGTATCAGATTTAGTGTAGTACAAAGTACGGGTATGGAATGTCTGTCACTGCAGGTTGAATCAGGATGTCATATTCATGAGAGATAAGGATTAATGAGTGTTTATATAACAGTTTGGCAGTCATGTTACTTCTCATTTATCCAAAACCTTAGTTAACTACATTTTTCTGACTTGGCCTCTCTTGGGAGAACTGGAGGACGCTCAGAGTTCCAGGCAGAGGTTTGACATGTTGACATTACTGTTCTGTGGGGATGAGAGTAGAGAGGTGACATTTGCCCAAAGTTGGGTTCAGTGACAGCGTTCTGTGTGTGTGTGTGCATGTGTTTGAGTGTGTGTGTGTTTTGCATGCCTGAGTGTGTTGTCCTTGTGCTCATGGGGCTTAGCAATGGGTGTACACACAAATGCCGAACAAGTTCATTACCATCTGTCAGTGTGATGGCTTGGCACGCAGTCACAGAGGTGCTCATGGCTCTTGTCATAAAGTTATGCATATCAACGCACATTCTTCTTATTAAGTGACAATGCCGAAGCACTGATGTCATGGCTGTAAAGTAAAGTATCCTGTGAGAGATCAGCATACAGTGCATTCTGAAAGTATTCAGACCCCTTGACTTTTTTCACATTTTGTTACGTTACAGCCTTATTATAAAATGGTTTTTTTCTTCACCAATATACAAACAATACCCCATAATGTCAAATCAAAAACAGTATTTTAGAAATGTTTGCAAATTTATTAAAAATATATAATACTGAAATCGCACGTTTACATAAGTATTCAGACCCTTTATGTAGACAGTGGTGGAAAAAGTACCCCATTTTCATACTTGAGTAAAAGTTAACATACCTTAGTAGAAAATGACTCAAGTGAAAGTCATCAAGTAAAATACTACTTGAGTAAATGTTTAAAAGTATTTGGTTTTAAATATACTTAAGTATCAAAAGTAAATGTAATTGCAAAAATATACTTAAAGGAAAAGTAGAAATAATTTCAAATTGATCATATTAAGCAAACCAGATAGTACAATTTTCATGTTTTTATTTTATTTATGGCTAGCCAGGGGTAAGCTCCAACACTCAGACATCATTTACAAACAAAGCATGTGTGTTTAGTGAGTCCGGCAGATCAGAGGCAGTAGAGATGACCAGGGATGTTCTCTTGATAAATGTGTGAATTTGACAATTTTCTAGCCGAGCTAAGCATTCAAAATATAACGAGTACATTTGGGTGTCGGAAATTTAGTAAAAAGTACATTATTTTCTTTAGGAATGTAGTGAAGTAAAAGTAGTAAAAAATATAAATGGTAAAGTAAAGTACAGATACCCCAAACAAGTTAAGTAGAACTTTCAAGTATGAGTTCTTTACACCACCATATGTAGGCAGCATCTATATGCCAGAGGCATGTTCTCAGAAGACCCTGTCAATCTCCTTTCCAAAAAGCTTTGAAACCGTCATTCATTAGTTTCCTTGTTGTCATGGTTAAATACAACTCTTCTGTATTGATACAGCTTTAATGAATATGCTTTCACAATCCCGTCTCTGACTGTGTGAGAGAGTCATCCTGTAAAATGTAGTAAACATGTATTGTGTAATCCTCCCATCTGTCTCACCTTACCCAGGTGTCCCCTTGCCTTAGGGTCCCTCTCTGGTGTAGGCACAGTACAGTCCACAGGTTCCACTATGTTGTTGAACCTGCCATGCTCAGCTGTGTGTGTATAGTTACCCGGGTTCTATTAATAGGGATCGCAGGCGGGGATCCTCCCTTGCGTTTGTCTCTGCCTTCTGTGTGGTAGAGAGGAGAGCTGGGCGAGCGAGGCGCTGTTTGCCCAGGCTTTTGTGTTCCTCGGGCCTCAGTGTTTGCCCTGGAGGGAGTGCTGGAGCTGGCCTGATAGAGGGGGTGGGGTCGTTTTGGGAGGGGAGGTGTGTGCTGTACAGTGCAGCCATAAGCCTGAATCTGAAGTATGTCAGGCAGGCCCTTTCTGAAGGAATCCCCCTTCCTCCACACTCTGCCCTCCCTCCATCTCTCTCTCCACCCTCTGCCCTCCCTCCATCGCTCTCTCCACACTCTGCCCTCCCTCCATCTCTCTCTCCACCCTCTGCCCTCCCTCCATCTCTCTCCACCCTCTGCCCTCCCTCCATCTCTCTCCACCCTCTGCCCTCCCTCCATCGCTCTCTCCACCCTCTGCCCTCCCTCCATCTCTCTCTCCACCCTCCATCTCTCTCTCCACCCTCTGCCCTCTCTCCATCGCTCTCTCCACACTCTGCCCTCCCTCCATCTCTCTCTCCACCCTCTGCCCTCCCTCCATCTCTCTCCACCCTCTGCCCTCCCTCCATCTCTCTCCACCCTCTGCCCTCCCTCCATCTCTCTCTCCACCCTCTGCCCTCCCTCCATCTCTCTCTCCACCCTCTGCCCTCCCTCCATCTCTCTCTCCACCCTCTGCCCTCCCTTCATCTCTCTCCACCCTCTGCCTTCCCTCCATCTCTCTCTCCACCCTCTGCCCTCCCTCCATCTCTCTCTCCACACTCTTCCCTCTTTCCATCTCTCTCTCCACACTCTTCCCTCCCTCCATCTCTCTCCACCCTCTGCCCTCTCTCATCTCTTCTTCCACACTCTGCCCTCCCTCCATCTCTCTCTCCACACTCTTCCCTCCCTCCATCTCTCTCCACCCTCTGCCCTCTCTCATCTCTTCTTCCACACTCTGCCCTCCCTCCATCTCTTCCTCCACCCTCTGCCCTCCCTCCATCTCTCTCTCCACCCTCTGCCCTCCCTCCATCTCTCTCTCCACACTCTGCCCTCCCTCCATCTCTCTCTCCACACTCTGCCCTCCCTCCATCTCTCTCTCCATACTCTGCCCTCCCTCCATCTCTCTCTCCACCCTCTGCCCTCCCTCCATCTCTCTCTCCACACTCTGCCCTCCCTCCATCTCTCTCTCCACACTCTGCCCTCCCTCCATCTCTCTCTCCACACTCTTCCCTCTTTCCATCTCTCTCTGCACCCTCTGCCCTCCCTCCATCTCTCTCTCCACCCTCCATCAATCCCTCTCTGTGGATTACAGTAGACTTGGTGACAGTCTATAAGGGAGGCCTTGCCATGACTATGCAAACATTGAGAGGAGGGTGGCAAATACACGTGTACAATATCCTTTGTTAGTTCATGAAGAATGTAAGAATGCAGTAAAATCACTCAAGTTTATGGGACAGAGAGCATAAACAACTTGGGAGTCAGTCCATGCCCACTGGGCACACACTGGTTGAATCAATGTTGTTTCCAACCAACGTGGAATAGACGTTGAATTGACATCTGTGGCGGAGTACATTTCCTCAAAGTATATGTAGGCCTCCTGTTTTTATTTTTGCTCAGAACCTTGTTGTTGTCAACACCGACGCACAGACACGTATCCATATCCAAACCCTTTCAGATATGACAATTCCAGTGCGCCCTCCCCATTAACACAAATATATTTGAACTATGCAGATGGGCAGGAAAAATCACAGCACTCTCAAGAGCGTCAGTACGCTCCCGTCTCACAAGGATTTTGACAGACAGAGCAGCGTATCGCCTCCTGTGCTTGTGTATTGTATAGTATCTCTAGTGTGCGCCCAAATACACAAAATACCTGCAAAGTCGCTGAACATTGGATACCTTTTAGTGACGGATACCCACTCAACAAAGATCGATGGGATAGCCTACATTGATGATTTGGAGATTTGGTAATAGTTGCACTGCCACCGCGTAATGGCATGACGCACGGAGATGCAATGTTGAAAATACTTTATCCTCAGTTGCGGTGAAGTCGATTTTGACGCGCAGAGGCCACATCAAGAGTTTTTTTTAACCTGAACTATACCTGTGAAAAACAACAGGTACCAAATACAAAAAAAACTGTTCTGAATGCAAGAACGCCATCGAGTTCCAAGTTCTGGGCGAGGAACACTGTCTGAATGTGAGACGCAACGTTTCCATACCAAGAACATTGCCGAGCTGCGGTTCTATATCCAAAACATAACTTGTATCTTGGAACATTTTTGTTTTAACATTTTATTGTGGAATAATCCTGGAAAAGCCTTAAGGTTATGCGCGTTCCTGGCGCTTTGTATACTCTTATTTGTATCAATGTTAGGAGGCAAGACTGAGCAAGTCCGAGTATGGGGGAAGAAACATCACATATAACCTGAATCAAATCTAATAACATTTTATTGCTCACATACACATATTTAGCAGATGTTGTTGCGGGTGTAGCGAAATGCTTGTCTTATAAAGCTCATATTGCCTTGGGCCTATTTGCTCAGCGGTGGGAAATAAATGTCACTAACAATGCATGAAACTTAAGACGTTGAGTCACCTGTAACTCATCATACATGACCCAAAGCCTCTCTGCTCCATGATGTTTTTATGACCCCCCTTCTCTCTCTCACACACACACACACACGCACACACACACGCACACACACAGAGAGAAAATAATGTGTGTTCATGTAATTGTTTGTTTGAACTGATAAAGCATTGTTTGACATGTCCACAGATGTGCTCATCATGAAATAATCAACGGAATTATCCCACAAGATTGCAGCATAAATATTTTGGTAATGTGCGTATTTATGTGTACAATTCAACTTTTGATGTAATTAGAATGATATTTATTCTGTTGCTATTCAGGGTGTAATTATAATGATATTTATTCTGTTCCTATGCAGGGTGAAACTGAAAGGATTTGGTGGAGAGCAGAACAGAAAGGCTTGGCCGCATAGAGGGAGGCGCCTTTCGTGCTCTCCTGAAACCAAAGCCTTTGAAGATTTTTTTTATTTTTTTTTTACTTCAAGCACAGAGGACATAACCTGAAAAGTTGGACGCATGAGAATTATGTACCTTTAAAGGACATCGTTGTGTGAATTTTCACCGCCAAGCCATGCTCCACAGCCGACCAGGAGCTTGCTGGGGTAAAGTGTCTGACCTCACTGGCGCGCACGCAGATTGGACTAAAACGCATTGGATAGCAGGTAAAGTAACGCACAATTTAATATTGAATAATATTACAACAAAATAATATTATTTTGAGTAGGAAATAATGCATTACGACTACATTACGACTACATACGACTGCATATCATTCATTTAAAACTGTGATATAGGTTAAATGTATTACATTCCTATTCGTTTACTTGTGCGTAATTGTACATGGTTGCCATGAAAGCTACAGTCCTTGCCTGTCATTCGTTATTTCCCTTGTCTTATTGTTTGCTTTGACAACAAGTCAATAGCTGGTTTGATGTCAAAGGCATTCTTTTCACATCAGCTGTTTTTGTCATACAAAACTCTTTGCTCACAGCTGCCACCTATATTGCCCTGACTTTTTGAGTCACCAGATTTTCTATGCAGACCTATTGGTATTTTTGTCATAAAATGTTTATCTATTATACCCTCTACTAATTGTGTATCTGTAAACTTATTGAACACTAACTATCTTTATATTAATAATTCAGCCCTTTCATCTTTGTGTTTCAAATGAGCTCTGAAAAGCAAATTCTGTGTGTACATTGACAATGGCCCTGCCCAATGTAGGCTAGACTGGCTACAATATATGTTCTCCTTGACCTTTCTTCTTGTTCCAATTCCCTAGTAGGGCCAGATAATCTCTTACTTTGAGATGGCGGTCAGTAAGTCTTAATGAGTGACCCTCTCCAGCGGTGGGCTGCAATCTGAATATCAAAGCGTCATTCACACACACCTGCTAATGTTCAATGTGTGTCCCCCTCAGAGCGTGCATACTACCTCACACACAGGGGTATGCATTTCCCCTGATTTCCATTGCCTCCCAGGTGCTAGAGAACTGTGTTTTGGCCTTGGCTGGTCTCTCTCGGGTAGTCTCTCACCTCCTCAGGGTTACCTGCATGGTGCTCAGCTGCTCGTACCTGTCTGGGTAGTCTCTCACCTCCTCAGGGTTACCTGCATGGTGCTCAGCTGCTCGTACCTGTCTGACTGGCAAACCTCTTTCAATCTGACCATGCCGTCTTATTGGTAATCAATAAGCAAACACAGACATGTGAAACGCTTCATTGCCTTTTCTTTTGATGCTGTGTCATCTTGATGTTCTGGTGCTCTCAGGACTGTCAAAACCCTGTGCCCCTCATGTCTCTCTTCATGCTATCTAACTACTGGACTCTAACTACTGGTCTCTAACTACTGGTCTCTAACTACTGCTATCTAACTACAGGTCTCTAACTACTGCTATCTAACTACAGGTCTCTAACTACTGGTCTCTAACTACTGCTATCTAACTACAGGTCTCTAACTACTGGTCTCTAACTACAGGTCTCTAACTACAGGTCTCTAACTACTGCTATCTAACTACAGGTCTCTAACTACTGGTCTCTAACTACTGGTCTCTAACTACTGGTCTCTAACTACTGCTATCTAACTACAGGTCTCTAACTACTGCTATCTAACTACAGGTCTCTAACTACAGGTATCTAACTACAGGTCTCTAACTACTGGTCTCTAACTACAGGTCTCTAACTACAGGTCTCTAACTACTGCTATCTAACTACAGGTCTCTAACTACAGGTCTCTAACTACTGGTCTCTAACTACTGGTCTCTAACTACAGGTCTCTAACTACAGGTCTCTAACTACAGGTCTCTAACTACTGGTCTCTAACTACAGGACTCTAACTACTGCTATCTAACTACAGGACTCTAACTACTGGTCTCTAACTACAGGTCTCTAACTACAGATCTCTAACTACAGGTCTCTAACTACAGGTCTCTAACTACAGGTCTCTAACTACTGGTCTCTAACTACTGGTCTCTAACTACAGGTTTCTAACTACAGGTCTCTAACTACAGGTCTCTAACTACTGGTCTCTAACTACAGGTCTCTAACTACTGGTCTCTAACTACTGGTCTCTAACTATTGGTCTTCTGTCAGTTGACCTCATACTCACCTCTAATGGTAAGGCTGCGTGCTAATGCAGTTGCGGCTTCGGTCTCAGCGTTCAGCCAGCAGCACTGTGTAGATTGGGGATGTCAGGGAACTGGGCTGAGTTGATTTAAGACTGTCCATTTACTTTGGAATCTCACTCCCATGTAGTGGTGTGTGTTTGAATAGTAAACAAACAAACATTTGACCAACTGGGGACATTTTGTTGGTCCCCACAAGGTCAAATGCTTTTTCTAGGGGGTTTAGGGTTAAGGTTAGAATTAGGGTTAGGGTTAGGAGCTAGGGTTAAGGTTAGGTTTTCGGGTTTGGGTTAGGGTATGGGTTAGCGTTAGGGAAAATGGATTTTGAATGGGACTGAGCCTCCACTGCTTCCACTTCCTCGGGTCAAAGGTCATGGAGGTCTGTACCCCGGTTAGTAGTGGTCAGATCAACTGGACACTCCTTTTCCCTTTGACTGCGACCTCCCTCTGGCCTGCATGGTCTTTTTAAACACGCTTGGAGTTTATGGGTAAGAAAAGCTGCTGTTTGGTTTGGAGGTGTATATCTCTACACTCTGATGCTTCTTCTTCGCTCCTCTTTCATTGCTTATTGCATCGTAATATCTACCTGTATTGCCTCTGATAGGCAGTTAGCTCCAGCGCAATGTAAAAATGTATTAACATGTTATATATTTTGTTATTAACTCGCTAGTCACTAAGCTCAAGTGTTATTCAAGTTCTAGTCCCTCCCCCTAGTGGTAAGCAAATATTAAATCATTTAAAAATTGGTATCAACTGCAGGTTTTACATATGACTTTCTGTAAGGTCTAAAAATCCAGTGTAATAGATTTCTATGTAGAAGTCTATGCAGGGGAGGTGTGTCTGGCTTGCCTTGTCTGTGAGAGTGTGACTGACGTTACTGGATAATGTCACTCTGATTGAGCCTTTAAGATGAGATGGAGGAGAATAAGTAATGAGAAATAGACTATGCAACCCAGAGTGCCACAGGGCAACCTCAACCTCAACCTGGAACTGTTTAGAGAACTCACTGAGCCACAATACGTATTTTGGGGTGAAGTGAAGGGGGCATGCTCTGACTAAAACACATTTCAATTTATACTTAAAAACAACAACAACTGCTCACTCTTCCATTACTTTCTTGCAGTTGACACAAACTGCTAAGTATACTAGAATTATACATGTATTATTGCACTTAATGTCTATTTCTGATTTAACAGACTTACATTTAGAACAAAGCGATAGTTAGCACAGCTGTATTCTTCTGAAATTGCCGGGTCAGCTCCATTCATCATGGTGTCATGGGCTGCTTTGAACTGACGGGCCAGCAGGTCATTACGAGAAGGGCTCGAGACAAGTGGGCGACACGGAAATGCTTTGCAGGGCATTTGTTCATCCAGACACACTAATGGTCAGCTTTCCCTGGGCCTGGACCCACACTGAACTGAATTTAAAGAAATTAGTGAGGAAGGGCAAGGGAAGGGAAGGTTTGTTGGGGGTAGAGTAGGAGTGGGCAGGGGGGGGTTGTTGGGGGTAGAGTAGGAGTGGGAAGGGGAGGTTTGTTGGGGGTAGAGTAGGAGTGGGCAGGGGGGGTTGTTGGGGGTAGAGTAGGAGTGGGCAGGTGGGGTTTGTTGGGGGTAGAGTAGGAGTGGGCAGGGGGGGGTTGTTGGGGGTAGAGTAGGAGTGGGCAGGGGGGTTGTTTAAGGGTAGAGTAGGAGTGGGCAGGGGGGGTTGTTGGGGGTAGAGTAGGAGTGGGCAGGGGGGGTTGTTTAAGAGTAGAGTAGGAGTGGGCAGGGGGGGTTGTTGGGGTAGAGTAGGAGTGGGCAGGGGGGGTTGTTGGGGTAGAGTAGGAGTGGGCGGGGGGGGGGGGTTGTTGGGGTAGAGTAGGAGTGGGCGGGGGGAGGTTTGTTGGGGGTAGAGTAGGAGTGGGCGGGGGGGTTGTGTGTGTGTGTTTGTGTGCTGTTTTTTGTTTTTTGTAGATATCTCTCTATATAATGTCTCCAACATTTTCCTCCTCTCTCTCTCTCTATATATATATATATATATATATATACAGTTATATACAGTACAAGTCTGAAGTTTACATACACCTTAGCCAAATACTTTTAAACTCAGTTTTTAATCCTAGTAAAAATTCCCTGTCTTAGGTCAGTTAGGATCACCACTTTATTTTAAGAATGTGAAATGTCAGAATAATAGCAGAGAGAATGATTTATTTCAGCTTGTATTTCTTTCATCACATTCCCAGTGGGTCAGAAGTTTACATACACTCAAATGGTATTTGGTAGCATTGCCTTTAAATTGTTTAACTTGGGTCAAACGTTTCAGGTAGCCTTCCACAAGCTTCCCACAATAAGTTGGGTGAATTTTGGCCCATTCCTCCTGGCAGAGCTAATGTAACTGAGCCAGGTTTGTAGGCCTCCTAGCTCGCACACGCTTTTTCTGTTCTGCCCACAAATTTTCTATGGGATTGAGGTCAGGGCTTTGTGATGGCCACTCCAATACCTTGACCTTGTTGTCCTTAAGCCATTTTGCCACAACTTTGGAAGTATGCTTGGGGTCATTGTCCATTTGGAAGACCCATTTGCGACCAAGCTTTAACTTCCTGACTGATGTCTTGAGATGTAGCTTCAATATATCCACATAATTTTCTTACCTCATGATGCCATCTATTTTGTGAAGCGCGTCAATCCCTCCTGCAACAAAGCACCCCCACAACATGATGCTTCTACCCCCGTGCTTCATGGTTGGGATGGTGTTCTTCGGCTTGCAAGCATCCCCCTTTTCCCTCCAAAGATAACTATGGTCATTATGGCCAAACAGTTCTATTTTTGTTTCATCAGACCAGAGGACATTTCTCCAAAAAGTACAATCTTTGTCAACATGTGCAGTTGCAAACCGTAGTCTGGCTTTTTTATGGCGGTTTTGGAGCAGTGGCTTCTTCCTTGCTGAGCAGCCTTTCAGGTTATGTCGATATAGAACTCATTTTACTGTGGATATAGATACTTTTGTACCTGTTTCCTCCAGCATCTTCAAAAGGTCCTTTGCTGTTGTTCTGGGATTGATTTGCATTTTTCGCACCAAAGTACATTCATTTCTAGGAGACAGAACATGTCTCCTTCCTGAGCGGTATGACGGCTGCGTGGTCCCATGGTGTTTATACTTGCATACTATTGTTTGTACAGATGAATGTGGTACCTTCAGGCATTTGGAAATTGCTCACAAGGATGAACCAGACTTGTGGAGTTCTACCATTTTTTTTCTGAGGTCTTGGCTGATTTCTTTAGATTTTTCCCATGATGTCAAGCAAAGAGGCACTTGAGGTAGGTTAAGCAAAGACTTGAGGTAGGCCTTGAAATGCATCCACAGGTACACCTCCAATTGGCTCAAATGATGTCAATTAGCCTATCAGAAGCTTCTAAAGCCATGACACATTTTGATGGAATTTTCCAAGCTGTTTAAAGGCATAGTCAACTTAGTGTATGTAAACTTCTGACCCACTAGAATTGTAATATAGTGAATTATAAGTGAAATAATCTGTAAACAATTGTTGGAAAAATTACTTGTGTTATGCAGAAAGTAGATGTCCTAACCGACTTGCCAAAACTATAGTTTGTTAACAAGAAATTTGTGGAGTGGTTGAAAAATGAGTTTTAATGACTCCAACCTAAGTGTATGTAAACTTCTGACTTCAACTGTATATCTCTCTCTCTCTCTATCACTCTCTCACTCACTCTCTCTCACTCTCTTTCTCTCTCTCCCACTCTCCCTCTCTCATTCTCCCTCTCCCTCTCTCTCCCTTTCTCACTCTCCCTCTCTCCCTTTCGCACTCTCCCTCTCTCATTCTCCCTCTCCCTCTCTCTCCCTTTCACACTCTCCCTCTCTCCCTTTCGCACTCTCCCTCTCTCTCTCCCTCTCCCTCTCTCCCTTTCTCATTCTCCCACTCTCATTATCCCTCTCTCTCTCCCTCTCCC
The DNA here is from genome assembly GCF_901001165.1 of Salmo trutta. NCBI lineage: Eukaryota > Metazoa > Chordata > Actinopteri > Salmoniformes > Salmonidae > Salmo > Salmo trutta. Next base: position 32,062,648 of record NC_042987.1, read on the forward strand.
TCTCACTCTCTTCCATCACTCTCTCTCTCTCTCTCCCACTCTTCCTCTCTCTCTCACTCTCTCCCTCTCTCTCCCTCTCCCTCTCTCCCTCTCCCTATCTCTCCCTTTCTCCCTCTCTCCCTTTTTTAAATGTATTTACATTTTTTATTTCAACTTTATTTAACCAGGTAGGCCAGTTGAGAACAAGTTCACATTTACAACTGCGACCTGGCCAAGATAAAGCAAAACAGTGCGACAAAAACAACAACACAGAGTTACACATAAACTAACATACAGTCAATAACACAGTAGCAAATATATGTACAGTGTGTGCAAATGTAGAAGAGTAGGGAGGTAAGGCAATAAATAGGCCATAGAGGCAAAACAATTACAATTTAGCATGAACACTTGAGTGATAGATGTGCAGATGATGATGTGCAAGTGGAGATACTGGGGTGCAAAAGAGCAAGAAGATAAATAACAATATGGGGATGAGGTAGTCAGGTGTGCTATTTACAGATTGGCTGTGTACAAGTACAGTGATCTATAAGCTGCTCTGACAGCTGATGCTTAAAGTTAGAGAGGGAGATATAAGACTCCAGCTTCAGTAATTTCTGCAATTCGTTTCAGTCATTGGCAGCAGAGAACTGGAAGGAAAGGCGGCCAAAAGAGGAGTTGGCTTTGGGGGGGATCAGTGAAATATACCTGCTGGAGTGCGTGCTACGGGTGGGTGTTGCTATGGTGACCAGTGAGCTGAGATAAGGCAGGGCTTTACCTAGCAGAGACTTATAGATGACCTGGAGCCAGTGGGTTTGGCGACGAATATGTAGCGAGGGCCAGCCAACGAGAGCATACAGGTCGCAGTGGTGGGTAGTATATGGAGCTTTGGTGACAAAACGGATGGCACTGTGATAGACTACATCCAGTTTGCTGAGTAGAGTGTTGGAGGCTATTTTGTAAATGACATCGCCGAAGTCAAGGATCGGTAGGATAGTCAGTTTTACGAGGGTATGTTTGGCAGCATGAGTGAAGGAGGCCTTGTTGCAAAATAGGAAGCCGATTCTAGATTTCATTTTAGACTGGACATGCTTAATGTGAGTCTGGAAGGAGAGTTTACAGTCTAACCAGACACCTAGGTATTTGTAGTTGTCCACATATTCTAAGTGAGAACAGTCCAGAGTAGTGATGCTAGTCGGGCGGGTGCGGGCAGCAATCGGTTGAAGAGCATGCATTTAGTTTTACTAGATTTTTAAAGCAGTTGGAGGCTACGGAAGGAGTGTTGTATGGCATTGAAGCTTGTTTGGAGGTTTGTTAACACAGTGTCCAAAGGGACAGATGTATACAGAATGGTGTCGTCTGCATTGAAGTGGATCAGAGAATCACCAGCAGCAAGAGCAACATCATTGATATATACAGAAAAAATAGTTGACCTGAGAATTGAACCCTGTGGTACCCCCATAGAGACTGCCTGAGATCCGGACAACAGGCCCTCCGATTTGACAAACTGAACTGTATCAGAGAAGTAGTTGGTGAACCAGGCGAGGCAGTCATTTGAGAAACCAAGGCTATGGAGTCTGCCGATAAGAATGTGATGATTGACAGAGTCGAAAGCCTTGGCCAGGTCGATGAAGACGGCTGCACAGTACTGTCTTTTATCAATGGCGGTTATGATATTGTTTAGGACCTTGAGATTGGCTGAGGTGCACCCATTACCAGCTCTGAAACCAGATTGCATAGCGGAGTAGGTACGGTGGGATTGTAAATGGTCGGTGATCTGCTTGTTAAATTGGCTTTCCAAGATTTTAGAACGGCAGGGCAGGATGGATATAGGTCTATAACAGTTTGGGTCTAGAGTGTCTCCCCCTTTTGAAGAGGGGGATGACCGCTGAAGCTTTCCAATCTTTGGGGATCTCAGATGATACGAAAGAGAGGTTGAACAGGCTAGTAATAGGGGTTGCAACAATTTCAGCTGATAATTGTAGAAAGAGAGGCTCCAGATTGTCGAGCCCAGCTGATTTGTAGGGATCCAGATTTTGCAGTTCTTTCAGAACATCAGCTGTCTGGATTTGGGTGAAGGAGAAGTGGGGGGGGGGGGGGGGCTTGGGCAAGTTGCTGCAGGGGGTGCAGAGCTGTTGGCTGGGTTAGGGGTAGCCAGGTGGAAAGCATGGCCAGACGTAGAAAAATACTTATTGATATTATTGATTATCGTAGATTTTTCGGTGGTGACAGTGTTTCCTAGCCTCAGTACAGTGGGCAGCTGGGAGGAGGTGCTCTTATTCTCCATGGACTTTACAGTGTCCCAAAACTTTTTGGAATTAGTGCTACAGGAAGCAAATTTCTGTTTGAAGAAGCTAGCCTTAGCTTTCCTAACTGACTGAGTATATTGGTTCCTGACTTCCCTGAAAAGTTGCATATCGCGGGGGCTATTCGAAGCTAATGCAGAACGCCACAGGAAGTTTTTGTGCTGGTCAAGGGCAGTCAAGTCTGGGGTGAACCAAGGGCTATATCTGTTCTTAGTTCTACATTTTTTGAAAGGGGCATGCTTATTTAAGATGGTGAGGAAAGCACTTTTAAAGTGCAACCAGGCATCCTCTACTGACGGGAAGGGGTCAATTTCCTTCCAGGATACCCGGGCCACGTCGATTAGAAAAGCCTGCTCGCTGAAAATAGAGGGCAAATTGGTCAGGATGATATCTAAGAGGGTGCCCATGGTTACGGATTTAGGGTTGTACCTGGTAAGTTCCTTGATCATTTGTGTGAGATTTAGGGCATCTAGTTTAGATTGTAGGACAGCCGGGGTGTTAAGCACATCCCAGTTTAGGTCACCTAACGGTACGAACTCTGAAGATAGATGGGGGGAAATCAATTCACATATGGTGTCCAGGGCACAGCTGGGTGGCTGAGGGGGGTCTATAACAAGTGGCAACGGTGAGAGACTTGTTTCTGGAAAGGTGGAAAGGCTGTCTCCCTTTCTCACTCTTCCTTTCTCACTCTCCCTCACTCACTGGAAAAACTCAGAAGCAAAATTACAACATTGAACAGTGAACCATCATATTTTGTCTCAAAGATCTGATAATGAAAGAGAATTATTGTTTTTGAATTTGGTCAAGATAGTGTGGGAGAGGTGGAAAAACTATTGTTATCCATCAATTAATGATAAGCCACCAGGTATAGACAACCTTAATGGGAAACTATACATTATTGATAAGCCACCAGGTATAGACAACCTTAACAGGAAACTATACATTATTGATAAGCCACCAGGTATAGACAACCTTAACGGGAAACTATTGAGAATTGTAGCAGACTGTATTACCACCCCTATCTGCTATACCTTTAACCAAAGCCTAAAGGAGGGTGCGTCCACAGGTGTGGAAGAAGGCTAAAGTAATTCCACTGCCTAAAAATAGTAAAGCACCCTTTTCTGGCTCTAACAGCCGCCCAATCAGTTTGCTGCCTATTTATGCGGATGATTCCACACTCTACATGTCAACACCCAAAGCCAGTTTGCTCACTGAAATTATAAATAAGGAGTTACAGTCAGTATCAGAATGTGTGATTAATAATAAACTGGTCTTAAATACAGTGCCTTCGGAAAGTATTCAGACCCCTTGACTTTTGAATACTTTCCAAAGGCACTAAAACAAAAATCATTGTATTTGGTTGAAAACATTCTCAAAGACCTAAACTTCAACTGGAGTTATGTATAAGAGAGCAAGTTGAGGAAGCTAAACTCCTAGGTATAACATTGGATGGCCAGTTATTATGGTCAAGTCATATTGACTAAGTTGTTGTGAAGATGGAGAGAGGTATGTCTGTTATAAAAATATGTTCTAAGTTTTTGACACAAAAATCAACTGTATTAGTTGTTCAGGCGCTGGTCTTGTCCCATCTTGATTACTGTCCCGTAACATGGTCAAGCGCAGCAAAGAAAGACCTAGCAAAGCTGCAGCTGGCTCAAAACAGAGCAGCACACCTTGCCCTTAATTACACATACAGAACTAACATCAACAACATGCCAGTGTTTCCTGGTTGAGGGTTGATGAGAGATGAACTGCTTCTCTTCTAGTTTTTATGATAAATATTACTGTGATAAAAAATCCAGATTGGCTGCATAATCAAATAACATTCAGCTCAGACACCCACAAGATATGCCACCAGGGGTCTCTTCACAGTCCCCAAGATATGCCACCAGGGGTCTCTTCACAGTCCCCAAGACATGCCACCAGGGGTCTCTTCACAGTCCCCAAGATATGCCACCAGGGGTCTCTTCACAGTCCACAAGACATGCCACCAGGGGTCTCTTCACAGTCCCCACAAGACATGCCACCAGAGGCCTCTTCACAGTCCACAAGACATGCCACCAGGGGTCTCTTCACAGTCCACAAGACATACCACCAGGGGTCTCATCATAGTCCAAAACGAATTCACAGCAATGTACAGTATTATACAGAGCCGTGATCACATGGAAATCCTTTCCATCTCCAATTACTCAAGCAAACAGAAAAATTACCTTAAAAAAAGGACAACCACTCATAGAACAGCATGTACTGTGAGGGGACACACAAACACATGCACACACAGACACACACACTCTAATACGCACATTATTTGTTTAGTTGTATTGTTTGTATTATTATTATTATTAGTTATGTTTGTATGTCATGGTATTGTAAATGTGTGTGACTGTCCTTGTGTATCAGTGTTTTGTTACTTGTCATGTTTAGTGTTTTTTGTGGACCCCAGGAAAAAGCACAAGCTAATGGGGATCCAAATAAACAAACAACCCAATCAGAATAGTGGTGTGCGTGGCTCAGTCCCATTGGGGTTAGGGTTAGGGGTGGGGCTAATGTCCTCTGGAGGATTCAATGGGTGGAGGGTCTGGTTTCACTCTCCACAGCATCTCTGAGAGGGACATTAGTTTAGGCCTGAGATTGTAAGGGTACTATAATCCACCCATACAACTTCAAACACTTTGGTTGCTCAGTAAAAACACCATTACCTTGGTTTCTCTGGACCTTTCTGGACCTTTCCTCCATGGTGTTAAAGAGAGGATGCTAACCTCAGGGCCATAGAGGTAAATCACTGCTCACTTACAGTAAACCCCAATCCAAACGGAACACGTTCTTTCATCGACATCAATGCATGATTAATGAGAAATACAAGTTAAGAGCACACATCTCAAGTAAGGATTCAGCCCTTAGGTTACAGTTTCATCATCAGACAACCACTTTGTTTGGTTCCGAGCAGCACCACTGATTGCAGCCATAGTAGTAAAACTGCCACGTCTATTTGCCATATTACAACAACAAAGAGGTTACTTCAAACAACCAACACTGTTTTTTCCCCTCAGACATCATTGCATGCATGATAGAACAGCAGAGTATTTACTACGATGCTGGACGCTCCTCTCTTTCCTTTCATAAACAAAACAAAAACAATAACAAATGCGCCTGGGGTGACCAGTGGCGCTGTTTCACCTTATGCTTTGCTCAGCTTAAAGGGTTGAAGTGCAGTTGTACTACTCTCTCTCCCATCCAGAGCCACTATGTCCAAAACATTGATATTGGACCCTGGGAAGTGTTGTACACATCTTCTGATTGGCTGCTTCTGACCAGGGTTATCTGAGCCGCAAACATTGCCAGGTATCTGGTTCTCATTTTAAGCAGAGTTCTGTGGGTTTTTGACAGGCGACAGCTGAGCTAAAGAGTGGAAACTGGCACTAACAAGCAATTACCTCCTCTCCTCTCCAGCCTGGAAGGCATTAGGGGATTATGCAGCATAATCAGATCCTCTGGTTTTGTCGCTGCTGACTGCAGTTTAGTCTAGCGTCAGTTAGAAGGGCATATCTGGCGCATTGTGGTCAGAGTGGTATTTGATATTTTATTAGGATCCCCATTAGCTGTTGCAAAAGCAGCAGCTACTCTTCCTGGGGTCCATAGAAAACATGAAACACAATAGAGAATGAGATAATACAGAACATCAATAGAACAGCTCAAAGAACTACATTTTTTTAAAGGCACACGTAGCCTACATATCAATGAATACACACAAACTATCTAGGTCAAATAGGGGAGAGGCATTGTGCCGTGAGGTGTTGCTTTATCTATTTTTTTGAAACCAGGTTTGCTGTTTATTTGAGCAATATGAGATGGAAGGAATTTCCATGCAATTAGGGCTCTATATAATACTGTATGCTTTCTTGAGTTTGTTCTGGATTTGAGAACTGTGAAAAGACCCCTGGTGGCATGTCTGGTGAGATAAGTGTGTGTGTCAGAGCTGTGTGTAAATTGACTATGCAAACAATTTGGGATTTTCAACACATTGTTTCTTATAAAAAGAAGAAGTGATGCAGTCAGTCTCTCCTCAACTCTTAGCCAAGAGAGACTGGCATGCATAGTATTTATATCAGCCCTCTGATTACAATTAGGAGCAAAACATGCCGCTCTGTTCTGGGCCAGCTGCAGCTTAACTAAGTCTTTCCTTGCAGCACTGGACCACACGACTGGACAATAATCAAGATTAGATAAAACTAGAGCCTGCAGAACATGCTTTTTTGAGTGTGGTGTCAAAAAAGCAGAGCATCTCTTTATTACGGCCAGACCTCTCCCCATCTTTACAACCATTGAATCTATATGTTTTGACCATGACAGTTTACAATCTAAAGTAATACCAAGTAATTTAGTCTCCTCAACTTGTTCAACAGCCACACCATTCATTACCAGATTTAGCTGAGGTCTAAAACTTAAGGAATGATTTGTACCAAATACAAATGTTCTTAGTTTTAGAGATGTTCAGGACCAGTTTATTACTGGCCACCCATTCCAAAACAGACTGCAACTCTTTGTTAAGGGTTTCAGTGACTTCATTAGCTGTGGTTACTTATGCGTATATGGTTGAATCATCAGCATACATGGACACACATGCTTTGTTTAATACCAGTGGCAGGTCATTGGTAAAAATAGAAAAGAGTAGATGGCCTAGAGAGCTGCCCTGTGGGACACCACACTTAACATGTTTGACATTAGAGAAGCTTCCATTAAAGAAAACCCTTTGAGTTCTATTAGATAGATAGCGCTGAATCCACGATATGGCAGAGGTTGAAAAGCCATAACACATACGTTTTTTCAACAACAGGTTATGGTCAATAATATCAAAGGCTGCACTGAAATCTAACAGTAAAGCTCTCACAATCAATCTTATTATTATCAATTTCTTTCAGCCAATCATCAGTCATTTGTGTCAGTGCAGTACATGTTGAGTGCCCTTCTCTATAAGCATGCTGAAAGTCTGTTGTTAATTTGTTTACAGAGAAATAGCATTGTATTTGGTCAAACACAATTTTTACAACAGTTTGCTAAGAGCTGGCAGCAAGCTTACAGGTCTGCTGTTAGAACCAGTAAAGGCCGCTTTACCACCGTTGGGTAGCGGAATGACTTTGGCTTCCCTCCAGGCCTGAGGACAAAGACTTTCCTCTAGGCTCAGATTAAAAATATGATAGATAGGAGTGGCTATAGAGTCAGTTACCATCCTCAGTAGCTTTCCATCTAAATGGTCAATGCCAGGAGGTTTGTCATTATTGATCGATAACAATAATTTTTCCACCTCTCCCACACTAACTTTCCAAAATTCAAATTTGCAATGCTTTCCTTTGCATGAATACAATTGCTCACTGTTTGTTGTTGGCATTTCCTGCCTAAGTTTGCCCACTTTGCCAATGAAATAATCATTAAAATAATTGGCAACATCAAATTGTTTCATGATGAATAAGCCATCTGATTCGATGAACGATGGAGTTGAATTTTTCTTTCTGCCCATAATTTATTTTAAAGTACTCCAAAGTTTTTGTTCCATGATTCTATATGTCATTGATCTTGGCTTCATAATACAGTTTCTTATTCTTTTTGTTAAGTTTAGTCACATCATTTCTCAATTTGCTGTAAGTAAGCCAGTCAGATGTGCAGCCAGACTTATTAGCCACTCCTTTTGCCCCATCTCTTTCAACCATACAGTTTTTCAATTCCTCATCAATCCATGGAGCCTTAACAGTTCTAACAGTCAGTTTCTTAACAGGTGCATGTTTATCAATAATTAGAAGAAGCAATTTCATAAATTCATCAAGTGCAGTGTCTGGATGCTCCTCATTATAATCACATCAGACCAACAAATATTTTTAACGTCATCCACATAAGAGCCACAGCAAAATCCTTTGTATGATCTCTTATACACTATTTTGGGCCTGGTTTATGGAACTTTGGCTTTCCTGGATATAGCCACTATATTGTGATCACTGCATCCAATGTGTACGGATACAGCTTTAGAACAAAGTTCTACAGTATTAGTAAAAATGTTATCGATACATGTGGATGATCTTGTTCCTGTAGTGTTTGTAAACACCCTGGTAGGTTGATTAATAACCTGAACCAGATTACAGGCACTGGTTACAGTAAGAAGCTTCCTCTTGAGTGGACAGCTTGATGAAAACCAGTCAATATTCAGGCCCCCAAGAAAGTAGAACTCTCTGTTTACATCACATACACTATCAAGCATTTCACACATATTATTTAGATACTGACTGTTAGCCTATAGCAACACCCCAAAAGAAAAGGCTTTAGATGTGCCAAGTGAACCTGCAACCACAACACTTCAATAACACTTGACATAAGATCTTCTCTAAGCATTACAGGGATATGGCTCTGAATATATACAGCAACACCTCCCCCATAAGCATTTCTGTCTCTTCTATAAATGTTACATCCTTGTATTGCTACTGCTGTATCATCAAATGAATTATCTAAGTGAGTCTCAGAAATGGCTAATATATGAATGTTATCTGATGTTAACAAGTTATTGATTTCATGAACCTTATTTCTAAGGCTACATATATTAATATGGGCTATTTTCAGCCCTTTCCTGGGTAGCTTATCAGAGACAGACATAATACTGAAAAGAGCAAACAAAGCAAGAGGAAAAATGTACATTCTGCAGTCCATTAATCAAATGGTGTGTGTGTGTATGTGCTGCGGACCCATAGGCTTGGCTCTCTCATCCCTTCCAGGCTTCTGGTGGACAATGAGCCTGTCATAGCGGATGTAAACAATGTCCCAACGCGCTCCGGCAGCTTTCATGGCTGGGATCAGTTCTTTCCTCTTCTGGCGCACAGCTTCAGGATAGTCCTCGTTGAGGAAGATACACGTTCCTTTCAAGTTCTTGGCCCCTTCCAGAACATCTACCTTGTCCTTGAACCTCAGGAACTTGACCACTATTGGCCTGGGCCTATCACCTAGGCCGGTGGTGGGTTTTCCAGTCCTGTGGGCGCGCTCCACCTCAATCTTCCTGTGGTCCATCTTCAATTTCTTAGAGATCATTTCCCTCACTTTGTCCTCAGACTCCGTCCAGGTCTCATGTGGAGATTCTGCAATTCCGTCCACAACCATGTTGTTCCGCCTTGATTGTCCCTCGAGATTTATCTGTCATTGTTATCATGGATTCACACACAGAACTGATGTCCTCTCTCAATGACTTACAGATTGCTGTCATTTTGCCGTTCTCCTGTTTCAACTCATCGAGCTGACCCTGGGAGAACTGCAAACTGTTCTTCAGGTCCTGGACCTCTCTGGTCAGGTCGTCCATTCTTTTATTAGTAGAATCCACAAGTATTTGGCAAAACACTTGAAGCTAATGTCTTGCTGTTGTAACATTTGCTTATAGGTCTCTTTTTGTTAGTTTAAAGGATCCTTCACATGTGATAGAGAGACATCACTGTCCTCAACGGTACTCCCAACGGCTTTGGTCTTTGTCATGGTAGCTAGTAACGTATGTTAGGCTGTTACTCCTTGCAGTTCCAGACAGGGCAGGTCACAGGGAATATTGAAAACAACAAACAGCAAGGATCTAGACAGACACAAACCCGGGACAATCCGCAGTCCCAGCCATAATGGCTAACCGTGTCGCGGGCTGCGTTCAAGAAAACCCCGCTAGCTTGATATGCAGCTAGCTAGCAGATAGGCTAGCTGCGACGCCAAATAGCTCCTCAGACCCGTCCTTGGTCGGCAGGATCACTGGAAAGAGACAAGCAGTCCCAGCAACTGATGCCAAACGCGTCGCGGGATCCAAACTAAGAAGCTAGTTAGCTAGCTACCAAGAAATTTCCAATACACTTTCAAACAACAAACTTTCCAAACAAACTTAACCGCAGCTCTTCCTCGCTCCGCGTTCAACTGGAAGTGACGTGAGGGAGGGTATGAATCGAACCCGAAACCCGCCACTTTAAGGGGCGAATCAAACCCGAACCCACCACTTTAACACGTAAGAACACACAGTACGGGACTGTGGAGATTATGGGTGTGTGTGTTTGCTACCAGCATAGTACAGAATCTGAAAAGCAACAAGTAGTCAACCGCCAGGTGTACAAATGGTCTGTTCTGACTGGATGGACTGGACATATTCGAAGAGGTTTTCACAGGAACCAGAAGGAATAAGGAACATGCATGCCGTGTATATCATCATAGGTGTTATGGAAGTTTCTGTACCCAGATAAAAGTGTGTCTGGTAATGATCAGGGGAAGACACGACAGGGGCTAGTAATTGAATCTCCTCTTTCTCCCGGGTGTCTTTTATTGTGATGGTGATTTAGTGAGGTCCGTTCCCCCTGCTGTAGGGCTCTGTCTGTGACAGGTAATGCTGGAGGACAGAACACCTCTAATGGGCTTCCTTATAGAAGATTGTTCTGTTCTGGAGAGATTGGATCTGGGCTGTTAAAGGCCAAGTTTAGGATTTTACAACTTGATGTTAGATGGTTCCTCACCTTGAAAGTAGTCTATTGACCTGGAGAAACTGTAATCCATGGTTTGGTTTTCTTCAGCCACTTCAAACTTCAGCTAACTTTAGCCACCGCTAACTAAAATTCAGAAGTAGTTATGGATTATACCATATGGCTAGCTATACCCAACTCAGTGATGATAATGTGAAACACGTTTATGTTCAAGCAATATCATTTGTCCATATATTAGTCTTGGGTGGAACACACTCTAGCCCTGAGCAAATATCTACTTAGTTTATTTACAATTAATGTGTAATTATTTATTGTTTAATACAACTGTTTACAATATTTGTATATAAACATTTTAGTCATTTAGCAGATGCTCTTATCCAGAGCGACTTACAGAAGCAATTTGGGTTAAGTGCCTTGCTGAAGGTCACATCGACAGATTTTGTTCACCTACTCGGCTTGGGGTTTCGAACCAGCGACCTTTCGGTTACTGGCCCAAAGCTCTTAACCACTAGGCTTCCTGCCACCCTCATCAATAAGGATAGCTTACATTTTTCTTCCCATCTCATTGCAAACCTAACCTTACTCAGAGCAAATTTACAATTCAATGTGTATGTACAGTACCAGTCAAAAATTTGGAAACACACCTACTCATTCAAGGATTTTTCTTAATTTGACTAATTTCTACATTGACATCAAAGCTATGAAATAACACATATGGAACCATGTAGTAACCAAAAAAGTGTTAAACAAATCCAAATATATTTTAGATTCTTCAACGTAGCCATCCTTTGCCTTGATTACAGCTTTGCACACTCTTGGCATTCTCTCAACCAGCTTCACCTGGAATGCTTTTCCAACAGTCTTGAAGGAGTTCCCACATATGCTGAGCACTTGTTGGCTGTTTTTCCTTCACTCTGCGGTCCAACTCATCCCAAACCATCTCAATTGGGTTAAGGTTGGGCGATTGTGGAGGTCAGGTCATCTGATGCAGCACTCCATCACTCTCCTTCTTGGTCAAATAACCCTTACACAGCCTGGAGGGGTGTTGGGTCATTGTCCTTTAAAAAAACAAATGATAGTCCCACTAAGTGCAAATCAGATGGGATGGCGTATCGCTCCAGAATGCTGTGGTAGCCATGCTGGTTAAGTGTGCCTTGAATTCTAAATAAATCACTGACAGTGTCACCTGCAAAGCACCCCCACACCATCACACCTCTTCCATGCTTCAGACCAAAAGACTGATATCCACCGGTCTAATGTCCATTGCTCTTGTTTCTTGGCCCAAGCAAGTCTCTTCTTCTTATTGGTGTCCTTTAGTAGTGGTTTCTTTGCAGCAATTCGACAATGAAAGCCTGATTCACACAGTTTCCTCTGAAGAGTTGATGTTGAGATGTGTCTGTTACTTGAACTCTGTGCAGCATTTATTTGGGCTGCAATCTGAGGTGCAGTTAACTTTAATGAACTTATCCTCTGTAGCAGAGAACTCTGGGTCTTCTATTCCTGTGGAAGTCCTCATGAGAGCCAGTTTCATCATAGCGCTTGATGGTTTTTGCGACTGCACTTGAAGAAACTTTCAAAGTTCTTGAAATGTTCCAGATTGACTGAACTTCATGTGTTAAAGTAATGATGGACTGTAATTTTTCGTTGGTTATTTGAGCTGTTCTTGCCATAATATGGACTTGGTCTTTTACCAAATAGGGCTATCTTCTGTATACCACCCCTACCTTGTCACAACACAACTGATTGGCTCAAACGCATTAATTAAGAAGGAAAGAAATTCAACAAATTAACTTTTAACAAGGCACACCTGTTAATTGAAATGCATTCCAGGTAACTACCTCATGAAGCTCGTTGAGAGAATGCCAAGAGGTCATCAAGGCAAAGGGTGGCTACTTTGAAGTATCTCAAATATAAAATATATGTTGATTTGTGTAACACTTTTTTGGTTACTACATGATTCCATATGTGTTTTTTATAGTGTTGATGTCTTCACTAATATTCTACAATATAGAAAATAGTCAAACTAAGAAAAACTCTTGAATGAGTAGGTGTGTCCAAATTTTTGAATGGTACTGTAATTCGTGGGTGTATTCAATAAGGGGAGGAAACTGTACCAACAACACAAATATAAGGTGACAAGCAATCGACTCTCCTTGTTTCAGTTTTGCGAATGAAGAGGCTGCTGACCAAACCAAAGCCTTTAATCAGACCAGTGAGGCCAATCACACACAGACACACACACACACTTCTCTCTCTCTCTCACACACACACACACACACACACACACACACACACACACACACACACACACACACACACACACACACTGAAGCTCTGGAGTTCTGGAGGTCTTCAGGACTCAGCTAGCCCACCTCCACCTTCTACCCCCTGAGGGGCTGGAGGCGTTGGGCTGTAAACAGCTCCAGAGCAATGGGGTGAAATGAGCCGGGCAGACAGGCCCACATACACCCAGCAGACAAGGCTAAAGGAGGCTAAACGCTCCCAGCTGTGGCATTATGGACTCAAAACAAGGCCTCTCCAGGGACCAAGAGGGGATCTGTTGAAAAAGCCCCTTTAGCCTCTCTCTCTCTCACAATGGTCAGCTTTTAAAACAGGTTAGGGGAGAGGGAGTTGGATTGCAGTCTTTCTACTCTGCATACACACACATGCGCACACACGCAGCACCACACACACAAACACACACACATTTCCCTCTGCTTTTCAGGTTCCATTGTGTAAGAGACAGACGTCTGCATTCTCCCTGGCCCTGATTTGACTTACTGTTTCTCAGTAACTATATTGATATAGTCAAGCCTCTGAAGCAGGTTGGAGATGCACACACAGACCCTATCGTAACCTTTGAACTGTTATCTTGTCAGTACTCCCTCATCCTGGGTAAAGATAGCATTGTGATGATCGTCTAGGATGCTTCCCACATGGCACCCTATTCCCTTGATGGGGCACTTCGTTTGACCAGAGCCCTATTTTTGACCAAGGTCCCTGTGGGCCTTGGCCAAAAGTAGTGCACTATGAAGGGAATAGGGTGCCACTGGAGACGTACCCTGAGGGTTGTATTTAGAAACATTGACTAGCCGCAGAGTTTACATACCTTACCATGGACATTCACGTCCCGCTCTGCCAGGCTATCGCTTCTATCTGGTGGATGATAGATTACTGTTGATGCATCTTATATAGATAGGCCTATGCTTGTTTTCACTGAATCATGGTATGTTTTGTGTCGCTGTTTTTGGTCTCTCTGAGCTGAATTTTGCTTCGCCATACCATCTGTTGATGATGTTGAAATCAACCAATTTTGTCTGCTCTCACCTTAAATGAGCTTTGAGAATCACAGAGGAGATTGAATAAAGATTATCTCGAGAACATGAGTTGTTTCTAGTCAAACCCTCCACATGTGAACGTTTCCTATGGTGTTACTTAAATGGCACATCAGCTGGGGTATATATGGAGAGCTGAGAGGACAGAGAGAACCAGTAGGATGGAAGATGAATGTACTGTAGGATGCTGGATCCATGAATCTAAAGTGACACCTCAGCTCTTTGGAGAGAGATGGAAAGGTGATGTCACTGGTTTCTGTTTCTGAGCTCAATTTATGTAATAGTCTGCTGTTCTAGCAAAAGGTGCTTGACTGTCTTAACAAATTAAGTGGAACAAACACCCATTGTTTTTTTTAGCATAATCTGTCTTCAAGTTCAGTGAGTGTGAATCTGCACCATTAGTGCTATTTACTTGTTTGTTTTCCTTTACTGTTCACCTCAAAGTTGGTGCCGAAAACCCGGGGTCAAACCAGGGACCTTTAGCTGATGTGCTGAACGCCAGTCAAATTTGTGTTTGAGCCTTTGAAGGTTCTTTACAGTAACAGTCCTTAGGGGAGATGTGCGGCCCTATCATTGACGTACAGCTAACCCGGTCACACCGTACACCTCCTATATAAACGTCTACATTTAATCCATGCTCAAACCCCTTATCACGACCTCCTCATCTCTGTGGTTTGCTCTAAGATCTCTGTGAAGCATCACTGCTTTATGTGATCCCCGTGTTCCCCTTCAGCAGAACCAGCTCTACCTCCTTCGAAAGAAGTATTTGACTGGTATCTGACTGAAGGTAGCCTGTATCTGGACAGGAGCAGTTCTGTGCCTGTATGTACTGACAAGCTGACACTAGCAGCCCGCATCATGTTGTTCGTTAATCTTATTCTTGTAAGAGTGTGTTCTTAAGGTCGGGACAATTTTGACAGAGCGAGGCCTTGTTCTGCTTTCTCTCCAGGTGGGCCAAGATGGAGGACGAGGAGGGACAGATCAGGGGTGACCACCAGACCATCAGCAGGTGCACCTTACCACCTGAGGAATGTGAAGGTGAGTTACTTATTAGCTTTACCGTCATCATAATAACCACCAGATTCATCATAATTTACCTCATCATCCATAATCATCATATTTATCATCCTCCTTATTTATCGTTGTCATATTGTTGGCTGCATTGGTTCTCTGCTCCGTGTACCAATTCTCATGGACTGTCCTCTCCTGTAGGTGCTGCTGTGGGTGGTTGTCTCTCTGCTGCCCCTGGTGGAGGGGGCCCGTATGGGCGCTGGTTTGGAGCCAGACTCTGTCCAGGCTGTGGGACTGGTGGGAGGGATGGGGGAAAGGCAGCTCCCAGACACTCTACCTGAGGTGGATGAGGAACAAGAGGAGAAGAGTGATCCGTACTCCCCCTGGCATGGCCTCTATGGTAAGAGTGGAACTAGATCTACATGTTCAACAGGACCTTCAATTTAAGCCTTGCACCTGTTAATCAGGCATGATGTTAAACGAAGGGTGTGCAACACAATTCTAGAGTATAAGCCACTGATCTTAACTTTCTCTCTCTCTCTCAAATTCAGATTGCTTTATTGGCATGAAGTACAATTTGTAGATATTGCCAAAGCAATTGTACAGCATTTCAGTAAATTAAGTAAATTGCAATGAGGAAATGAAAAACAATTCAGTAGTAGTAATAATAATAGTACATATAATAATGTATGCAAGTACAACACTACTGCTATTGTATTGTCTAATTTTCTGGTCAATAAATTTAATTTAAATAAAATAAGATTTAAAAAAAAGAATTATGGCTAAACAAAACAACAAAATCTCTCTCCCTCTCTCTCTCAGACCTCTCTGTGATGGATGAAGCGGACGACCACCCTAGTGGCCGGTGGGGGAGACGTTCCCCTCGCAACTCAGACGCCGAACCAAAAGGCTCGGCCAAGAAAAAGAAGAGGAGGAAGAAGAAAGAGAGGGATAGAAAGGGCAAAGGGAAGGGCCGGCAGCCCCAGCAGAGCAGCCCAGACTGCAGGGTGGAGAAACGAGAGATGCGGGTGCGGGACTTGGGCCTGGGCTTCGACTCGGACGAGATCGTCCTCTTCAAGTTTTGCGTGGGCTCCTGCCAGTCGTCCCGGACCAACTACGACCTGGCTCTAAGGGCCCTGATGGAGGACGGGTCCCTGCCGCGGAGGACCTCCCGGCGAGTCAGCGCCCACCCCTGCTGCCGGCCCAACAGCTACGAGCCTGTGTCCTTCATGGACGCCCAGACCGCGTGGCAGACCATCCAGTCGCTGTCGGCGGCCAGCTGCATGTGTATGGGCTGAGGGAGACAACCTGGAGGAGGGAGAATAGGAGGGGGTGGTGACTGGCTGTCACTCACCCCTGCCTGAGAATATACAGATAGTGGCTCGCCGTTGAGGCTGGGTCTAGGGAGAGCCTCTGGGTTCTGGAAGGGCAGAAGTGGTCGCTCCGAAACATATGCAGCAGGGCTGGTACCCAGTACAAAGCAGAATGGAGATTCTGTAGTGTCTTTGATGGTGGAGCGAGGCCACGCCTCTTCCCGTTGTCCATTCCCTGTTGAGGATAAGTGGATTTGTTGGCAATGGGAAACTGTCATGAGCGAATGGCAAGACGGTGACCACACAATGGTGGGATTTGAATATTCACAGCAGTTGGGATATGTATAAGACTGACCTGGGGTACTGCTGAAAATATTGACTCAAGGGTCTTAAAGAGGACCACATCTCATTGCATTTGACCACAGGTCGACAAGCTCAAAACACGTTCGACAATGTCAACATACAGTATGTTAATTCCTTCAAAACAGGGATCTTCCATACCATAATTGCATTTTTCAGTGTTGACTTGAACCCTACCAAATGGATGCCATGCATCTCTTTGAGTTACTGTATTATAACCAAGATATTTATCACAAATAAGTTATTTATTTATTATTGTTTCATATGAGATGGACTGTAGATTTATATTTATTGTCATGATCACACATCCCATGGGTTGTGTTGCTGGGTCCTTTGTCATTTAATTGTGTGGGATGTTGTTTTGAAACATCAAAAAGATCAGAACAAGTGGCAAGAACCTCAACCAGGGTTGGGGGTGTAACCGATTACATGTAACGGATTACATTTTTATAAACTGTAGTCCGTTACGTTAACAGCAAAAATATTGTTATCAGATTACAGATACTTTTGAAAAAACAAAATGATTACTTCTAGGATTACTTTTACCCCATTCACGTCCTTGTACAATATTTAGTACAATATCAAAATACACCACTGAACAAATTCTGTTTGGTGTAAATGCATGAAATGTGGTGTCAACATAGTTACTTCAAGTGTCTAGACAGGACACATAAATAATAACAATCAAAATTGGGATTTTGAGAAAATATGAAAAAGTAATTAATATGACTTCAGCATATGTATTTTGAAATACATTTCAGAATTAAATTGTTTAAAAGCATATAGTATTGTTCAAAGCCCAAATATATGATTCAACTCATTGTTGTTTGTAAACTACAGCCGTTTCTGTATCGTACAATAGTTCATCTTTGGTCAAGTCATGTGAATGTTCAAAGGATCAGATCTTTTATTTATTTTATTTTATTTAACTTTTATTTAACTAGGCAAGTCAGTTAAGAACACATTTTTATTTACAATGACAGCCTACCCCCGGCCAAACCCTAACCGGGATGACGCTGGGCAAATTGTGCGCCGCCCTATGGGACTCGCAATCACAACCGGTTGTGATACAGCCTGGAATCGAACCAGGGTCTGTAGTGACACCTCTAGCACTGAGATGCAGTGCCTTAGACTGCTGTGCCACTCGGGAGCCCCATCTTAATAATGTTTGGTATATAGATTTTCTGGACCAATATATAAATCTAAAAACAATATCTAAAGAAATCCCAGTGGTGAAAAAAGTACTGAATTGTCATACTTGAGTAAAAGTAAAGATACCTTCATAGAAAATGACTCAAGTAAAAGTGAAAGTCGCCCAGTAAAATCCTATTTGAGTAAAAGTCTAAAAGTATTTGGTTTTAAATATACTTAAGTATCAAAAGTAAATGGAATTGCTAAAATATACTTAAGTATCAAAAGTAAAAGTATAACTAATTTCAAATTCCTTCTATTAAGCAAACCAGATAGCACCATTTTATTGTTTAAAAAAAAAAGTATGTGTTTAGTCAGTCTGCCAGATCAGAGGCAGTCGGGATGACCAGGGACATTCTCTTGATGTGTGTGAATTAGACCATTTTCCTGTCCTGCTAAGCATTAACGAGTACTTTTGGGTGTCAGGGAAAATGTATGGAGTAAAACGTACATTATTTTCTTTAGGAATGTAGTGAAGTAAAAGTAAAAGTTATCAAAACTATAAATAGCGAAGTAAAGTACAGATACTTCCCAAAACTACTTAAGTAGTACTTTCAAGTATTTTTACTTAAGTACTTTACACCACTGAGAAATCCACATAACACTCACACACAGTAGATTATACAGTGTAAGCAAATCCAATGCAGATTGTGGCCTGCTACAGCATTCTTCCTCTTTCTCTTC
This sequence comes from Salmo trutta, assembly GCF_901001165.1. Taxonomy (NCBI): domain Eukaryota; kingdom Metazoa; phylum Chordata; class Actinopteri; order Salmoniformes; family Salmonidae; genus Salmo; species Salmo trutta. The sequence continues at coordinate 32,081,295 of NC_042987.1, forward strand.
ATTGCTCACAAGCACACGTGTACACACACCTATTACAGACATGGCTGTGGAATGTGTTTCCAAACGTATTTATGAAACCTTTCTGTTTTCACAATTACGTTCAAATCAGCATTGAAAAAAGCCGAAAATATACATGTTTCTGCTTGAGTCTGAGAACGCTATGTTGACACACCAAATGTGTTAGATGGATCGCGGTAAAAGAGCAGGCATAGGCTTTTGTAGGCTACAGTGCAAGCAAACTGCGTCTTCCAATGGTGCTACTGCTGTCGCCATCCAAAGATTATATCATTTAAACAAGCACTTGGCGGTATGGAAGACAGCAGTGGTGTAGCCTACGGGCCATACCGAAATCACTTATTATTGTTATCTACGTAGTGCATTGAAGTGAATCACACTGCTGCTCTCTCATTTCGCTATTTGCCTTACGGATTGTGGTTGTTGGGGATGTCTGTTCACACGTGTATATGTGTATTTTAACACAATAATGGTGGAATTGAAGAAGTCTAAGTTGCCTATCAATCATTGTTTTTGCGACCAGTTGACAGCCAGTGACAAATGCGTTCTTGCAACAGCTGCATATATAGTGCTGATCCCAGCCAATGGAATACAAGTTTAAAGGAGTTCCTCCCTTCTAAACTCCTCCATGGTATTGTGCTCCATATTGTCAAAACGAGTTGAATTGAAGGAGACCACAAGTGGGGATTTTATTGCACAATATAATTCGTGTTGATAAAAAAAACATGTTCATAGGTCAAATGAACACATGCTCACACTAGCACACTTTTAGTAGATTTAATTAAATTAAACAGCTGCAAATGATCGAAATATCAAAGTGCCACCAACAAAAACGTAAATAATAGGCCTTTAAATGCAGCATATGCATTCATTTTTCGGTAGTGCTCAAAGCATGCGATTTCATGAGAGCAGCATTTCTTTTTAAACTCGAAGCAACGAGCCCAATCAGTCCTCCATGACAACAAAATCCTAATCAACAGGTCCTTCGTTTTTGGGTTATGCTCAGGTAAAACAATTTGGCTCATCTATATTTCCATATATCCAAGTCCTATTCTTGAAGATGAAGGGGTATTAAGATAATTGGAATGACTGAAAATCTGACAGACTTTGGTTTTAAATGTAAAGATTTAGCGAAATCGTATTATTATCTGTATTACAGTAGAAAGCAATGTGTTAGAAGAAGCCTACATAACCAACCCATAAAGTAAAATTTAACATCCATATATGGTGGGCTATTTAAACTCTAACATTGATTTATCCTGCAATAGATGTCATTCAATTGGTAATATTCATTTGTTGTCTTCTTCTAGTGCTGCTTAAGGGGAAAGTAAACTGAAAGTAACTGAAAGTAATCAGATTACTTTACTGAGTTGGGGTAATCCAAAAGTTACCTTACAAATGAAAGTGTTTGGACAGGTAACTACTAACTGTAACAAACTACATTTAGAAAGTAACCTAGCCAACCCTGACGTCAACATACAGTATGTCTCATTTCACACAAAGGAAGTTAATAGTCCAGAGGTGGAAACCTTTACCAGGTTACAAGCTTAGTTGAGTTATGTCCTTGTTGTTTCAGTATTTCAGAGCAATATTACAGTCAATATTATTCATGTTATTATTATTATAATCATTATTTAAATGGTTTCCTGTATTTTTGTACAATGGCATTATTCTGTGTAGGAATGAAGTATTTCTAAATATACAATGGATTGCTTATTCTTTCTAAGGTTGACCCCATAACCCTTGCTTCACCTCTGCTGGGTTGGGAGTCCTATATTTCACCATCATAGGGGTGCATTTAAATCCGTCATCTGCATTGACCTGAAACAGGAAAGAAAACACAAGAAAGTGGGATTTTGCTTTCGCATGTTCACTTCGTTCAGATCAATGCAGAAATAGAGGCGATTAAGACTATTGTAAATTTACCCATGGAGACAGTCCTTTTCAGCTAGAGCCTGTTTTACAGGTACTCATCCTTGTGTTATTGTGCTCCCTACAGGTTGGATATATAAATACAGGAACATGGAGCGAAAGGTGTTCAGTTCACACTATTCATCTCAAGAGGGCATCACACTCCTTCACACTTTTCATCAATGGTCTCAGAGTGTGTGATCATTATTAGGTTGACGATCTCTCAACACAAGTGTTCATTGATATTGTTCTCAGGAAAAGAATAGGCAATAAACAACACCAAAAACATATATGGAGCCATGCTTCATTTAATAAATTAGACCACAAAACTTGATGACAAGTCACTTGATGTCACCATGATTCTGAACTGTTGTCGGAACCGATCTTGTTAAACCTCGATCAGCTTTAAATGTGTGCTTTCCGGAACTTGCTTGTTATGTCATTCACACACTACTCATGAAGTGCATTTAGTTAAACATATTTCAGGAAACAATGTGTGCTGTTTAGCTGATTTAATTCCGCACAACACTAATTATGTATATTTTTCAAAAGAGCTCACAATACATTTTCCAATAGCTTTAAAACACATTTAAATAGGAAAGTTCATCTTCACTCACAGTTATGTTATCAAAAATACGAAACAGTACAAAACTAAGTTGGACATGTTGGTACATTCAGTTAATATTCCCTGCATGCAACACGGGTATGGCACAGAAAGAAGCAGCATTTCCAATACTTTATTAAGCCATTGCATTATTGTCTGTCTGCATTAAGTTGTGCGCATCATTTGACAGAAAAAATACATATTTGTATCAATCAAAGACTGATATCTGAATATATTGAGAAGATCAAATAAAATGGACGACTGTGTAGAAATGTAATTCTTAAATTCATTGAATTCAAAAAGTCTAAAGATAATGCTGTGTTGAAGGCAAGTAGGTGTATATGGTCCCCTTAGAGTATGATCATAATACAATCACGTTACAAATTCATAAAGTGCATCTTAAAATGGCCCAAATGGGTCCATTTTGTAAAATCTCCTGTGTGCAGAAGCCCAGCCTTTGTAATCTGACCTGTAGACTACATCAAGGTAAATGACCTGTGTCTGTCTAGCTGTCTGTGTTCAGCATCTCAGACATTTGCTGTAAAAGTCTATATGAAAACATTTACGTTTGTTGGGAAACAGTTGATCAGAGGCACTTCTCCGATTGACAGGAGCTTAGTGTGCTGAAGGTACAGGTGACTATGTCCACTTTACTGACGTGGCTATGAAGACCTGCTGGTGAGCACATCTCCGGAAGCGCCTCGCTGCTTCCGAGCTGTGACGCGATCATGGCCGGTTTGGACACCACCGCTATCTCCGCCTCGAAACCGATCACGGTAGTCTGGTCTACACTAAACGGATGAAAGTTCGCCTGCGCCGTGTCAAGGTCCCAAGCGTGTCGTATGGTAAAGTCTGTAAACGATTTATTTTTGGTGGTAACCTTGTTCTCCGAATCGTTTCTGTAGTTGGTCGTGCGTAATGACGCGTAACTGGTCTCGTTGCTGTGTTCAAACGACGGGAGTGAATGATGACTGCTAGTGCCAACCCAGCCTAAATTACGCCCGCGGCCCGCCTTGACTTGTCCAACTGTCTTCTTTATCCTCTCACAGCCCTTGACCAACAGGTTCTTCCTACAGAGGATGTATACCCAGGGGTCCAGAATGGGGTTGAACGAGGCGAAGCGAATGGCCATAAGATCACTGCGGTAATCTGGATTCACTCCGGCACAGATGCTGGAAGGACCATACAGCTGGTTTACAAAGATGCGCACCTGTCAGATTGATACATAAAAGTTGTATATGTGGATAAAGCAAACCATTTTTCAGCAATATACTATTAATTTGTGTCTGTGTTGGATAGTTTAGGCCATATTTGAAACTCATGTCCATAACATAATGCATGCACAATAACTTTAATTACATTTCCAATATTAGCATTTCACTTACCACTAAAGGAATGGAACACACCAGGAAAACGATGGTCATAAATATCAGCAGCCAGAACATTTGGATCTCAGCCGCTGACGGGCAGGTGACGGAGGGCAGGAACCCGCGCCGCGAGCCTCCTTGCGCGGACACCTTCGCTCTCACTATCCGCGTCTTCTGGCTCATCCCCACAAGTGACCGACACACTGCGAAGTTGCACAGAACTGTCACCGCAATCAACACCAACATGAACCCGCCATACAAAAACGAGTACGAGGCAGCGAGGGGGTCCGTCGCCCTCCAGTCCAAAAAACACCAAGTGCCCGGGAAGTGGCGCACATGCTTCCCGAAACCAAAGCTGGGCATGATGCACAGCACAATGTTAGCCAGGTAGATGCCCATGAGGGCCAAACGCGCCGTCGTCCGGTCAATGTATTGGGAGTAAAGATAAGCGTGGTTTATGGCCAGGTATCGTTCAACTGCCATGGCGCACAGAATGGACATTCCAGCCGAGCCGAAAAAGAGCATAGAGAACGAGAAAAAGTCACACAGTAGCTCTCCACCGGGCCACCTCTGGGCTATGTAGGTGGCGATAACCACCGGGCTGGTGAAACAGGTGCCCAACAGGTCCGTGATAGCCATTCCAACAACCAGCGTATAGAAAGTGGTCTCCTTCTGCTCTTTCTTTGAGATGCACAACACAACAATGGCTATGAGGTTCCCCATGACTCCAAAAGCGAACATAGTGGCTGAAGTGACCAGCGATTTGGATTCCAGTCGCAGTGGCGGGAAAGGGCTTTGGTTGTGGGAGACACAGAGCGGTTGAACTAGTTCTGAAATGTTCGAGCCATCGCCATAGACGGAATTATTCATAATTCCTAACTGAAACAAAATAGCTTGATAGCTTCAACTTCTTAGAAACGTTCCCTTTCCTTCCGAAAATTTCCAGAAGTGTCTCTTCACAAGTTATAAACACATCAAAAGCAATATATATATATATATAAACGTAGCCTACAACACCACAGAACACATGTTTCTGAGCGTTGTTTTTCTTCTACGAGCAGTTTCCAACATTTCCCACAACAGCGTGCTTTGGTTTGTGTTGTTTCTGCACCTGCCGCTGCTGCTGGTATTTAAGCTACAGGCTGCTCGCTCGCGCACAGCTACTGATGTCAATAATGTGACGTCAGGTGCACGAGGTATAGCCTACTACGATATTTCTAGTTTCAATATTGGACCCTGCACGACTCCAACACAGGAATAGACCAATTATGACAAACGTCTATCCTTGGAAAGTAAGTGCGTGATTATTTTTACAATAAATGTTCAACCGTTTGATTTCATACATGTATTTATTCAACAGTAGACTTGTATTCGGTTTACTCAGTGCACAGCCCAGCAACAGAGCCCGGTGTTCTGAACCACATCTATGCTTTTATTAATGTTACAGTCGGGAGTAGCTACTTTATGTCAGCTATGTAAGGTTTCCTAGCACGCCAGGACCATGGACAGCAACTAACCAGTCAATACTATGCAGCTTCACTAATGATTTGAGGAAACATAGCCTTAGCCTATTTGTTGAATAGACTGACACTCCAAACTGTCACTCAATGTTGCTAGAGGAAATATTTACTGGACGTTGAATGGTGCCACCATGGATTCCCAATCAACCGATGAGAACAATGACATTGGGCTACCAAGGTCTTAAGAGTTACATAAACTGGCTTTTAAGAATGTTGGTATTTAAATAAAATAGAGAAAGCTTGAAAGCAAGCAATTTGCAGGCAGGAATTTCTTCTTCTTGAGAACATATTGCAAATGATTACAGGACTTGAACTTGTAAGATGCTGAGAACCTTTATGTACAGATAGTCTCTCGGGGGTGGCGTTGTTGTTGTGATTCAAGAAAGGTAGGCACTGAAGAAGCACTACCATTACTTATTTTCTATTTTTGTGGTACAAAACATTTCTGACAGTCAAAGGCCACAGCCTAGATTCAACCTAAGATACCTGTCACCTCCGGCACAGCACAGTTGATGGTTATCGTGGGTTAACGCTGAAATGATTGAATCTTAGCTTCCCTGGTACAATGGGACCAATGGAATAGTCAATGCCATGATCTCTGCCTGCCCTGCACACCACTCACACTAAATCAACCTGAAACTGAAAAGCCCCAATGCAGGAATGTTTCTTATTAACTCTTCTGATAAAACCACCACCCTTTTCCCACCTCTTCAGGTTTTTGGTGGGTCAGTTCCTGGTGTTTAATTGACAATTAGCTAACCTCTTCCACTTCAATACGAGCAGTACAACAAGACTAGAGACTCTGTTTGTTTTACTTTAACAACAAACTACCCAGTTAGCTAATAAAAGTTTACAATATTTTTCCTATTCATATCTGGATCCTGGGACGCACTTAGTGTTAATGCTGGGACCGTTGATATATGTCCAGGGATCCTAGCTCAAACAAGGTGGTAATACATTGGCAAAGCAGCTAGCCTAGCTGCTAGCTATCAAGCTAGGCAACCTGGGCTACTATTGCTGGATACCAAGCACTCTAAGTGGTTAGCCCTTGTGGCTAGGACCGTACTTCAATTTGTCTCGGTTTTAGGACCACCGATTTCCAGAGTTTTCTACTGCTGGCGTCTCTCATTTCACAGAGTGAATAGAGGACTCGTCCTACTATCATTAATATCATGCCTCCGAAAAATGACGAGGATCACATCTCTGCTGAGCAGGTACGTGATTTCTTGGAGAAGCAGAAAGTTTTCTATAAGGAAATGATACTTCAGCAGGAAAATAATTTTAAAAGCTTCATACAAATGATCATGGAGTCTACCAACAAACGGCTGGACGACCTAACTAAAGATGTACAAGACATTATAACAAGCCTTCAGTTTACACAGAAGGATGTGGATGTATTGAAGACCACACAGGATGCACTTTCCAGAAACTGTTCCTCTATGCGGAATGAAATCACCACAGTCAGGGAGGGCCTCCAGAACATGTCTGGGAAGGCAGAATGAAATCACCACAGCCAGGGAGGGCCTCCAGAACATGTCTGGGAAGGCAGAATGAAATCACCACAGTCAGGGAGGACCTCCAGAACATGTCTGGGAAGGCAGAATGAAATCACCACAGTCAGGGAGGGCCTCTAGAACATGTCTGGGAAGGCAGAATGAAATCACCACAGTCAGGGAGGGCCTCCAGAACATGTCTGGGAAGGCAGAATGAAATCACCACAGTCAGGGAGGGCCTCCAAAACATGTCTGGGAAGGTAGAATGAAATCACCACAGTCAGGGAGGGCCTCCAGAACATGTCTGGGAAGGCAGAATGAAATCACCACAGTCAGGGAGGGCCTCCAGAACATGTCTGGGAAGGCAGAATGAAATCACCCCAGTCAGGGAGGGCCTCCAGAACATGTCTGGGAAGGCAGAATGAAATCACAACAGTCAGGGAATGCCTCCAGAACATGTCTGGGAAGGCAGAATGAAATCACCACAGCCAGGGAGGGCCTCCAGAACATGTCTGGGAAGGCAGAATGAAATCACCAAATTCAGGGAGGGCCTCCAGAACATGTCTGGGAAGCCTGATTACCTGGATGGACAATCAAGGAGAAATCATCTTGTAATAGATGGTATCCAGGAGAGCTAAAGTGAGACACGAGCTGAATCCAAGGACAAAGTTCGAAAGCTGTTTTCTGAGGAGCTACAATTTGATCGACAGGTTGAGCTGGAACGTGCTCACCGGTCTGGGAAACCAGGGGGCACTAGTGGTGCCAATGGTGGTGAAAATGGAACCAGACCCAGGCCAATTGTAGTGAAATTCCTCAGGTTCAAGGATAAGCTTGCAGTCCTTGAAAATGCCAAATGCCTTAAAGGGGATTTCTCAGATGCAGTCTGTCAAAGAAGAAAGGAACTAATACCAGCCATGCAAGAGAACGAGAGAATGAGGTGACATAGCATATCTGAGGTATGACAAACTGATTGTTCACCCTCCCTCCCATAGAGTTAGGAGGAGCGACAGACACAAGTAATTCCAGCCTCACACACACTAACTATCTCTCTCTCAGATCAACTGCTGATTCGTGTTTGGACATATAAATACTGTAAATCTACCAAAGAAAGGTCTGTTAATTGCTCACTTGAATATATGCAGTTCAAGGAACAAAATTCATGAAATATGCTGTCTAGTGCAGTCAAACAATATTCATGTATTGGAAATATCAGAGACTCACTTGGACTCTTTTTTTGAGGATGCTGAGATCTCTATACATGGATACAATTTGTTCAGGAGGGACAGAACTAGATATGAAGGTGGAGTTGCAGTTTACATCCAGAATCATATTCCAGCAAAACAACGTAAGGACTTAATGTTGAATGGATTAGAGGCACTATGGGTACAGGTGCATTTACCACATTTGAAACCTATACTAGTTGGTTGCTGCTATAGGCCACCTAGTGCTGATGTGAAATATCTTGATGGAATTTGCAAAATGTTGGATAAGGTATCTGATGAAAATAGGGAAATATATTTTTGGGGAGATATGAGTATAGATTTTTTTGAACACCAACTGTCCAATGAGAAAGAAACTTATTTCTGTTGCCAATGTATGTAACCTGACCCAAGTTATGACATCACCAACCAGAACGTTCATATCATCCACTTGTATCGATCACATTTTTACTAACATGGCTGAACATTGTTCTAAAGCTGTATCAGTGGCACTAGGTTACAGTGATCATAACTTGGTTGCACACATTAGGAAAACTAAAATATCAAAGGCTGTCCCTAAAATAATCTACCGCAGGTCCGACAGAGTCATATAACCTTATAAAAGATTGTATCATGAAGGAGAGGCAATGCAGGTTCAAATGTCATCAAGTAGAAAGGAAAGAGGTAGAAAGGATGCTGTTGTCTCTTTCGGATGACAAGTCACCTGGTACAGATAATCTTGACGCCAAATTGCTTAGAGTTACAGCTAACCAAATATTTACACCAATCTCTCATATTTTTAAGAAGTGCTTGATGTATGGGGTGTGCCCAGAAGTCTGGAAAGAGTCAAAGGTTATTCCACTACCTAAGGATACAAAAATCTGCATTCACTGGTCCTAATAGTCGTCCATTAACCTTGCTGCCCGTGTTGAGTAAATTATTAGAAAAAAATGTATCTGTACAAATCAAGGATTATTTCTCATGTAATGGTCTGATAACGGGTTTCCAGCATGCATACAAAGAAGGGCATTCTACGAGCAGGGCCTTAGCACAAATGACAGATGATTGGTTAAAGAGTATGGATGACAGGAAGTTAGTTGGTGCTGTGTTGCTAGATTTCAGTGCTGCTTTTGATGTAGTTAATCATGAACTGTTACTAGGTCAACTCAAATGTTATGGTTTTAAGTCTGCAGCTCTATCCTGGATGGAAAGCTATCTATCCAGGAGAAGGCAAAAAGTGTTCTTTAATGGTAGCTTTTCAAACAGTAAAGATATACACTGTGGTGTTCCTCAAGGAAGTTGCCTAGGCCCACTTCTCTACTCTATCTTTACTAATGATTTACCTTCAGTAATGAACAAAGCAAGAGTGGTCATGCATTCTGATGACTCTACAATGTATAGCAGCATCAGAATGTAATTAGCTAACAGATGTACTGAGCAGTGAACTAAGAACGGTGTCTGAGTGGGTTGATATGAACAAATTGGTGTTGAACATTTCCAAAACTAAATGTATTGTATTTGGTTCTAGATATATGCTTGCTGATGATCCCCAGTTGAATGTGTTGATGAATATAACACATGTAGAGGAAGTGAAAAAAACAAACTACTAGGTGTCATATTGGAAGCAGCTTTATCATGGTCAGAACACATAGATCATATTGTTATTACGATGGGTAAGGGAATTGCTGTTACAAGAAAATGTTCAGAGTATGTAACATCTAGCACACTGAATCAGGTGATTCAATCCTGGTCCTATCACACTGAGAGTACTGCTCAGTTATATGGTCATCTGCAGCAAAGAAAGATATAAAAGCTCCAAATGGCTCAATACAGGGCTGCCAGATTAGCTCTTCATTGCTCTAACGTATTAATATTATCCAAATGCATCAGAATCTCTCATGGCTTCACGTTAAAAACTAATTACTATCTAGTATTCTGATTTTCTTTATGAATGTTATATTTCTTTTAAAAACACAGTATTTTTCAGTCCAGTCAGTACGTACTAGCGACACGCATAACCACCAAAGTAGACAGGCAAGTTCAGGGCAGCTTAAACAACCCAAGCCAAGGACAAATCGCCTTAAATCCACAGTTTTATATAGAGCCATAGCTGAATGGAACTCTTTACCAATACATATTTCTCAGGCAAAAGTAAATCCACCTTCAAGAAAAAAATAAAAGTGCATCTAATGCGATAGACCATATGACTGGACAGCAAATAGAAAGAACATCTAATGTGATAGACCATATGACTGGACAGGAAGTAGAAAGCATCAACTGAATGTTGTGTTTCCTGTCAGGTATTTTAATTATCTCTATTGTCTACTTGTTGAATGTTTGTGAAGTCTTGATTGTGGTTGTTTGTAATGTCTTATTAATTGGTGTTGGACCCCAGGAAGATTAGCTAGCGTTACGGCGTGAGCTAATGGGGATCCTAATAAAAATTAAAAAATTACACAATGAGTCAAGCTAACAGAGCTGACCAGCCAATGACCTCCTATGATTGAGTGTAGACTAGCCCAGGGGTGCGAAGGTGAACAGCAAGGCACTGGAGTGAAGACCCACCTGTCTGGCTGGCTCCCGTCTCTCCACTGGGATTTTCCGCCTCTGACCCTATTATGGGGGCTGAGTCACTGGCTTGCTTGCCTTCTCCAATGCCGTCTCTAGGAAGGGTGCATCACGTAGTGCCAAGCTTTTTTCGCTATACTCAATTTGAATGGGTTGAATCACTAACGTGATCTTCCTGTTGGGTTTTGCTTCCCCTCATGCTCGTGCGGTGGAGGAAATCTTCATGGGCTATATTCAGCCTTGTCTCCAGGGTAGAAAGTTAGTGGTCAAGTGGATATCCCTTTTCGTAGTGTGGGAGCTGTGCTTTGGCAAAGTGGGTGGGGTTATATCCTACCTGGTTGGCCCTGTCCGGGGTTACTTTGGACAAGGCCAAAGTGTCCCCTGACCCCCGTCTCAGTCGTCAGTATCTATGCTGCAATAGTCTTTGTGCCGGGGGGGTAGGGTCAGTCTGACCTATCTGGTGTAATCTTCCTGTATTATTTGGTGTTCTGTGTGATCTTAGGTATGCTCCCATCTCTCTCTCTCTCCCCCCTTCCGGAGGACCGGAGGACCGGAGCCCTAAGACCATGCCTCAGGACTACCTGGCCTGACGACTTCTGGCTGTCCCCGTCCTGTCCACCTGGTCGTGCTGATGATCCAGTTTCTGCTGTTCTGCCTGCGGCTATGGAACCCTGACCCGTTCACTGGACGTGCTATCTGGTCCCAGACCTGTTGTTTCAAGCCTATCTCTCCCTCTCCAACCAAGGTGCATGAAGGAGAATGAGCAACTCTTGGAGGACAATGGAAGTAAATAAAAAAGGTTATTTATTGCTACAAGTAAAACTTATTTTGGCCTATTTCAGGCCTTCCAGTAATCCTCCCACAGAGTAATACTCTGTACCTGACTAGGAGAAGGCACAGGAACATTAATAAAACAAGATAGCTAATCCTGTTCTGGTTGATTGGGTTTCTTGGGAAAGTCTGGGGAGAAACTCTGTCTAGAAGTCCATTAGGCTGGGATTCTGAACAAGCACTTTGTGACAACTGCTGATGTAAAAAGGGCTTTATAAATACATCTGATTGGAGACATTTTCATGTTTTAGCGTTTGTTTTTTTATGTTTTATCCCGGGCTGAAGAAACAGGCGCAAGGTTTGCAGCTGGAGAAAGTATGTAGTAAATCTGTGCCAAAGCTAAGTTTGGAGGCCATTCTTTCACTGTCCTGATGGAGCTTATCAGAAAAAACAACGCTTGTTTGACGTTTCATAAACGATTATCGCTCCTTTCTCTCTAATCTGACATTCTCCCTGACAATTAATGAAGAAGAGAATACTTACTTCCTATTCTTGAAAAGTTCAGACCGAACATTATTTCTTCTATGTATCTGTCTAGCTGCCACTGTCTTTTGAGTCGACATGACTGTGCAAACTGCACAAAATGACCTAAGTGTGTTTTGATTGTCTAAAAGTAAGGATTAACTATACCTTTAATTGTCTGATGAAAGTTTAATGAAACTACTTGCTTCATTTCACTGTTAAAGTGTAACCAAGCCAGGATTATCTGTTCAAATTGCAGGACAAATGCTGATAGTACATGAATATGATCATGATTTATAGTTTAAAAAAAATAATTTACATGCAGTTTTGCAAAAATGAACCAGACCGTTATTTATTTATTTATTTTTACAACATCTTGTATAGTACTTTCAATCAGGATCACGTTTTAGAGCCGCAAACAGTGAACAGCCATTGATTTTCTTTACATATACAGATGTATCTCACCAGTGGTACAAAATGTTATTCTGGTATGCACTGAGTGCTTTCTTTCATTCTATTTGTATCTTTGCAAGAAATAGAACATGTGCCAAAATCCACATGAAGAATGGATGACCCAGGGTTGAGATTGCTGTATAGAGATTGGTCAGATAGCAACTGGATGGCCTTCCATGTGAGTTTATTAATCTGCCAGGGAGGCTCACTGTGACTCTGAGACTCCACACAGTCAAGTATACCACAGCCAATATGAGCCCCACAAACCAGGGCTGGATAATCTAATCTGGAATAATGAAAAAATGTATCATATCCAATGGTAGAGGCTATAATGGTAGCCTACAATATGGCCGTGGCTCTCTGTCTCTGTCTGTGTAAGTGGATTCCTCTCTTCCTAGTGTGACGAGCTATCGGACAGATCCCCCTGGGTGTGTGTGTGGTTTTACGCACGTCTGTACTCCTCTTTGTAATAACCCTGAGCCCTCCTTCGGACGTCAGCTCCCTCCGCCTGCACACACATGCACGCTCACACACACACACACACACACACACACACACACACACACACACACACACACACACACACACACACACACACACACACACACACACACACACACACACACACACACACACAGTCTTGCAAACTAACCTTGTGGGGACATACAATTCAGACCCATTCAAAATCCTATTTTCCTTAACCCTTACCCTAACCCTAACCCTGACCTTAACTCTAACCTTAACCTTAACCTAAAAACCTAACCTTAACCCTAACCCTAACCCTAACTCTAGCTCCTAACCCTAACCCTAACTCTAGCTCCTAACCCTAACTCTAGCCCCTAACCCTAAACCTAACTCTAGCTCCTAACCCTAACTCTAGCCCCTAACCCTAAACCTAACTCTAGCTCCTAACCCTAACTCTAGCTCCTAACCCTAACTCTAGCTCCTAACCCTAAACCTAACTCTAGCTCCTAACCCTAACTCTAGCTCCTAACCCTAACCCTAACTCTAGCTCCTAACCCTAACCCTAGCTCCTAACCCTAAACCTAACTCTAACTCTAGCTCTTAACCCTAACTCTAGCTTCTAACCCAAACCCTAACTCTAGCTCCTAACCCTAACCCTAAAACTAACCCTAGCTCTTAACCCTAACACTAATTCTAACCTTAACCCTAAACCCCCTAGAAATAGCATTTGACCTCGTGGGGACAAACAAAATGTCTCCAGTTGGTCAAAGGATTGTTACACACACAAATGATTGTTACACACACACACACACACACACACACACACACACACACACACACACACACACACACACACACACACAAACACTACCTGAGGGACAGATCACCACGCTCTCATGCGTCCAACAGTATGGGGGGCCAACTGTGCGTCTGTGTGTTTGTAAAGTATTCGGAAAGTATTCAGACCCCTTGACTTTTTCCACATGTTGTTATGTTACAGCCTTATTTACATAAGTATTCATACAATTTGCTATGAGACTCGAAATTGAGCTCTGAATGTCCATGAGTGGCCCAACCAGAGCCCGGACTTGAACCCGATCGAACATATCTGGAGACCTGAAAATAGCTGTGCCGTAACGCTCCCCATCCAACCTGACAGAGTTTGAGAGGATTTGCAGAGAAGAATGGGAGAAACTCCCCAAATACAGGTGTGCCAAGCTTGTAGCGTCATACCTAAGAAGACTTGAGGCTGTAATCGCTGCCATAGGTGTTTCATTTTTATTTTTTAATAAAAACCTGTTTTTACTTTGTCATTATGGGGTATTGTGTGTAGATTGATGAGGGAATTAAATAAAAAAACAATTTTAGAAAAATGCTCTAACGTAACAAAATGTGGAATAAGTCAAGGGGTCTGAATACTTTCCAAAGGCACTGTATGTATGGTATGTGTGGTATGTGTATATTACACAGAACATTCCTTGGGGATCCGTATCTAAATCAGAACAATTTAGTCTACCTCTCTCTCCACTCAACTCTTAGAGCTGTAATGAAAAATTGATAGGTTGGCTTAATAAAATGCATGAATGTAGGTCCAGTGTAATTTCTAACCCAGTTTAGATTTGGTTTTAGTCATTTTAATATATATTGAATTTGTTTCCCCTTACCTTATCCCTGTCTCCACGTCTGAGTCTGCACTTGGGTTCACCTGCTCCACCCCGTGTAACAGTACGATGTGGCCAAAAGATATGAACCCAGCAGACTTAGATCCTCTCCACCAAACCCTCGCCGGCCAAGGTGCCCTGCTCGAGCAACATGACCAAGCCCTGAAAACCCTTCTGGAGCACGTCAAAGAGTTTTCACCTAAGCCTTTCTGACCTGCAGGACTGATCCTTCACCCAGAGCTCGTAACCAGCCCCTAGTCCTTCTCCTCTGCGCCGTGTGCCGTTTGTTCCGGCCATCGAGCGTTACAATGGCAACCTCAGAGCATGCAGAGTCATTTTTGGTACAATGTTCGCTAGTATTCGAGCAACAGGCCTACTCTTATGCTAGCGAACGGGCCAAGATTTCCTTCTTGATTGGCTGCCTCCTTGGAGCAGTGCTTTCCTGGGCCACTGTGGTGTGGGAGAGACAGTCACCCATCTGCTCCTCCTACTCCAGCT
This sequence comes from Salmo trutta, assembly GCF_901001165.1. Lineage (NCBI taxonomy): Eukaryota > Metazoa > Chordata > Actinopteri > Salmoniformes > Salmonidae > Salmo > Salmo trutta. The sequence continues at coordinate 32,096,342 of NC_042987.1, forward strand.
TCACGGAGGAGATGAAGAGTCTTCGACCACCCTGTCAGTGGTAAGGATGTCGCTAAACGACTTCTGTCCCTCCATCAAGTCTCCCATAGTGTCGCTGAAATGGCGATTGAGTTTCGCACCTTCGCTGCTTGGAATGAGGAGGCCCTTCAGGGAACATTCCAGAACGCACATCAAGGATGAGTTGGTGTCCAGGGATGAGCCTGATGGACTCGATGAGCTCATCTCTCTCGCCATTCGCATCGACAACCGTCTCCGTAAGCGTCGGAGGGAGAAGGCAGGTAAGGTTGCATGCCCCATAACATCTGCTTCCTTGCCTTGTTCTTCTTTCCCGACTGCCTCCCTTCCCAAGTCTCTTCCAGAACCTGAGCCCATGCAGCTCGGCCGGGCCCGTCTCTCTCCAGAGGAGAGGCAGCGGCGAATCAGCACTAGGAGGAGCCTATACTGTGGCCAGGTTGGTCACTTTTTGTCTCCACTTGTCCCCTGCCTCCAGCAAAAGAGGTTGCTCGGCAGTAGTGGTGGATATCCTGTTGAGCCAAATCAGCCTTAGACCCCTCCATGACGGCTCCCTCGTGTGGCAAAGCCAGGCCTTTCCTCTGCCTGCTCTCATTGACTCGGGCGCCGACGAGAGTTTCCAGGACCGTGCTGTCATTACCCAGTTGGGCCTGGACACTGTTCCACTCGCTTCACCCCTTGATGCCAACGCTCTTAACGAACAGCTCCTCGCCCGTGTCTGGGAGAGAACCTTCCCTGTCATCCTGCATCTCTCTGGAAACCAACAGGAAAGGATCAGTTTCCAAAACAATTGACTGCCCTCGCTCTCCCCTGGTTCTTGGCCATCCATGGTTAAAGCTGCACAACCCTCAGATCGACTGGACCACCGGAAAGGGTAACCACTTGGAGTTCATTTCGTCACTCTCATTGTTTGCATTCTGCCCTTGCCCCTGCCTGGTCTGTGCCACGGTCCATTTCAGAGGCTCACCAGCAACACGTTCTCCAACGGCTGTGGGAGAATAAGCTTTTTGTCAAAGCTGAGAAATGTGAGTTCCATGCTTCCTCTGTGTCTATCCTGGGTTATATTATTGCACAGGGGGAGTTACGTATGGACCCCGCCAAGGTCATGGCAGTCAGAGTGGCCTGCGCCCTCTAACCTGAAGCAGCTACAGCGTTTCCTGGGTTTGCCAATTTTTACAGACGTTTCATCTGCAACTACAGCCGTCTGGCAGCACCTCTCACCACTCTCACCTCCACCTCCACTCCGTTCCACTGGACCCCTGAGGCAGAGGCAGGGTTCCTGGAACTCAAGCGCCGCTTCACTTCCGCTCCTGTCCTCACTCAGCCAGACCCAGAACTCCAGTTCATCGTGGAAGTGGATGCCTCCGACACCGGGGTAGGTGCTGTGCTGTCTCAACATTCCCCCTCTGATCAGAATATCCACCCATGTGCATTCTTTTTCCATAAGCTCTCACCTGCAGAGAGGGATTTTGACGTCGGTAACCGGGAACTCCTGGCAGTTAAGCTGGCTCTTGAGGAGTGGCAATACCAAGCCTGTCGCCCTCTCCCACCAGTTCACTGCCGACAACACTGATTCCAAGCCAGATTCCATTGTGCCATCCACCTGCACAACCAGCCTGACCCGGGTAACGGTCCTAGAAATGCTCTGTTTGTTCCTGATTCTGTTCTTCAGTGGGCCCATTCTACCCACCTCACCTGTCACCCTGATAGAACTGGACCCTTGCCTTCCTGCGTCAGCGCTTTTGGTGGCCCACCATGGAGAGAGATGACCGGGAGTTTGTCCCAGTCTGCTCAGTCTGTGCCCGGAACAAAACCTCCACTAGACCTACTTCCAGGCTGCTTCGCCCTCTTCCCATACCCAGTCGCCCCTGGTCACACATAGTTCTGGACTTCATCACTGGCCTTCCCCCATCTAATGGTAACTCAGTCATCCTCACCATTATGGACAGATTTTCCTAAGCGGCTCACTTAATTCCCCTCTCCAAGCTCCCGTCCTCCAGGGAAACTGCGGACCTGCTGGTGTGTTGTCTGCATGGCATTCCCACTGACATCGTTTCTGACAGGGGACTCCAGGTTACGTCCCAGGTATGGAGATCCTTCTGTTTAGCTCTTGATATCAATGTCAGTCTTTCTTCTGGATATCACCCTCAGACCAAAGGCCAGACCGAACGGGCCAACCAGGAGATGGAGACTGCCCTACACTGCGTGACTTCTGCGAACCCTTCCTCCTGGAGTGCTCAGCTACCCTGAGTTGAATATGCCCGCAACACCCTCACCAATGCCTCGTCAGGTATGTCACCTTTTGAGTGTGCACTGGGTTACCAACCCCCTTTTTTCCCTGCCCAAGAGGTTGTGGTTCCCTCTGTCCATGACCAGATGCGCTGTTGTCATTGTACCTGGAGGAAGGCCCGGGCTGCTCTTCTCCGTGCCTGCGCCAGGACCCAGTCCCAAGCCAGCCATCGCTGTGCCTCAGCACGGTCTACACCCCAGGCCAAAAGGTATGGCTCTCTTTGTGGGACCTGCCATTGCAAGTGGCATCGCAGACACTTTTCCCTGATTCATTGGTCCATTTGAGATTGACCGTGTCATTAACCCCTCTGCTGTGTGCCTGAAACTCCCAGCCTCTCTCAGGATCCACCTTACCTTCCATGTATCCCTGATTTAAACCTATCTGCTCCAGTCCTGTCTCCTCCTGCAGCAGCTCCTCCACCCCCCTCGGCTCATCGATGACCATCCTGCCTATACCGTCCGGCAGCTTCTGGACGTGTGCCGTCGGGGTCATGGCTGGCAGTACCTGGTGGACTGGGAAGGATACGGGCCTGAGGAACGCTGTTGGGTGCCCCGCTCTCACATTCTGGACCCCTCACTCTTAAGGAATTTCCATACCTCACACCCAGATAAGCTAAGCCCGGTTGGGCGCCGGGGGAGGGGGGGTGTAATGCTACATCTGCCCCTGCCACACCCTATACTTCTCACCCCCCCCCCCCGCTTTTCAATAAATACCTTGGTTACCTTATCCCTGTCTCCTCATCTGAGTCTGCACTTGGGTTCACCTGCTCCACCCCGCGTAACAGATAGTGAAGATACACTCCTTTAAATTAGTGAATTTACATAGACAATGAACCCATGTAAAAGAAAATACCACTGGTTGAATTTTAGCATTGGCAGAACAATGATCTTTTCCTGCATGCTCGACTGAAGATGGGGTTGTATATGATGCCACAGTACGGGATTGTCCTCTTTAATGATTGTTAGTCAAAATTGATAGACACGTTTTCTAGTCAGAGGTCAAAAGGTGATGGTGAAGTCACTTACATAAAATGCATGCAGGCATGACTATAAGTGGCTTTGAATAAAAGTGTCTACTAAATGGTATATATTACAGTTTGTTATTATATTACAAAGGACAAGGAAAATGCAGGGCTGCCTCACTCCTAAGATAGTAGAAGTAATTATTCAAGAAACTAGAATGTCTGACCATTTGTCAATAGCAAAAAGGCCCTACTTCATAAACTCCCATCTTAGCTAACTTTGGTGTTGAAGTATAGACACCTCAGTTGCCTAATCCGTTCACAGGATTGGTTAACTCTTGAGGTTCCTACGGTCTCCACCGAGCTAGGTAAAACTGCTTTTAGGTTTAATGCACTCTATGGCTGGAACAAAATTCCAAATAAATTTGATCTTCATGTTCTGGTAATGTTCGGGCAATTTAAAGTATTAATTATGGGACTTATTTGTGGACAATGTAACTGTTTTTCTGGGTGATTTACTATGTTTTATTTGTGCTGCCCATGATTGTGTTTTGCTATTAATGTGTGTAGGTGTATATACAGTTGAAGTTGGAAGTATACATACACCTTAGCCAAATACATTTAAACTCAGTTTTTCACAATTCCTGACATTTAAACCTTCTAAAAAATCCCTGTCTTAGGTCAGTTAGGATCACCACTTTATTTTAAGAATGCGAAATGTCAGAATAATAGTAGAGAGAATTATTTATTTCAGTTTTTATTTCTTTCATCACATTCCCAGTGGGTCAGAAGTTTACATACACTCAATTAGTATTTGGTAGCATTGCCTTTAAATTGTTTAACTTGGGTCAAACGTTTCGGGTAGCCTTCCACAAGCTTCCCACAATAAGTTTGGTGAATTTTGGTCCATTCCTCCTGACAGAGCTGGTGTAACTGAGTCAGATTTGTAGGCCTCCTAGCTCACACACGCTTTTTCAATTCTGCCAGCAAATGTTCTATAGGATTGAGGTCAGGGCTTTGTGATGGCCACTCCAATACCTTGACTTTGTTATCCTTAAGACATTTTGCCACAACTTTGGAAGTATGCTTGGGGTCATTGTCCATTTAGAAGACCCATTTTCGACCAAGCTTTAACTTCCTGACTGATGTCTTGAGATGTTGCTTCAATATATCCACATCATTTTCCTTCCTCGTGATGCCATCTATTTTGTGAAGTGCACCAGTCCCTCCTGCAGCAAAGCACCCCCACAACATGATGCTGCCACCCCCAGTGCTTCACGGTTGGGATGGTGTTCTTCGGCTTGCAAGCCTCCCCCTTTTTCCCCCAAACATAATGATGGTCATTATGGCCAAACAGTTCTATTTTTGTTTCATCAGACCAGAGGACATTTCTCCAAAAAGTACAATATTTTGCCCCCATGTGCAGTTGCAAACCGTAGTCTGTCTTTTTTATGGCGGTTTTGGAGCGATGGCTTCTTCCTTGCTGAGTGGCCTTTCAGGTTATGTCGATATAGGACTCGTTTTACTGCGGATATAGATACTTTTGTACCTGTTCCCTCCAGCATCTTCACAAGGTCCTTTGCTGTTGTTCTGGGATTGATTTGCACTTTTCACACCAAAGTACCTTCATCTGTAGGAGACAGAAGGCGTCTCCTTCCTGGGCGGTATGACGGCTGCGTGGTCCCATGGTGTTTATACTTGCGTACTATTGTTTGTACAGATGAACATGGTACCTTCAGGCGTTTGGAAATTGCTCCCAAGGATGAATCAGACTTGTGGAGGTCTACAATTCTTTTTCTGAGGTCTTGGCTGATTTCTTTTGATTTTCCCATGATGTCAAGCAAAGAGGCACTGAGTTTGAAGGTAGGTCTTGAAATGCATCCACAGGTACACCTCCAGTTGACTCAAATTATGTCAATTAGCCTATCAGAAGCTTCTAAAGCCATGACATCATTTTCTGGAATTTTCCAAGCTGTTTAAAGGCACAGTCAACTTATTGTATGTACATTTCTGACCCACTGGAATTGTGATACAGTGAATAATATGTGAAATAATCTGTAAACAATTGTTGGAAAAATTACTTGTGTCATGTACAAAGTAGATGTCCTAACCGACTTTCCAAAACTATAGTTTGTTAACAAGAAATGTGTGGAGTGGTTGACTCCAACCTAAGTGTATGTAAACTTCCGACTTCAACTGTATTGGGTATATATTTATGTTGTATCATTTGAAAAAGAGACCTAGATCTCATGTCTTCCCTGTTAAAATAAATGATATATATAATATCCATGGGCTGGTCCCACTTGTCACAAACTGTTTAAACCAACGTTGTTTCAACCAAAAATCTATCTGAAGACTTTGAACCGAAGTGGAAAATTATTTTATTCGCAAGGAAAGGAATTTTGTGCACTGTTGTCTTTTTCTACCCAACTTTGAAACTAAATCCAAAAAGATTAATTTATTTGATGTAAATTCATTTATTTGATGTTATTTGACTACTCAATCAAATGTAAATCAAAACTAGATGTTGAACTGACCTCTGTGCCCAGTGGGTTTCTAGCAAATTGACTCATAGCTAGAAACCAGAAAATGAACTGCAATCTATTTGTTCCTTATGATTTTCACAACTGAAGTGGAGGGACAATAGAGGAGAGAATATGGGGCAGAAATTGGGGAGTTGGTTGGTTTTGTGTGTGTTGGTGTGCACACACACACACACACACGCACACGCATACACGTGCACATACATGCACACACACACGCACACACATACACACACTACCTGAGGGACAGATCGCCACCCCCACGCTCCCCTGCGTCCAACAGTATGGGTTTAATGAGGGTTCTGCCATATGTGTGTGTGTGTGTGTGTGTGTGTGTGTGTGTGTGTGTGTGTGTGTGTGTGTGTGTGTGTGTGTGTGTGTGTGTGCACAAGGAAAGCATCTCATTACTATTCCACACAGAATGTTCCTTGGGGATCCCTCTCCTAATAAGAACAATTTAGTCTACCTCTCTCTCCACTCAACTCTTAGAGAAGTAATGAAAAATGGATAGGTTGGCTTAGCAAGTCAATATTCAGCCTAGACGTAGAGTAGGGATCTGCAGAGAAGAATGAGAGAAACTCCCCAAATACAGGTGTGCCAAGCTTGTAGCGTCATACCTAAGAAGACTTGAGGCTGTAATCGTGGTCCAACAAAGTACTGAGTAAAGGGTCTGAAAACATATTTTTGAATAAAAACCTGTTTTTACTTTGTCATTAAAATAGCCTCCAACACTCTACTCAACAAACTGGATGCAGTCTATCACAGTGCCATCCGTTTTGTCACCAAAGCCCCATACACTACCCACCATTGCAACCTATATGCTCTCGTTGGCTGGCCCTCACTTCATACTCGTCGCCAAACCCACTGGCTACAGGTTATCTACAAGTCTCTGCTAGGTAAAGCCCCGCCTTATCTCAGCTCACTGGTCACCATATCAGCACCCACTTGTAGCATGCGCTCCAGCAGGTATATCTCACTAGTCACCCCCAAAGCCAATTCCTCCTTTGGTCGCCTTTCCTTCCAGTTCTCTGCTGCCAATGACTGGAACGAACTGCAAAAATCTCTGAAGCTGGAGATTCCCATCTCCCTCACTAGCTTTAAGCACCAGCTGTCAGAGCAGCTCACAGATCACTGAACCTGTTCATAGCCCATCTGTATACAGCCCATCTACCTCATCCCCATACTGTATTTATTTATTTATTCTGCTCCTTTTGCACCCCAGTATCTCTACTTGCACATCCATCTTTTGCACATCTACCATTCCAGTGTTTAATTGCCATATTGTAATTACTTTGCTACCATGGCGTATTTATTGCCTTAATTCCTTCATTTTACCTAATTTGCACTCACTGTATATAGACTTTTTGTTTTCTTTTTTTCTACTGTATTATTGACTGAATGTTTTGTTCATTCCATGTGTAACTCTGTGTTGTTGTATGTGTCTAACTGCTATGCTTTATCTTGGCCAAGTCGCAGTTGCAAATGAGAACTTGTTCTCAACTAGCCTACCTGATTAAATAAAAGTGAAAAAAAAATAAAAAAAATAATAATTATGGGGTATTGTGTGTAGATTGATGAGGGAATTAAATAAAAAAACAATTTTAGAAAAATGCTGTAACGTAACAAAATGTGGAATAAGTCAAGGGGTCTGAATACTTTCCAAAGGCACTGTATGTATGGTATGTGTATATTACACAGAACATTCCTTGGGGATCCGTATCTAAATCAGAACAATTTAGTCTACCTCTCTCTCCACTCAACTCTTAGAGCTGTAATGAAAAATGGATAGGTTGGCTTAGCAAGTCAATATCCAGCCTAGACGTAGAGTAGGGATATCAGGGTACACATTCATTAGGTTGAATAGAGGGACATGTGTTTTGAGTTGAAGATCCCCTGCTAGTGCTGTATGTGTTAAGGCATGCCACATTTAAGTGGGCTATAGCCTATACCAGGGGTGTCAAACTCATTTTACCCAGGGGGCCTCATTCGGTCTTCAACGAAGTACGGAGGGCCTCACTGAAAATATATTTATTCTCTGTCAATATTTGCAAAACATAGTCCTATATCTATCATGTTTTAAATGTTCTGTTCTCCCTGAGTGTCTATTTTTAATTTTGGTGATCATTAGCAAGCTGGACACAGTCATTAAAATGTTTGAATGTAGGTCCAGTATGATTTCTACACAGTTTAGATTGGGTTTTAGTAATTTTAAAGTATATTGACATTGTTTTAAATTAATGAACCCATGTATATTGAACCCAAGTATATTGACATGTATTTAAATTAATGAACCCATGTTAAGAAATACAACTGGTTGAATTATAGTACTTGCCACAGTTAATGGCCTGGTTTCACATGTTCATCCCCACATAATTCACTCAGAGGTCATGCCTTAAATGATAGATTTTCTGCATTATACACCTTGCCATTTTAGCATTGGCAGAACAATGATATTTCCCTTCATCCTCCCCTGAAGATGGGGTTGTATATGATGCCACAGTACGGGATTGTCCTCTTTAATGATTGTTAGTCAAAATTGATAGACACGTTTTCTAGTCAGAGGTCAAAAGGTGATGGTGAAGTCACTTACATAAAATGTATGCACACATGACAGTAAGTGGCTTTGAATAAAAGCGTCTACTAAATGGTATATATTATATTATGATGTTACATCCTTATATTACATTGTTATATTACAAAGGACAAAGACAATGCAGGGCTGCCTCACGCCTAAGATGTGACATCATTCCCAAAGTAGAAGTAATTGCTGCAAAGAAACTAGAATGTCTGACCATTTGTCAACAGCAAACCAACATCCACAGGCTGTTTCCACTGGTCACAAACTGGTTGAATCAATGATGTTTCCACGTAATTTCAACAACAAAAATCTATGTGAAGACTGAACCCACGTAAAAACTGATTTTATTCGCAAAAACTGCAATCTATTTGATCCTTATGATTTTCACAACTGAAGTGGAGGGACAATAGAGGAGAGAATATGGGGCTAGCAGAAATGGAGAAGTTGGTTGGTTCTGTGTGTGTCGGTGTACACACATGCACACATACACACAAACACTACCTGAGGGACAGATCGCCACCCCCACGCTCCCCTGCATCCGACAGTATGGGTTTAATGAGGGTTCTGCCATCTGTGTGTGTGTGCGTGTGTGTGTGTGTTTGTATGTTAGTGACGTGTGTATGTACGCATCGAACGCATCTCATTACCATTCCACACAGAACATGCCTTGGGGATCCCTCTCCAAATAAGAACAATTTATTCTACCTCTCACTCCAATCTACTCTTAGAGAAGTAATGAAAAATGGATAGGTTGGCTTAGCAAGTCAATATCCATCCTAGAGGTAGAGTATACGGAACTGAGACTACACATTCATTAGGTTGAATAGAGGGACGGGTGTTTTGAGTTGAAAATCCCCTGCTAGTTCTATATGTGTTAATAGCTTTTCATGTTCAAAACTGTGCACTCTCCTCAAACAATAGCATGGTATTATTTCACTGTGATAGCTACTATAAATTGGACAGTGCAGTTAGATTAACAATAATTTTAGTTTTCTGCCAATGTCAGATATGTCTATGTCCTGGGAAATGTCCTTGTTACTTACAACCTCATGCTAATCGCATTAGCCTACATTAGCTCAACCGTTCTGCAGGGGACCCACCAATCCTGAAGAAGTTTTAATCAGAGAGGCAACAAAGAGACCAAAGATAACCCTGAAGGAGCTGCAAAGCTCCACAGCGGAGATTGGAATATCTGTCCAAAGGACCACATTAAGCCGTACACTCCACAGAGCTGGGCTTTACGGAAGAATGGCCAGAAATAAAGCATTGCTTAAAGAAAAAAATAAGCAAAAACGTTTGGTGTTTGCCAAAAGGCATGTGGGAGACTCCCCAAACATATGGAAGAAGGTACTCTGGTCAGATGAGACTAAAATGTAGCTTTTTGGCCATCAAGGAAAATGCTATGTCTTGCGCAAACCCAACATCTCTCATCACCCCGGAACACCATCCCCACAGTGAAGCATGGTGGTGGCAGCATCATGCTGTGGGGATGTTTTTAATTGGCAGGGACTGGGAAACTGGTCAGAATTGAAGGAATGATGGATGGTGGTAAATACAGGGAAATTCTTGAGGGAAACCTGTTCAGTCTTCCAGAGATTTGAGACAGGGACGGAGGTTCACCTTCCAGCAGGACAATGATTTTAAGCATACTGCTAAAGCAACACTTGAGTGGTTTAAGGGGAAACATTTAAATGTATTGGAATGGCCTCGTCAAAGTCCAGACGCCAATCCAATTGAGAATCTGTGGTATGACTTAAAGATTGCTGTACACCAGCGGAACCCATCCAACTTGAAGGAGATGGAGCAGTTTGGCCTTGAAGAATGGGCAAAAATCCCAGTGGCTAGATGTGCCAAGCTTATAGCGACATACCCCAAGAGACTTGCAGCTGTAATTGCTGCAAAAGGTGGCTCTACAAAGTATTGACTTTGGGGGGGTGAATAGTTATGCATGTTCAAGTTTTCCGTTTTTAAATTTTTTATTCAAGCCGGGTTGGACTCGGTGGCATGCGGTAGGTACCGTGCAGATCTTCAGCACAGGGACAAAGTGGTGCCACGAGTCTCCAGAAATAAACAATTGTTGATAACATAACAATAAAGACCTTAAGTCATCCCTAGACAACCGACTGGTAGCTAAACGCATAACGTATTTCAGCCACCTACAAGCAGTTATATTTTTGATCATCTCGGGATGAAGAGGTAATATTCCACCTCTCGAACGTTCTGTTTGCTTTAATTGACACCTCTCCTGCACCCTTCTCAGTGGGGTTGCCAGACAATCACGGAACACTTGACAGGAAAAGACAACACTTAATTACATGAGCACTGAGTGCTGCCTGGTAAAGATGTTCTGTATCTACAGTAGGTGTGGTTTGTTATTTATTACAGCAATAACTTCAGTAGGTTTCACTGCTTGAGTAGTTCAGTTGCTCCAGTGGGATTTGAACCAGAGCAGCCTAGACACAAATCCATGTCCCAAATCTCTAGACGAGAAAATCAAAGATGTCAAAACCGTTAATTTGTTTTGTTTTGCAGGTTTTTAATAAAGAAAACCGAGATGATTTTTATTGAAACAGGAAAATAGCCATTATGTGTCTGCATTGGACAGTTTGGCTGCTAAGAGCGAGATGAGTACACTTTATTTATTTTTTCTTATTTATTAATACAGAAAATAGAGGCTGCTTGGATTGAGACACTGCTGGGGGAGATTGCAACCCTAGTGGGACAGAGGGAATTCAGAAGAGGAGGGAGTCAGAAGACTAGATTAAATGAGGTGTAGCCTTCTCCTGTCTCCCACCCCCTACCACACACACACACAGATGCACACTGATGATATGACACAATACCCATAAGCTTGTGACGCCCCACTCGCATTGAGACAAGAGTTAGCGGTGTTGGCTCGTGTACGGAGGTAGACGTAACGTAACGTCAGCGTCGTTATGATGTTGATAGTGTTTTGGCGCTGCAATGCTCCATTCCGTCACACTGCTCAAATTCTTCCTGCAGGGGAAATCACTGGCTCCCTCCCACAGAGCCCGCAGGCTGCCTCCGCTACCAAGCTCATTGAATAGATGGCTATGACTCATAACTCTCTTTCTCTTTCTCTCTGTCCCTCTCTCTTTCACTGTCAGATTTCACTCTGTATTTGTCTTTCTATTTCTCTCTATCTCTCTTCAGGTAGTTGGTGAGGTAGTGCCCTCACTGTCTTGCAATACGTTCTATAGCACAATATTCTCATAGAATGGAGGAGCAATTTGCATGGTTAAACTGTAGTCAGGTCAGCTAGATGTGTGGATGAGTAGTGTGGAATGGACCACTGCAGGCTCAGTGACACATAATCAATGTGTGGTGTTTCACACCCCCACACAGATAGATTGCAGGTCAGATAGATATGACTCTAATTGAAAAAGTTTATTTCCAAAACGCTATGTCCAACAATGTTTTTTCATTAGAAATGATTGCTTATGAGTACCTTCATTGGGTGTAAAATATTACTGTTATCAGATTTTTAATTCATAGATTTTTATATTTGAAATAAAATGTAGTTTTTTTAGCAAAACTATATATTGTTTAGCTGGAATGGAATGTTGATATCCTGTATAGTTTGACTCCGATGTGTTGTCTCACATAGCTATCTTAAGATGAAAGCACTAACTGTAAGTCGCTCTGGATAACAATCATCTACTAAATTAATAAAACGTCAAAGATAAATGTTTTACATACAGATCTCATATTACTGTACTGAATTATATATAAAATATATATATATTGATGTCACAAATGTATCATTGGTACAGTTCTTTATAAAGTTAGTTATAGTTGAAGTGGGAAGTTTACATACACTTAGGTTGGAGTCATTAAAACTCGTTTTTCAACCACTCCACAAATTTCTTGTTAACAAACTATCGTTTTGGCAAGTCGGTTAGGACATCTACTTTGTGCATGACACAAGTAATTTTTCCAACAATTGTTTACAGACAGATTATTTCACTTATAATTCACTGTATCACAATTCCAGTGTGTCAGAAGTTTACATACATTATGTGTCACGTTCTGAATCTTCAAATTCCCTGTCATATATGAGCCAAGGCGCAGCGTGCCGGTAATTCCACATCTTTATTGAAGGAAACCGAAACCAAAACAATAAACAGGTACGCAGCAAGAAACGTAACACACTGTGCCGTACACACACAGAGATAACAATAACCCACAAACACAGGTGGGGAACAGGCTGCCTAAGTATGATTCCTAATCAGAGACAACGATAGACAGCTGCCTCTGATTAGGAACCATACTCGGCCCAAAACAAAGAAATCCAAAAACAACATATACATACAACACATAGAATGCCCACCCCATGTGACACCCTGACCTAAACAAACAGAGAAAAACGTCTCTCTCAGGTCAGGGCGTGACACTATGTTGACTGTGCCTTTAAACAGCTTGGAAAATTCCAGAAAATGATGTCATGGCTTTAGAAGCTTCTGATAGGCTAATTGACATCATTTGAGTCAACTGGAGGTGTGCCTGTGGATACATTTCAAGGCCTACCTTCAAACTCAGTGCCTCTTTGCTTGACAACAGTGGGAAAATCAAAAGAAATCAGCCAAGACCTCAGAAAAAAATGTTGTAGACCTCCACAAGTCTGATTCATCTTTGGGAGCAATTTCCAAATGTATGAAGGTACCATGTTCATCTGTACAAACGATAGTACACAAGTACAAACACCATGGAACCACGCAGGCGTCATACCACTCAGGAAGGAGACGCATTCTGTCTCCTACAGATGAACGTGCTTTGGTGCGAAAAGTGCAAATCAATCCCAGAACAACAGCAAAGGACCTTGTGAGGATGCTGGAGGAAACAGGTACAAAAGTATCTATATCCACAGTAAAACTAGTCCTATATCGACATAACCTGAAAGGCCGCTCAGCAAGTGTCACGCTCAATGTCCTCAAACTCCCTGTCGTAAATCAACCAAGGCGCAGCATGCCTGTAATTCCACATCCTTCATTGAAGTGAAACCGAACATAACAATAAACAGGTAAACAGAAAAGAACGTGACGCAACTGTGGTGCACACAAAACACACACAGAAATAATAATTACCCACAAATACAGGTGGGGAAAAGGCTGCCTAAGTATGATTCCCAATCAGAGACAGCGATAGACAGCTGCCTCTGATTGGGAACCATACCCGGCCAAAACAAAGAAATACAAAAACAAGATTGCCCACCCCACATCACACCCTGACCTAACCGAATAAAAACGGCTCTCTAAGGTCAGGGCGGGACAGTACCCCCCCAAAGGTGCGAACTCCCGGCCGCAAACCTGAACCTACAGGGGAGGGTCCGGGTGGGCATCTACCCTCGGTGGTGGCTCCGGTTCGGGGCATAGCCCCCGCTCCGCCCGCTGATCCCTCCACTTTTGTGTAACCGGACCGTGGATCGTCGCCAGAGGAACCGGACCGTGGATCATCGCTGGAGGCTCTGAACTGCAGACCGCCGCTTGAGACTCTGGACTGCAGACCGCAGCTGGAGACTCTGGACTGCACACCGCCGCTGAAGACTCTGGACTGCAGACCGCCGCTGGAGACTCTGGACTGCAGACTGCCGCTGGAGACTCTGGAGTGCAGACCGCCGCTGGAGACTCCGGACTGGGGACCGTCGCAGGGGGCTCCAGACTGAAGACCGTCACTGCAGGCTCCGTGCCATGGATCATCACTACAGGCTCCGCGCCATGGATCATCACTGGAGGCTTCGTGCCATGGATCATCACTGGAGGCTCCGGGCCATGGATCATCACTGGAGGCTTCGTGACATGGATCATCCTCCTTTGGCCGTCTCTCCTTCCAGTTCTCCGCTGCCAATGACTGGAACGAACTACAAAAATCTCTGAAACTGGAAACACTTATCTCCCTCACTAGCTTTAAGCACCAGCTGTCAGAGCAGCTCACAGATCACTGCACCTGTACATAGCCCATCTATAATTTAGCCCAAACAACTACCTCTTCCCCTACTGTATTTCTTGATTTCTTTATTTTGCTCCTTTGCACCCCATTATTTATATTTCTACTTTGTACTTTCTTCCACTACAAATCTACCATTCCAGTGTTTTACTTGCTATATTGTATTTACTTTGCCACCATGGCCTTTTTTGCCTTTACCTCTCTTATCTCACCTCATTTGCTCACATTGTATATAGACTTATTTTTCTACTGTACTATTGACTGTATGTTTGATTTACTCCATGTGTAACTCTGTGTTGTTGTATGTGTCAAACTACTTTGCTTAATCTTGGCCAGGTCGCAATTGTAAATTAGAACTTGTTCTCAACTTGCCTACCTGGTTAAATAAAGGTGAAATAAAATGTAATTAAATAAAATCCCTACAGGCTCCGGGCCATGGATCATCACTGGAGGCTCCGTGCCATGGATTATCACTGGAGGCTTCGTGCCATGGATCATCACTGGAAGCTTCGTGCCATGGATCATCACTGGAGGCTTCGTGCCATGGATCATGACTGGAGCCTTTGTGCCATGGATCATCACTGGAGGCTTCGTGCCATGGATCATCCCTGGAGGCTTCGGACATGGAGCCGGAACAGGTCTCACCGGACTGAGAAGACCCACTGGAGACCGGGTGCAGGGAGCTGGCACAGGATATACTGGGCCGTGGAGGCGCACTGGAGGTCTGGAGCATAGGGCTGGCACAACCCGTCCTGGCTTGATGCTCACTTTAGACCGTCAAGTGCGGGGCGCTGGCACAGGACGAACTGGGCTGTGAAGGCGCACTGGCGACATAGTGCGTAGAACTAGCGGAGGATATCCTGGGCCGTGGAGGCGCACTGGAGGTCTGGAGCGTAGGGCTGGCACAACCCGTCCTGGCTGGATGCTCACTTTAGCCCGGCAGGTGCGTGGCGCTGTAACAGGACGAACTGGGCTGTTAAGGCTCACTGGCGACACAGTGCGTAGAGCTGGCGCAGGATATCCTGGACTGAAGAGATGCACCGGAGACCAGGAGCACTGAGCCGGCACAATCCGTTCTGGCTGAACGCTCATTTTAGCCCGGCACATGCAAGGAGCCGGCAACGAGCGCACCGGGCTGTGAATGCGCACCGTATCTCCGGTGCGCACCACCGCATAACATGGTGCCTGACTGGTCACACGCTCCCCACGGAAAGCACGGGGAGTTGGCTCAGGTCTGAACCCTGACTTTGCAATCTCCCCGTATGCCCCCCAAATTTTTTTGGGGGGGCTGCCTCTCGGGCTTCCGTTGTTGCCATGACTCCCGATCTCGTCGCCGTTCCTCCCTCGCTGCTTCCACCTGTTCCCATGGGAGGTAATCCCTTCCGGCCTGGATCTCCTCCCACGTCCAGGATCCTTTGCCGTCCAGGATGTCCTCCCATGTCCAACTCGTCTTCCCCGTAGGCGCACGCTGCTTGGTCTTTTTGTGGTGGGTAATTCTGTCACGTTTGTCGTACGAAGGAGACCAAGGCGCAGCGTGTGTATCGTTACACATTTTATTATAACTGTGAAACTATGCAAGACATACAAACCGTGACGAAGAGGTGTAACATACACTAACTCAAAATAATCTCCCACAAAACCTAGTGGGAAAAACAACAACTTAAATATGATCCCCAATTAGAGACAACGATAACCAGCTGCCTCTAATTGGGAATCATACAAAAACCCCAACATAGAAAAAAGAAACTAGAATCAATATAGAAATACATATACAAGACAAAACCCCAACATAGAAAAAAGAAACTAGAACCAACATAGAAATAAATAAACTAGACAAAACCCCCTGTCACGCCCTCACCTACTCTACCATAGAAAATAAAAGCTTTCTATGGTCAGGACATGACAGCAATGAAGAAGCCACTGCTCCAAAACCGCCATAAAACCACCAGACTACGGTTTGCAACTGCACATGGAGAAATGTCCTCTGGTCTGATGAAACAAAAATATAACTATTTGGCCATAATTGTTTGGAGGAAAAGGGGGGAGGCTTGCAAGCCGAAGAACACCATCCCAACCGTGAAGCACGGGGGTGGCAGCATCATGTTGTGGAGGTGCTTTGCTGCAGGAGGGACTGGTGCACTTCACAAAATAGATGGCATCATGAGGAAGAAAAATTATGTGGATATATTGAAGCAACATCTCAAGACATCAGTCAGGAAGTTAACGCTTGGTCACAAATGGGACTTCCAAATGGACAATGACCGCAAGCATACTTCCAAAGTTGTGGGAAAATGGCTTAAGGACAACAAAGTCAAGGTATTGGAGTGGCCATCACAAAGCCCTGACTTCAATCCTATAGAAATTTTTGGGCAGAACTGAAAAAGCATATGCGAGCAAAGAGGCCTACAAACTTGACTCAGTTACACCAGCTCTGTCAGGAGGAATGGGTCAAAATTCACCCAACTTATTGTGGGAAGCTTGTGGAAGGCGACCCGAAACGTTTGACCCAAGTTAAACAATTTAAAGGCAATGCTACCAAATACTAATTGAGCGTATGTAAACTTCTGACCCAATGGGAATGTGATTAAATAAATAAAAGCTGAAATAAATCATTCTCTCTACTATTATTCTGACATTTCACATTCTTAAAATAAAGTGGTGATCCTAACTGACCTAATACAGGGAATTTTATTAGGATTAAAATGTCAGGAATTGTGAAAAACTGAGTTTAAATGTATTTGGCTAAGGTGTATGTAAACTTCCCACTTCAACTGTAGTAGTCTGATAATACTGTGGTATTAGAGTAGGGAGGAAGCAGAAGGTGAACATTTCCTCTCGCAATGACGTCATCGTCTGCATCTTATTATTTTACACATTCTGTCTATATGACATTTTAAAGTTAGATGAAATGATGAAAATGTCACCCAGAGAGGGTAAAATGTCTGTTATGTTGCTGTGTGTTGTGTACTGATGGATCAGAGGAAAAATGACTCGCTGTATGCGCCTATTTTCAATGGAGTAAAGTGGTATTTAGAAGATTTTAAACTGGGTGATTTGATCCCTGAATGCAGATTGTCTGAAAGCCGTGGTATATGAGACCGTATACCACAGGTATGACGAAGCATTTATTTGTACTGTTCTAATTACGTTTGTAACCAGTTTATAAAAGCAATAAGTCACGTTGTGTTGCGTTGTGTCTAAGAACAACACTTAGCCGTGGTATATTGGCCATACACCACACCCCCTCAGGCTTTATTACTTTAATAACACATGGTAGATGATGAGAGAGGGTGATGAGAACGTCTATCATAAAGAACAATATATCAATATTACATTTTGCACTTTAAGATGTTTTGTTGTTTTAAGGATGCGTTTCCATTTGTTATTCTTTGGAGAGGACTGTAATGACACTATTCCTGCTTCAAAATCCCCCTAATGGTCTCCCTACAGAACACGTCAACAGATGTGTGTGTACATGTGCTCTTGTAACTGTGCAGGGACTAAGGGAACCATTTTGGTCCTTTTCACATGTGGAGAGGCTGAGTCAATGTCCTCCAGTGATTGAAAACAGACATTCACTCTAATGGTCCCTTCACAGGGAGTCTGTCTCATCACACTCACACTGCCAGGTGGCTGGCGCCATATTGTAAGTCTTCATCATGCTACGCTTGGCCCGAGCACAGAAACCAATTAATACACACACGTCTAACACAAACTCATGCACACACAGGTTGCGCAGATATACACAAATACACACATACTGTATCATGGAGGCTCACTCTCTCTCTCTCACACACACACACACACACACA